>NC_135505.1:134206143-134516143 GCF_052857255.1 Amblyomma americanum | reverse complement strand
AACGCATGCCTTTCCATGCAGTGTGCTGATCCAGGCCGGGGTGGATCTAAACGCCCAGGACGTGGATGGGTGGACGCCCCTGCACGCAGCCGCCCACTGGGGCCAGAAGGCGGCCTGCCGCATCCTCTGTGAGAACTTGGCCAACATGGCGCTGCCCAACTACGTGGGCCAGACCTGCTTCGACCTGGCTGACCCCGAGGTGCTGCCCATCCTTGAGGAGCTCCGCAAGAAGCAGGACAGCGTGCGTGCCTTCTGCTTTTGTCTCCTCTCTCCTGCCCCATTAGTGCTTCACACTCTCTGAGTCCCCTGACTGCCTGCGTGTATCTTGTAGCGTTGCTGTTAATTCTGCACTGGTTTTGCGCTATTCTCCTTATTTCAGTCTCTCCACCAGACTCTGCCGCGCCTGGCTGCATTTTCCTTTCCCTCTAGAATCCACTTGGTTACCTTGACTAGCTCTCGGTTATCTGCTCTCATTACATGTCGTGGCTAGGTTCATCTCCAGTTTAATTGTCATTAACTCGCAGCGACTCTGTAATCCTTCATGCTCTTTCTTCATCTTAACATTGCTCTGGAATTTTCTGTTCGAGTCTTACTACGCCATCCTTGGTTTAATTTCAAGCTTCTTTGTTGGGCAGCAACTTTCCCCCGGCTGCAAGTTTCTTCTGCCTAATCAAATGCTGGCCTCAAGCTGTTCATGCCTCTGTCCAGCTTAATGACCCGGCACTGCCTTGGCATAGAACATTGTCTTTCCCGTGGCTGTGCAGATGCAGAAGGAGCGTCCCGAGATCCAGGAGATCCTGGAGAGGAAAGCACAGCGGCCTCCGCCCCTCAAGCGCCGCACATCGGTCACACGCATGAGCCTGGCCGACAAGAACAGCGTGGTGGTCAAAGACACCTCAGCCGAGCGCACCGCCATCGAATCACAGCTCCTGCTTGCCAAGGTTGACGAAGAAGGTCAGTGGCCTGGATTTTTCTTTTTACGGTGCAAATTGTAATTGCCGTTGAAGCATGTATAGGGAAGCATTCAACACTGGGACATTCTTGGGACAAGTCCTTGTTTGGGAAAAGTTTTCATCGGGAGGACATTCTTGTCGGGGGACATTTTCTTCAGGGGACACATTTTAGTCGTGTGGGCAGCCTCATCAGGAGGGAAAATATTGGGAGCGGGAAACTGTTGTCGGGAGGGGCCACTCTTGTCGGGACACTTGTCGGGAGGGGCGTTCTTGTCGTCCTCATCCTCCGGGCAGTCTTACGCAATTGTTGTCAGGGGAGATGCACCCTCTGCAGGTGTAGTGTTATAAGAGATATTCACAGGGCATTATTACAACCTTTGTCCGTAAAGTTCAGAGACTGAGTCCGTTAAAAAAAATGCGTTTAACATTGAAATCATTTGTGTAGCACCCCTTCGAAATAGTCTCCCTTGCAGTCTATACACAGCTTCCAACATTTCTTGAGGTCTTGGAAACAGTTTAAAAACGCTTCTTTTGGCAGGGCTGTCAGCTCCTTTGTCGTGGCGTCTTGAATGGCCTCCATGCCCCCCATCCTTTTACGGCTCACTTCAACGAGGAAACAGGAAAAAAAATCGCATGGGGAGAGGTCAGGCGAGTATGGCGGATGGGGAAGTACAGTAATGCTGTGCTTGGCGAGAAATTTCGTCACGCTGAGAGCAGTGTGCGGCCTTCTGTTATCGTGGAGAAGGCTCCATTGTCCAGATGCCATAAGTCGGGGCGACGGCGTTGCAGTGCATCACGCATGTGTTGGAGCACGCGAATATAAAATTCCTGATTCACTGTCTGCCCTTGTGGGACGAATTCGTAGTGTATGATACCTTTGGCATCGAAGAAAACTATCAGCATCGTCTTTGTTTTGCTCTTCTGTCGCCACATCTTTCTCGACGCCAGAGAGCTTGTGGACTGCCATTCGGCGCTGTGCCTCTTTGTTTGAGGATTATATTGAAAACACCATGTTTCGTCTCCTGCAATGATGCTGTCGACGAATGCAGCATTCATCTCTGCCTCGGAGAGCAAATCAGCGCTCACTGATGCCCGCGTGACCTTCTGGTCCTGTGTAAGGGAGTGCGGCACATGTCTGGCATTCGGCTTTCATTTCCCCAAGTTCTCACGCAAAATTTGGTGGCATGTTGTGTTACTAATGTCGCGAGCATCTGATAGCATGCGGACTGTAATGGTGAGATCTTGCTGTACGATTTCCCTGATCGGAGCCACGTTGTTTTCACTCCGTGAGGTTGAAGGGCATTGCTGCCTTCGGTCGTCTTCCACCGACGTTCTCCCCGAAACGAACCTCTTGTGCCACTCGAAAACTCGCCCCCGCGATTATGTCTCGTTGCCGTAAGAGTCACGAAGTAGCTCATACGTCTGTGTGGCTGTCTTGCCAAGCTTCACACAGAATTTTATGTTTACATGCTGTTCGAGGTGGACGTCCATCTCTCCACATTCACTCACAGTAGAATGCGCAGACGACTAGTGACAACGTATTTTTCTACATATAGTGCCATCTAGCGGCTGCCACAGCAATTAAAATAAATAGCTCAGGTTAGCCCAAAAAGATGGTGCTACACATATGCACCAACATTTGTTTTGTGGAATCATGTCTAGAGAAGAAGTTAAATCGGTCTCGAAACTTTATGGACAAAGGTTGTATGAGCATAATTCTGTGATGCTGCATGCGGTATGGCAGTGGCAGAAAGATTATTAGACATGCGTGTGGCCTTTCGCCGTGCTTCGTGTTAGCCAAAATCGCATTCCACTGTGACATTGATGCATACTACCTGTCAGGAGGGACGCTGTCTAGTCAGGGCACAGTCTCGTCGAAGGGGAGCGCCATCTCGTCTGGAGAGACCATCTTGTAAGGGGTAACAATCTCGTTGAGGAGAACACGAACAATCTCGTCATGAGGGGCAGTCCCCTCAAGCAGGGGTCATTGTAGCCGGTGTACATTCTCAGCTGGGGTATGTTCTCATTAGGGGGCACGCTCTCTTCTCAGCGACATTGTTGTTTGGGGGACATTTCAAGGGTTAAAGAGAAACTGGTTACTCTGGGCCGGGCATCCAGGGCTTGGAGAAGGCTCTAATGTGGCATGCGTAAAAGTCACCAGGAATAGTAACTAGAGGAGAGGGGAAGGCTGTGAGAGGCAGGGAGAGTTAAGAACATGTCGGTCATGGCAAGGAGTGGTGGTGGACCATGTGGGGGGTACTTCGCCCAGCACTGGATGTGGTATGGTGGACAGCTATGGAGATGGTGGCAGGCTGAGCGAGTGGTAGTAGCTACATATGCAATTATGCACTGCATGTGGTGCATTCTGCCATTAGCGCTAGGCTGCCATCATTTTCTTTTATCTACTTTGGTCTTATCTACCATCTAGAAACCTTGAAGGATCATTGAACGTCTGAAATTTAGTCTACAGTCAAACCCGCATATATCGAACTCGCAAAAAAACCGGAATTAGTTCGATATATCGTGTAATTCGATATAGAACGTTTAAAGAAATTGACAATGTACAAAGCGCACTTCATCCAGAAGTGTTCTTTACTTCCTAAAGACATATACGGCGCGCATATTAGCGCGAGAAATAGTAGCTGATCGTCTTCTGCTTTCTCGCTTTCAAAGAATTGTTTAGCATGCACTTTTCAATGTTGTCAAGTGACTGGGAACAGCAGAGTCCACAGCCTTCTGTGGACGCGCAGTGGCGACGAACAACGCTCAGCGCATGAAGTGCTTCAGAACGCGTGGGCGGGTTGGAACTCATTGGGTCCTCATAGTTACCGTCGCCGGCGAAATCCCTAGCCAGATCGGCAACAATATCTTCGTCAGCGAGCTCTCCGGTAGTTGCAACATCGTCGTCAACGGAGACAAAGTCTGTAGCTGCAGTCCCGTCACAAACGGCACCTGGGAACTCTGACAGCTGTGTTAACAAATCGTCAAGTTCCTCTAGTGGTTCATCGATGTCGAGGGGTTCATCGCAACTTTCAGTTGAGTTGGCGCCAGCCTCGCTGGAAGCACAGAGTCCACAGTGACGGAAACAATTTCGAATTGTTTCTTTTTTGATGTCGTTCCACGATGCATTCAACATCGTTATTGCGCCCAGGAGGTCAATTTTCAACTCCCGGCCAGTGCGGAGATTTAGCAATAATCGTTGCACAAGGCGCTTTCTGTAGCCTGCCTTCAGTGCACAAATGACACCTTGATCCAAAGGCTGCAGCACCGACGTTGTGTTCGGTGGCAGGAAGCGAAGCTCTATGTTGCTGACGCTGACCTTACAATGGTGAGCAGAACAATTATCAATGAGTAAGCAGACCTTTCTGCCTTTGCTTACCAGGTCGTCGTCCCAGGACTTCAGCCACTTGCCAAAAACTTCACTTGTCATCCAAGCTTTTCCGTTGGACACGTAGGTCACCGGAAGAGAGAGTGCATTCTTCAGGCACCGCGGCGACTTGCTCTTGCCAATCACAAGTGGTCGAAGCTTGCTCGATCCATCAATGTTGGTGGCGAGCAACACCGATAATCAGGCTTTTTTAACTTTCCCGCCGTGGGACTTATCGTCACGACATGCCAGCGTTTTGTTGGGCAGCATTTGCCGGAACAAGGCTGTCTCATCGGCATTAAACATATCGCGGGGATGATATCTTGCCGTGATGTCATTCCAATTTCCGTCAATCCATTTCTGCACACTGCCGATGTCCACCGCGCAGCTTTCACCGGTGACAGCCCGGCCGACAATGCTGTTGCGCTCTTTGAAGCGCTGCAGCCAGCCTGAACCGCCTTTGAACTTGGGTCTGTTCAGCATTAAAGCGAGATCCTTCGCTTTCTGCTCAATTATGGGGCCAGAAACAGGGATGTTCCGTGACCTGACATCAAGGAACCACTTGTACACTGCTGCCTCCACGTCTTCATATGCAGCCGTGCGTACGCGGCGGGTGCCAGTAGCACCAGGCCTCTTGTCCGCCTTAGCCCTAATGTTGGCCTTATTTTTCAAGACCGTACTCAGCGTGCTTCTTGGGATGCTGTACGCTGCGGCAACATCCGACTTCTTTTCTCACCGTTCAACTCTTTTGATAATCTCTAGCTTTGCGGATATTGTCAAGTTCTGCCATTTCACGGCAGCCATCTCGTTAAACAGAGCGGACGAGCACTACATTCCGAGGACGCGACTTGCAACTGAACTGTGTGCAGGCGCACGTCCCACGTGGCTGTGACAGAGCGAGAGATGGGTCGAACCACTTTTTCTAGGGGGTGGCTGTCTGAGGGAGGGAGAGCCGCGCCACACACACACAGTTGGGCTAAACCACTTTGGGAGGGGGGTGTCGGCAGCTGGCCCGGCTGCCGCGCGGGAAAGCCACCTTCTGGGGAAATTTTGCAGTGTTGAAGTTCGATATATCGCTTGCGGCTGCTATTTTTGTTCGATTCAACCGTGCTTTTTCCTACATGTTCTCATTGTAACATTACAGTGTTCAGAAATTGTTCGATATACGGGGCAGTTTGGTATAAACGAGTTCGATATAATCGGGTTCGACTGTAGCTTATTTCTCGAATGAATTTCTGCCTGTTTCCATGCAGTGGAACGCAAGTCGGAAGAACGGGAGATCCGGTTGCATCCGAGCTCACTGGAGGAGCGGCAGGTGGCGCGCAAGAACGAAGTCAACCGGGCGGTGAGCAACGCGTACCTGGGCGCCGACGCGGACAACAAACCCAAGCCAGAGAAAGAGAAAGAGGAGGAAGAGGTGACGCTGGCATTGCGGCGGCTGCGGCGGCCCAGTCCCGACAACGCGGAGCCGGTCTCCGCGGAGGTGACTGTTGCACACCCCGGGCTGGCCCCGAGGACCGTCGAGCCACCCCCCATTGCCGTGGCAACCATCACCATCGACGACAAGGCAAGTATTTGTTGTTGCTGTCGTAACATTGCCCTTTGTGTCCATGGAGGTCATGTTCCAGAACGCTCATTTTGGTGCTTTGAGGTGTCAAGGTGCCGCATTGTGTGATGAGACCAAATAGCAGTGTAAACTCTGGAAGAAATGTTAATTGAGAATATTTTGTCTGATATCAAAAAGAAGAAGCTGAACTTCAGCAGTGCTGCTTGCGCTGTGCAGAAAAATTGGCACGAAGGAAAGGGAAATGCAGTTGAGTGCAGCAGAGAATCTCGTGAGAAGATGGAGTGGAGAAGTTTGGCGGGGTAGTGCAGTGGTGTCTCAAAGATTGGAGCCACAGTTTGTTGCTGTCAGTTTTTGCCATTATTTGTTCACTTCTACCTTACAAGCTGCATTGTCCACACTTGAGACAAGTCCTTGCTTACTGATTTGCTAGTTTGCCCTTTCTTGGGCCTTTATACTACTGACTTGCATTACTTTGTACATTTTCGGGGTGTGTATTTTGAGTTCCTTGTTGTGAGTAGTGTGTCCATGTTCTGGATGTCGTAAGCTGCTTACAACACAGGTTGAAATGCTGCATATCTCCTTTGCTTTCCTTAAGTTTTGGTGGGGCATTATGTCACTGCTTAGCAGTTCACACTGGAATGCATGCACAATTGTAGCTGGGTACAGTACTGTATCGTTTCCTTTAGGTATCGTTTGAAATTTGGGTACCTGTTAGCGCGTGCTTGACGGACTTTTCGAGCACATTGTGGCCATGGTTGTTTAGGGCATTGGGAGACATTTGCATTGCTATGTCGCCGAGATCCTAAGTGTGCTCCGTGTCTGTGTTGCGATCTTGCAGAAGAAAGAGCCCTCACCGCCTGCAGACGTCGTCACACTTCGGAAGCCCCTGCGGGTCAGCGCAGACAGCGGGGTCACGGAGGTCACATCTACAGCGCCATCGACACCACCCTCCAACGAGAGCATCACGAAAAGGTTCTGCGTTGGAGCCTCTCGCTCTGTAGTCTCTACAGCCTCTGTAGTCTGTTTTCCATAAAGAAGTAGGGGATGATCTCGGATGTCGGGGCTAACACTGTATTGTATTTTGGGGGTTAACGTCCCAAACGTGCACATGAGCTGTAAGGGACATTGTAGTGGAGTGCTGCAGATTAATTTTGACCAGTTCTGATGAACTGCAAAAATGTCTGCAAAATGTCTCATATCCCGTGGGCAGCATTGGGACCTTAAATCTCGCAAACCACAAACTGCCGACAAATTGGCATCACAGGGCCCATTAGCTACTAATAGCTTTGTCCCTCGGCTTCCGTGTGCATCAGGGGCTATCGGCCTAATTTTGGCAGTGTTGCTTGCATATTAATTTTTTTGTCTCTGCCTTCGTGAACAGGACCTTTGTGCTGCCGGTCCGGGACGAGGAATCTGAAACGCAGCGGAAAGCACATGCGAAGCGAGTTCGAGAGACAAGGAGGTCGACACAGGTGAGACTACGCATTTCTCCAGCATTATCGCACAAACATGAGCAGCTCGGCTCAAGTGCTTCTAAATTAGTTCATGCTTGATACAAACACTGTCACATAATTAGTGATGGGTTTTAAGTGCTGTGCATTGAATTCTCTCCTTGCTTCTTTTCTAGGTGTACTATAGTCATTTCTTGATAACTTGAACTCTGGAGGGGACCAAGAACTTGTTCCAGTTATGCACATTTTAAGAGGGAGCCTTTTTAAAATAATCTGACAGTTTGATATTGTGTGGGGGTGGGGGTGGGGGGGGGGGGGGGTGAATTGAGTGTATACATTTCACCAAAACCCTGCACCACCCAGAATTAATTCTGCACGTTTGTCATCCAGGGTTAATGCCTGGAGCATGATTATGAGGTTCTTCTCTGCACAAATGCGTGCAGCTCGCAAAAGCAGTTTTAATAGCTTGCCACAAGCTCTTGACGGTCACCTTAGGTGGTCTAGCCAGTGGAATCATTTGGCAACTCGGCATGGTAATGAAGAAATAAACAGCTTGTGAGTAGAATCTCAGTGATGCGAATTTTGGCATGGTACGAATTCATAAAATGCTCTGGCCAAAGCATTGTGTGCAGTGGGCAGAAATTCGAGTGTTACAAACAACCCCCGTCCCACCACAGATGATACGACTGCGCAAGCCGCGACGGCACCCTCAAGCACCGAGTACTTGCTACCCATACGTTGCCGATGCCGCGAGTAGTCGGTGGCAATGCTCGGCCCTTGCATCGGTGACACCATGAGTCAGTGGGGGTGCGCAGCCATAGGTAAATCCCTTCGGCTGAAAACAGATTTGCGCAAATTCTGCATACAAATTTTGTTCGTTTTGGATGATAGGAATATTTTTCGTGACCTCGTCAGATTCGTATGATTGAGATTCTACTGTAATAGGGGCAGAATGATCGCCACCTTTGCGTAGCCTGTGAAGGTTTTCAGACACGCTTGTAATTGTATTCGAGAGATGCAGAGAAACTGTAGTCGAGCAGTCATTTCATCACACAGTGGAGTGTAAAGTCTGGCGCAGTGTTTTAGGAACCCTGCCTTAGGATAGATTCAACTCGCATTGATTTCTCAGTGGGGAGATGGTAAAGGCCAGCACCAGACTAATACCCCTGTCACACGGGACTTCTTCTCGGCCTTTGCCGTAAAGTTGTCTTATTGCACTAAAGGAGGAAAACCGAAAAGGAGCAGCGACGCTGCTACACGGCAAATCCAAAGGAGCTAGAACGCGGCCTCCGTGAATGCCAAAAGTCACTGCTGTGTGTGCAGCGGCGCTAGTAACATTATGAAATTAAAGCAGACGGTAGCACTTCAGCTAAGAGTGCTTTCGTTTATGTTGGAAAAAGTAGCTATCACGATAATAAACGACCGTTCTGACGGTGAGAAACGAATATTTTAAAACAAAGTTTCTTTTTTTCTTTTCATCGTTCTCGGTCCGACCACGGTAGGCGCACTTTTCCGTTCGGCTCCTCGTTGTGTTCGAGAAGCGTGCTTTGTTGCTTGTGTCTTTGTGCACACAAAAAAACTCAAAACACGCACACAACAAAGAGCAAACGAAGAAAAAACAGCAAAGCGAGATGCGCAAGCACGTGTGTGTCGATGCGGCTGCTGAAAAGCGTCCAAGTCCTTTCTTAGCAGTGTGGATGTCTTTAGTCATAGCCTCCTCTACTGTTAACTGCACTGTAACGCAAAATTAACCATTCAATAAGATAAATTAGATATTTTTTACAGTTTCTAAACTAAAAATTGTGTCAATTTTTTATTCTTTGAGCTCGCTAGCTGGCGCTGCCGTCTGGGTTGCTCCTTTAAGCAACTTTAAGGCCGCTGACTGCCGCCTTTATGCTACGGACCTCTATCGCAAAGGTCTCAACGCTTTTCCGTGTAGATGCGCGTCACGCGCCTTTGGGGCAAAGGACCTTAATTTCTAAGGCCTTACAAGTGCTTGTGTGACAGGGGTGTAACCCAGTTCCTACTTCAAGTTTTTGATCGATTCGGCCTCACCAGCTGTTGGCCGACTGGTTTGAGCCCTGGGCGAAAACAAATCTTTGTTGAGATTTCTGAGAAAGCTCTTTCCTCTGTAGCCCTGTGGCTGTGCTTGGGTGGATGCTAATGAGTAATTACTCCCTTAGCTCAAACGACAATAACATATAATTGGCTTTGTCTTGACTTCTTTCCCTCAATTCAGGGCGTGACGCTTGAGGACGTCAAGTCAGCCGAGCTACAGCTGCTGAAGCGCCAGCAGGAACTTGAAGACAAGAAAGAAGACAAACCACCGCCAGCGACTGTCATCAGCATGGCACCCACCGCTACAACCACCACTACAACCATGACAACGGGCGCGGCAGACGATTTGGTGCGCCGGCATTCCTGGAGGAACAGAGACAAGGAGAAGGTAGGTCACTGGGTGGTACCTGATGGAGTAAATTAATGTTTGCTTGTTTGGAGCATTTATTTAGCCAATATCTACTGTAAAGCCTCGTTAGTTCGAAGCTATTGGAGCCATGAAAAAATATTTGAATTAACCGTGGTTTTCAAATTAGCCAAACACTGCAAAGAATGGGGCCCAGGCAAAAAATTTCGGATTTCGATGCGGGAACACGCTGCCATTATTAGACAGCTTTGCAATTACTGTATATTGCTGCCTCAACTCTTTCGCTACCGCAGATATATGGACGATTGGGTGTGTACTGAAAGAAAATTTTTTTTCATAAGAAGTAACAAACCCAGCGCATATTGCTGCACATGAAAGTGTAGCTTATTAGTTACACTTTTGAACGAAACAAACAGCAGAGTCGTATGTGCAAAAGTACTTCAACATTTATTAGTCAAATCTGGCAAAAACACTGAAAAAGTATACAGAAAAAAAAAAATTACCGGCTGCACTAAGTGTGAACTTGATTACAGGAAAACTGGAATACAGTCGCCGACCGATTTTTCGGACTCGAAGGGACCCAAAGAATGGTCTGTATAATCGAACAGTCCGAAAAATCTGTGAAGTACCAAAAAAAAAATCAGATTGAGATGAGATCGGCTTAAAAATGTCACTGATTTTACCTTGCAGCAAATTTCTTTTGCTGGCGATGATTTGCGCCAAAGTTTTGCTTTCACTGTGCATGCTAGACAGCAAGGTCACGGCATTTAATTGAACACTTCCCACGCTTCTTTGATGGACCCGGAGGGGCAATGTTGTCCACAGCCCGAGTGTGCACCACACCGCTCGTCAAACACACGCAAAGACAAGGCACTTTCGTTCAAAGCGGGGGAACCGCCGGACGCAATCACAAAACGGCGAATGGATGCAACTTCGTCTCGACTGAGCGCCACTCGGTCGACGCGGTCAGAGAAACCCAAGTGACGAAATGGCGAACGTACGAGACCCGCCGTGGTGGCTCAGTGATTAGGGCGCTCAGCTACTGATCCGGACTAACCAGGTTCGAACCTGAACACGGCGGTCGATGGAGGCGAAACACAAAGGCGCCCGTGTGCTGTGCGATGTCAGTGCAGGTTAAATATCCCAAGGTGGTCGAAATTATTCCGGAGCCCTCGACTATGATACCTCTTTCTTCCTTTCTTCTCTCAGTCCCTCCTTTATCCCTTTTCTTAATGCGCGATTCAAGTGTCCGCTGAGATGTGAGATAGCTACTGCGCAATTTCCTTTGCCCAGCAACCAATTTTCAACGCATGGGACAAGCGATAACTGCCTGCGACAACATTGGCGACAAAAGTAAGTTGACAGCGATGACAATCCAACTGTCACCTCGAAGTGTAAGAGATCGCAGAGACCTCTACTGGCAAAAATGAGGTACCGAAAGCATGTCAAGCCAATCCAACTGCAGCGTAAATCCACCTCAATTCAAGATGTCACCTTTTGCGCTAGCGAAAGCCGATAAGATGGCTGATTTTGGCCCGCGGGTGACTGAAATTAGTCCGAAAAATCGAACTTTCGGACTTTTGAAGCCCGAAATATCTGTCGCGAATATGTATGCGCTTCTATGAGGTGACTGACGGGGCCTCATTTAGGTCCGAAATATCCTGCAAGTCCGAATTATTGGAGTCCGAATTACCTGTCGGCTACTGTACACAACAAACTGGTTCAGATGTTTATAGCTGTCATTCCTCCAAGTTTCAGCTCTGAGCAAAAGTTATTGCACTTTCCATAGCCGGTCAAGTCGGCGGTCATCACTTGTGGTGCCACTGTGAAAAGCAACCACGTGAAGATGTGAATCCGAGGTAGACTTGACAGCTGCTGCACATAACGTTTGATATTTGTTCATGTTCTGTTCTCTGATAGCAGAGCTTGCAGTTCCTTCTTTTTTGATTTTTTTTTCGATTGGTGACGAATGGATTCTATGGGAGGATTGGGGGTGTGGACTTCTTCTACTTCATCGATACTCTAAGATTTGTTGAATGAGCTGCTTCCTGAAAGCCAGCTGACCAAATTTGGCGTTTTGGGCAAGCTCTGGAACATCAGGATCGATGAGTTTTCATTGATGTAGTTCGAAAGCCAGGACACTTTCAAGTCTTGCCAGTAGATGCAGCCGCCACTGAATCCTCCGTGTCCGCTACGTGCAGAAAAACAAGCAAAGCGAAAAACTGATTTCGGCAAATGTCATTTGATGGCTGAAGGCCAGAATAGATTATTCCTGTATTCCATTACAGATATAGTCGCGGCAGGTCAACAATTCCCATGTGTATAATGATTCCAATGAACTTGTCCAACGGATTCACCTCTTTCTATGAGCCGTCACGCCGAGCGTATATGTTTGCCTGTCCAAAAACTTTATGCAAGCGTACTTAGTAGTGTTTTCATACAGAGTGTTCATCACCTTCGCCGTGAAGAACATCAGGAAGAAGCCGGAAGGTTGAGCGAATCTCCGAACGCCGTTCCGCAGCGGTGCGCCGACATGACACCTGGCCGTTGTCTCAGTTGAGAAAACACGACGCTACCTTGAGCATTTGGCAAACTGTCATGGCCATATGTTGTGAAGGCACTGAAGCACAAAAATATACCACTCTGATCAGTTACAAACCGCATGCTCTGCAGAAAACGCAGAGCGAACGAAAACAAAACTTGCGTGCGAATACACGCTGATGTTCCAGGCCCCTGAGACGAAGTCTTGCTGTCGGAACCGAAATCCGATGTTTGTACATCGTTGTCTACTTATCACCGCCACGTTCGTCGCAAAAACCGGAACCGACACCAGCCACAGCGCTCGGTGCCGGATTTCGATTTCGAGGAGTGGGCAGCGATGCGGACGCCATGTTCGCCTGCTGACGGTGCTGCCACCGTTCAAAGTTTCATTTTTCACGCCCCCCCCCCCCCCCCCCCCCGCGCGCGCACACACACACACACACACACACACACACACACACGTTTTAAACTGAAAACAAAAGCTGCAATTATGATCTTGGTTCTATAGAAAGAACCTAGATGGGCGCAGCATGTCCGCAAGCGCCGAAATGAATTTTCGGCGGCTTTTTTCAAAACGTTGGTCATATATGCCCGGTCGCCTATGGTGCGGCAGCGAAAGAGTTAAAGTCAGCCCTCCAACTCATAGCCACCGCAGTTTGTTTCGCAGTTTCCCGCAGGATGGCATCGCGACGCGTGTGAAACTGAAGGCAGTAAACATATTACGATGCAATCACAAGGAACAAGCAGTTTTGAAGGCAGGGGAGATCAAAAGCGAAAAAAATGGTGCTCCACCCCTAGCCTTCCGTATTCGCGTGGACTAGCGGCAAACCGGACTGCTAATGGTCCCTGTGGGTTCCACATTCCGGTGCGACACACGCCCCGGAGATATAATCGGAAGTAATAGAGAGTTTGCACTTGTGTGACCTACGGTGCTTCCAAAAAAGCAACCACTAGCACAAAAAAGCCAAGTAAACGGCATGCAATTCAAATTTTCTTGAGCAGAAACCGATTTGCACTTTTAATCACTTTTTCTCATACGTGGTGCCATACGTCCTGCCAAGAATGGGCACCAGCACTGGGCATGTACTACCTGCCACTCGTCAAAAGCTGCCTAAGACCATGCAGATACCCAGGTCGGCTTTGCTATGTTTAGGTTGACACCCCCCCATTTGGATGGGCGTTTTTCTTGACAGAGGTCGACGTGGGTGGTGTTTACGCAGGTTGCATCCCTGCACCCCAGTGACGTACAATCCTGCACAGCTGCTCCTGTAAACCGCAAGGTCAGCTTTGTGCACCAGAAAGCCCTAACCCTTGCTCCCTACAACCGCTGTACGCGTAGGGATTATGGGAAAATGAATGATTGAGTGACACACGGTCGCAAGTGTGACTCACGTCTACCCCGCACTTTTTGCACCTTTATGCAGAGTCAGCTGTCAGACTGGCATCAGCATTTGGCATTGCCCCAGCTCCCCCTCACTTAATGCGCCATGCCTTTTCACAGTGGTTGCCCAACTTATATAGATGCATAAACGACCATCCTGCCTTTGCACTTCTACCTCCACATCCTGATCGGTCACTGCACTCCGGCTTCTCCGTCACTTTCAGCAAAGACTGGCGGTTAGCCGTGGTGCTAATGCAGATGTAGTGGCATAAATGCAACAGGCGTTCCACACCCAGAGTTACTGAACATTCTGACAAGCATCAGCATTTTGCACTACCACAAAAGGAAAACGTCTAGCGAATTTTTTTTCTTTCTCAGGTTGACAGGCCAGAGTTGTTGGAAGTTAGCATATTGCTGAGTCTTTGCTGTCTGTGCTTTGTCCAGCTCCATGCCATCTCTGGTTGTTACTTATTGGGCGGGTTGAATAAGGAGCACATGAGTAGTGGGATGCAAATGCTTTGAGCGGTTGCAGAGGCTCCGTGGCCTTGGAGCGAGACGAGTTGGGAGGGTCTGTGTACAGTTTTCCCGAGTTCTTTGCGTCTTAGTCGTGTGGCATCATCTTTCGTTCCCCACATTGCTTCCAGGAGGAAGAGCCTCCTGCGGTCCGAGTGGTCCCCAGCAGTCCGGAGACCACACCTGTGGTGACCTTCACCATGCCCAGAGGGCGAGGTCAACGAGGGGTCACTGCCACGTCGGGTGGCGACATCAGCCACACTGTCACAGTCCCCCATCCGGCCAAGGGGCATTGCGGATGACACCACCAACAGAGAAGGTGCGTTGGCTGTGTGGTGCCCAGTGTTGCCACGAGGCCATGCTGATGGCTTTTTTTTTTTCATACTTGTAAATGCCTCTCAAAGCTGAATTGTTGACTGGATCTTGCTCATTTTAGCACTGAAGTGGTATTTAGCGGTCTGCTGTGCCCAACCTTCGCGTGCTTGCTGAAAATTCATAACTCATAAAATGCAAGTTTTTCGTTCTTAAAATATTTCTGTCTGAACGTGAATACGGTTTTCTTGTTGCTGGCATTTTATTTAAATGGCTTAGTATAATTAACAGACTAGAGGGCATGATCAGCATGTTCTGCAAAAGAGAAACTGCATACAAGTCTTCTAGGTCATCTGAAGGGCTGACAGGGTTTGTTGTGGCAATAAGTGAACTTACGGAATGCAAATCAATGGTGTCATCTATAGCCAAAAAAAAATAAAACTGCCGCCGCAGGAAAAGTGAGAGCCGTGAGACCTCTGCAGCAGGAGTTGTGAAAGCTGGCAGGTGACGTTGAAAAGACCACTTTTGGCCTAAAATTGTGCTTATCTTTTGATGCATGCAGCCGGGGACGGAGACAAGGACGATGCCAAGACGAACGTGCAGTCGGCAATTTCGAGGCGACGGCGACCAAAGCGGAGATCAACGGGCGTTGTGTACCTCGAAGGGGACAATGGTGGCCAGGTGGGTTGTGCACATTGTGGGTAGCTGCGTTGGTTTCCCGAAAGCTCCGGGAAGCTTTGCTGATGCGTTGCAGTTAAGCTGCTGTTGCGAGTACTTGTCTTTTATGAGCCCCTGGAAAACGAACAGCTGTTGCAGCATGTGAAAGATAAGAATGCGAAAACAAGGTTACTGCAGTGGAATCCCGCTGTTACGTTTTTCAGGGGACTGCGAAAAACGTACCAGCAAGAAAACAGTCAAACCCGACTATATGGAACCCGTTTACATCGAATTACCCCGTATATCGAACAATTTATGAAGATTGAATTGTTAAAATGAGAATATATAGCAAAAGAAATTGGTGATGGTTTAGCTCTGGTTAAACCTGGAGTGACGAGATAGCTGCAGCTGGCCGAGTGGAACTTGCTCAGTTGAATTGCAAAGTCAGTCTTTCGCCGCTCTGTTTCGCTGGGCGTTCCTTCTTCATCTTCGTCCCACTTGACACGGCGCATGCGCATAGCTGTGGCAGCTTGGTTTCGCCGGCGTGCTGTGCCGCCGGCAGCAGCAGCTACTCCGCACCATGGGGCAGTGGCGGTGCAGCCACGGCGTGGCTGCACCGCCACCGTCGCATGCTGCCGCCATGGTCACGTGCCACCGCCACGCGCCACCGCCACGCTGAAGGCTCGAAATGCTACCGTAATGTAGCTGTCGCTACAAAATACGAATGTATCTAACAAAAATAGCAGCCGTGCTCGATATATCGAACTTAAGCCACGAAAAAACACCCCAAAAGTTGGCTTCCCTGTGCGGCGGCCGGGCGAGCTGCGCCAATACCCCCTCCCCCCCTTCAACAAAGTGTTCAGCCCAACAGCGCTCGCACAGCGCTGCTCTCACTCCCTCAGACAGCCACCCGGCCACCCCTAGCAAAAGTGGTTCGACCGCACACTCTCTCTCACTCACTCAGCTGCTTCATTTGGTGTGCTTTGTTGTGTTGTGGGAGTGCTGAGCTCGTCCGCTCCGTAAAAGATGGCTGCTGTGAAGTTACAGAACCTGCCAGTATCTTCAAAGCTCATCTAACAACTGAACCCCTCTATAGCCGTGAACCACTTGAGGAACTTGATGATTGTTCAGCCAGCTTTCCAAGTTCCCGGGTGCTGTTTGTGATGGGACTGCAGCAACAGACTGCGTCTCCGTCTACGACGATGTTCCGACTACCGGAGACCTCGCTAACGAAGGCATCATTGCCGATCTGACTAAGGATGTCGCCGGCGACAATAACTGTGATGATCCAACGAGTTCCGACCAGCCATCGTGTTTCGATGCACTTAACGCGCTGAGTGTTGTTCGCCGCTACTTTGCGTCCATAGAAGGGTTTGGGCACAGCTGTTTTCAGCCGCTTGAGAACGTTGAGAAATGTATGCTCAATAATGCTTTCAATGTCAAAAATCAGAAGAAGATCTGCGACTATTTCTCGCACTAATAGTTCCGCCGTACATGTCTTTAGAAAATAAAGAGTGCTTTTTATTGAGGTGCGGTTTGTTCATTGTCAAATTCGTTAAGGGGGGGGACACTGATCTTAGACCTATTTTCCTTTTTTTTGTCCAATCCAAATTGAACTGTAATACCTTGCTCAGTTTTTTATACTGATTTCAAGTATGAAATTGCTTTTTTAATTACATTGTTAATTCCTAAGTAATTAGTTTTAATTAGTCATTTATTAGTACCTCGGTACAAAAAAAAATGGATCAATAAAAAATAATTTTTAACCCATGGCTACATAGTGTCATGAGTAAAGAGTGCAATAGTCAAAGCAGTTTTTCCATTTTGCCCTCATTAGTAATTTTACAGCACTTGGAATAGCAGCATTCAAAATGGGAATGTCATGCATAGATAAACTTTGCAAAATTATAAATTCTTGAAGCGTGATTCAACAATTGTGCTTTGATTATTGCATACATTCTGCCTTCAGCTTCCCTTAGCAAACAATGACATGTCTATCTGTCCTAGACGTTGATGCATTGACATATTAAGACAGCCAGGTGTCCAACATTTTCATGGTGTTAAATCGCCTGCTCCAGCACAAATTGAGCCCACTCAGTGATCTAAATTTAATATGGTCAAATTACCGATTTCCTGGGAGAGAAAACTTGTAATAGCTATAGGGTCCAAAAATGTCATTTTTAAAAAATTGATTTTTGGGCCATTTTTTGGTCCCAAAGACCAGTGTCCCCACTTAAGGGGGGACACGGGTCTTTGGGACCAAAAAATGACCAAAAAGTCGAATTTTTGAAAATGGCATTTTCGGAATCTACAACTATTAATCTCCAGTTTCACAAATTTTTGTCTCCCAGAAATCAATATTTTTGCCGTATTACGAAATGTAAATCACCGCGTCACCTGATTTTGTGCATGAGCAGACGATAAAAACGGTGCATTTTCTACTCCCTGGAACGCTCGTCTCAGCGCGCCGATCGCAGCCATCTTGGTCTCGTTTGAAAGAAGACTCTCTACGCTTCAATTTCCCGCCGCTTGTGCTTGCATGCCCTGAATGGGCGCGGAGAAAAAGAAGCACAAACAACAAAGAAAGCGCGAGGTCCGATTCGCTGATATGAGCACGTGACTGAAACGAGCCCTCCCATTGGCGGATTCTCGCATGCTTCGTCTGCTAGGCTTGCTGCTGGTCGCTGGCAGACGCGTCCCCGGCGCCATTTTGTTGAAAGAAGCGAGACCGACGCACAACGATGTCGCCGATTAAATTCCACTCGCGGCACAAGTTCGGTCAGAGGAAAAGAAATAAGCGAGTCAACAACCTTCCTTCACGTCCTGCATCATCGGAAAGCACCGATAATGCGCAAGAGCCAGCGGCCGGTGAAGCGGCGTCAGCGGACGTCGAAGTAAGCCTAACGAGCTCGGCGACAGCTACGCACAGCGGCCGCATACGCTGCGACACCAGGATGCTACAGCGTTCGGAATTGCTCGAAATCGAAGCGAAAGCTAAAGAAAAGCTACAAGCTCTCGATTCGACTTCAGCAACGCAGAGGAAACAGGATTTCATCGGCAACTGCGACGATCGCCCGCTTCGAGACGCCAACGGCAGTGTACACGATACTGCGTTCACTGTTGTGAATCTGGAATCTTTCACCGAACTGCTGAGTGCCGTCAAGTGCAAGGTGTGTGGCGGAAACGTGGACGTTTCTAAAGGTGATCGTGAATACGGTTTAGCCGTGAGGCTCGCTCTCTTGTGCGTGAACTGCGGCGAGATTTCATCTGCGTGGAGTTCGCCGCGCGCTCAAGGGAGCCAAAAAATAAGTCCATTTACTGTTAATATTCTTGCTGCACGGGCAATGCAAAGTACGGGAAATCGGCAAACCGCACTGAACGATGTCTTTGCAGTAATGAATATCTCCCATAGAGGGCTTCACAGTAAAACCTGGCAAGGTTACATGAAAAACAAGCTGACGCCCGCGACAACACGCGCAGCCGAAAAAGTGATGATGGACAGCGCCCGTTCCGTTCGCGAGCTCTTCACAGAGTTGCACTTGGACAACCCTGGAAATATCGCTGTCTCGTTCGACGGTTCGTGGATGACCCGGGGTCATTCATCGCACATCGGTGTGGCCGCAGTGATTGAGCTGTTCACTGGACTTGTACTAGACTATGTTGTGTTCAGCAACTTCTGTGCGGGGTGCAAGCGCGGGCCTACGGAAAGTGACCCATCGTATGAGGCATGGAAGAGCAGCCACAGGTGTCAGAAAAACACGGAAAAAAAATCTGGCGAGATGGAAGTGCAGGCTGCACTTGTCATGTTTCAAAGGTCATTAGAGAAACATGGCCTTCGATACACGACAGTTTTGTGTGATGGAGATAGCCGCACATTTCTGGCACTGCAGGAGGCTGATGTGTATGGTTTTATAAAAGTGCAGAAAGAGGACTGCACAAGCCATGTGCAAAAGCGCATGGGCACGGCCCTGCGCAATGTGATTACTAAGCACAAAGGCGAGGGAACAGAGAGCCTCAGTGGCAAAGGCAAGCTCACGGGCGACCTTGTGAACAAGTTGACTGCCTACTACAGCTGGGCTCTGAAGTCTCACATCGGAGATGTCGAAGCAATGCAGCAGGCAGTGATGGCCACGTATCACCACGTTACATCAAATGATAATGTGTCAAATCACAGCCTGTGCCCAACGGGCCCAAGCTCATGGTGCCGCCAAAATGCTGCCGCAGCAAAGGGAGAGCCCACTCCGAAGCACAGATATAGCTTGCCATTGCAA
The DNA here is from genome assembly GCF_052857255.1 of Amblyomma americanum. Lineage (NCBI taxonomy): Eukaryota > Metazoa > Arthropoda > Arachnida > Ixodida > Ixodidae > Amblyomma > Amblyomma americanum. Next base: position 134,496,705 of record NC_135505.1, on the reverse strand, counting down.
GTGTGCAAGGAACTATTGCCAATATATCAGCGCTTGGCAGACCGAAAGCTGCTGGAGCGTTGCCAGCGAGGAAAAACTCAAAGCAGCAACGAGAGTTTGCACTCGCTAATATGGTCACTGGCACCAAAGGAGCGCCATGCATCATTATTTGCAGTTCAAGCCGCTGTTGCAGAGGCTGTTGTCCGTTTCAATGCAGGCAGTCTTCAAGCGTCTTCCCAAATACTCAGCGAGCTGGACATTAACCTTGGCCTAAGTAACAGGAAGAGGATGGCTGAGAAGGATAGGCGACGAACAACCGAGTCTATGCGCAAACGGGCCTCTTCTGCAAGTGTGCAACGGGCACTGCAAAAGCGGCACTCTACCCCCAAGCAGCAGTCAGACTACATGCCTGGTGCTTATTAGCCCCCAGGAAATATAAATATGCAGATATCATTATGAATATTCAATAAATTGTGGCCCATTTGGGTTTTTCTCATTTTTCTCAATTTGCAAATTTTTGCCACCCGGCTGTTTTGGGACAATGATATCTCTGCATCTAGAGCAGATAGAGATGTAATTTTTTTTGCTAAAGGAAGCTTAAGGTGCAGGGGTTGCAATGTTCAAGACAGAATTCCCCTATCAGGCTTCAAAAATTAATGATTTTGCAAACTTTTGAATGCTTGACAAGCACATTTTGAACGTTGATGTTCAAAGTTTCATTAAATTACACACATGGATAAAATGGAAAAACTGCCTTGAACATTGCATTCTCTATTCATTAGGCTATGTAGCCATGTTTAAAAATTTAATTTTTGCTGAGCCATTTTCATTGTAGTGAGGTTCTAATTAATGACTAATTAATGTGATGTAACTTGGGTAATAACTAGCTTAGAAAAAAAAGAAAGGCATATTTGAAATCAGCACAAAAAACTGGGCAATGCAGTAAAATTTCATTATTATTGGCATAGAAATAATGAAAATAGCTTTAAGACCAGTGTCCCCCCTTAAAGCTGTATTTCGAATTACATGATGTATCGAACTAATTCCCGTTTTTTTTAAGAGTTCGATATATGCGGGTTTGACTGTACATTATTTTTTTTTCACTTCTGGTAACAGCAGCATTCGTGATCACTTACATGCACGGAATCTCCTAAATGCCTTGCTACGGCTCTCCGTCTACTTAAACAGCCGTTGGCAACAGCGGATCACAAGAAGCGTGCCTTGGAGCCAACTCGCGCAACTGTATCTCGTGCAGCGCCGGTCGCGCGGCATAGTTTCATTTTCGGGCCTTTGGTCATTCGCTATAGCGCTCATGTGGTAGCAGCGATGGATCGGCACCAATCGCTGCAATAAGATTCACGCCGCCGGTAAGTGTGCTCAGTGTTGGCATAGGTACAACATGCCAGAAGGCACCAAACACGGCGGTGACCAGGTGCCGTTGCCTTTCGGCTCACTTTAAACGTAGGCTATCAAAATGCCGCAGCACAGAGTAAAGCACTGTCGCGACGTGACATTCACAACGTAGAATGCAGGAACGCTGGCACAGTTGCGACGTAATGGACAAGTCTGTAGTGCATGGGTATTCAATGGGGGCTTGGTCGGGACTGGCTCAAGAAAACGTAACAGTCGAGAAAACGCACCACCGGGAATATAACAGCGGGTTTCTGCAGTACGACTGTAATACATTACACCCTCGCTGCGCTTTTCATTCTGTGGAGTTCTGGCGTTCCTTAATCGTTTCTTGAGAGTATGCGTGACTTGCAGGCTCCTTTTGACTAATAAAGTGCTCCTGCTGTTTACCGTTTCAGGAGCCTTCACCTGACCAGGAGGGTGCGGATCGCGACAAGCTGAGGATAGGCGCAGTCAACGACCTCTCCAACGACGCAGGGGTCAGTGGACTTTCTCTGCAGTTTGTGCCGTTGTCCATTGTCAGCATTTTCCACATGTGTATTGTGTCATGGCCAAAAACCCCCACATTTGGCTACTGGCTAATGGGAATGTTGTTGTTGTTAGTGGTGTATTTGTTAATAAAATAACAATGGAAGGAAAAGATGTTGGCCGCGGCATCTGCCATCCGAACCTGAAGCACCTGAGCTGCAACTAGCGGGAATAAAAGTACATGGAGAGGACGGGGAGAGGGAAAGGAAGGGGGAAGCCATAGTGAGAAAGGATAGGGGTGGGGGGGTAATATACACTATGTACAAATACCGAATATGGAAATAAATGCGGGATGCTGCGCCGGGCATGATAGGAGTACTTGGGAATTTGATCCAGGATCTCTGTTCTTGAAGCGTTCACTCTGGACCTCAGATGTGGAGGTGACGTCCGTGTGACGGCAGCTGGCTCACCCTTGCTGGTTTAGCAATGGTGGAATTGTGCCAAACTGTGCCACATGGAAAACCGTGCCATGTGGTGCTATAAAATCTACAAGGATCGGTCAAAGAATAACATGCGATTTCCCTAGTGCTTACCATTACCGAGCTGCTGCAGTAGATTGTGCGTTACTTTTTGGTCAACGTTTGTAGTTTTTGCTCACTTTTACGCCACACCTGCGCCAAGAATTTATTGAAAAACTTTGGCAGGAACGAAACCAAAACTGAAGCTGGTACTTTCCCATCATTGGCTGTGCAGTCCTTCCACAGCAGTGTCATAGAAAGTACAGAAATATTCAAAATTTCTCATAGTTCGTGATTAGCAACTGCTTTTTTTTTTTTCAATTTGACTTGTACCACGTTTTGCAGTTGCAGTAGTAAATGAATACTGGAAAATTAAAGAGTGCTGCTGCACGTGCCTAAACTGACAATAAAAATTTGTGGTTGTTTCTAAACATTTTTATTTATTTTTACATAGCGCAACCCCTTTTGGGGCTATTACAGAAGTAGGGATAACAACTTGTGTAAAAACGGCAACATACCACACACATACACAAAAAGATTACATCTAACATGTTTGATATCTTAGCGTGAACAATGCGATAGGCTGTAACTAATAAATTGAAGCAATGCATAATGAACACAACACAAACGAAGCATCATGTGGCACCGATAGCTGTTAAAAATTAGTTTAATAAAAGAGACTGCGTTATGCCAGGAATTAAGTTGCAATGTTCACTAGTACGAGGAAAGAAACTGAAATTATTAGTATGGTCGAAGTATGGTATTGCTCATTAGGTTGACACGCACACTGTCGCGCTTGTCACATAACTGAACCTGCCCTTTCCTCGTATTTGTGGTTGTTTCTAAACATTTTGTATTTATTTTTACATAGTGCAGCCTCTTTTGGGGCTATTACAGGAGTAGGGATAACAACTTGTGTAAAAATGGCAACATACGACACACACACACACACAAAAAGATTACATCTAACATGTTTGAATACTTAGCGCGAACAATGTGAGGGGCTGTAACTAATAAATTGAAGCAATGCATAATGAACACAACTCAAACGAAGCATCATGTGGCACCGATAGCTGTTAAAAATGAGTTTAATGGAAGAGACTGCGTTATGCCAGGAAATAAGTTGCAATGTTCACTAGTACGAGGAAAAAAACTGAAATTATTAGTATGGCCGAAGTATCGTATTGCTCATTAGGTTGACATGCACACTGTCGCGCTTGTCACATAACTGAACCTGCCCTTTCCTCGTATTTGTGGTTTTTTTTTAACATTTTTATTTATTTTTACATAGTGCAGCCCCTTTTGGGGCTATTACAGGAGTAGGGATAACAACTCGTGTAAAAACGGCAACATACGACACACACACAAGGATTACATCTAACATGTTTGAATACTTAGCGCGGACGAGCGGTAGAGCTAGGCCTTGCAAGCTGTAAATTTGCTGGCGGTAATCAAGAATCGCCGAGGCCACACTTGTGGGTCAGAAAATGGGAGTGCAGCTCCACGCGATGCCACGGCACGGCCAACAGTTGGTTGTGAATGCGCCTACGACGAATGTGAACGGGCACCAGTGCTACTACTCTTTTTGATCTATGATCCATGGCGTGCACGGAAAAAGGAAGGGCTTGCAGAGGATAGCGGGGCTGGCGAAGCTGTGGCACATGTCATGCCAGTGACGTATCCGCGGTGACTGCTTCCACCGTGCACAGTTTTCATATATTAGAATGGCCTTTTAGGACAAATGGTATAAGAAAAGTCAAAGATGGAAAAGCCGTCAGAAATGCTGCCCGCACTCTCTCTCGCAGTATAGTTTGTTTTCTCACATTCAGTTGTGTGCGCATACCTCGCTGCAGCGATCGAGCTGCATCAGCAGAAGCAATAAAATTCAAGCCACACCTAAGCAGGCTGAGTGTCATTTGAGAAATTTCCTGGACGTTTGAGAAACTCGAGCAGTCTGGCGCGCTTGTAAAAAATTGGCAGTGGCTTAGCTCGGCTATGCCATGATATACATAGCAAAAGCTAAGGCATAGTTTGGTTAGCCTTGGTTATTCTTGATTGCAAGTCCAGGTTAGTCCGGTTGTCTGGCTAGTTGTCACGTGACCAGTCACGGGGTGCAGTGGGAATGCGGGCACGGCGAAACTGCGAGTTCGTGGCCGATGTAGCTCTCGCTACAAAATGGGCTGTGGCTTAGCTCGGCTATGCCAGGATATACGTAGCAAAAGCTAAGGCATAGCTTGGTTAGCCTTGGTTAATCTTGATTGCAAGTCCAGGTTATGTCTGGCTAGTTGCTGTCACGTGATTCGTCACGTGACCAATCACGTGGTTGCTCACGTGGTGCGGTAGGAGTGCAAGCACGGCGCAACTGTTAGTTCATGGCCGATGTAGCTTTCGCTACAAAATTGGCTGTCGCCTAGCTCGGCTATGCCAGGATATACGTAGCAAAAGCTAAGGCATAGCTTGGTTAGCCTTGGTTAATCTTGATTGCAAGTCCAGGTTATGTCTGGCTAGTTGCTGTCACGTGATTCGTCACGTGACCAATCACGTGGTTGCTCACGTGGTGCGGTGGGAGTGCAAGCACGGCGCAACTGTTAGTTCATGGCCGATGTAGCTTTCGCTACAAAATTGGCTGTCGCCTAGCTCGGCTATGCCAGGATATACGTAGCAAAAGCTAAGGCATAGCTTGGTTAGCCTTGGTTAATCTTGATTGCAAGTCCAGGTTAGTCCGGTTGTCTGGCTAGTTGTCACGTGGTTCGTCATGCGGTTGGTCACGTGACCAGACACGTGGTTGCTCATGTGGTGCGGTGGGAATGCGAGCACAGCGAAACTGCGAGTTCGTGGCTGATGTAGCTTTCGCTACAAAATTGGCTGTGGCTTAGCTCTGCTATACCAGGATATGCGTAGCGTTAGCCTTGGTTAATCTTGATTGCAAGTCCAGGTTAGTCTGGTTGTCTGGCTAGTTGTTACGTGGTCCGTCACGCGGTTAGTCACTTGGTGCAGTGCGACCATGGGGGGAATGCGTGACCAAGTTCATGACCAATGTAGCTTTCGCTACAAAAGCACGCTTCAGACACCTTTGGATGGGAATGCCACTGTTGTGAAGGATTCAAGGCATCGTGAATATTTTCGTTTGGAGCTTCAATTAACTGCCATAACTAAGGGCTCAAACCAGTCTAGCATTGTTGATGTGCTGGGAAGAAAATATTGCTGCCGATATCACTCCGCTGATAATCATTCAGATGGGACAATATTTATCAGCCCACCACAAGCCTGCATGCGGCAGAACTGATTTGGAAGCGCACACTGGGCTATGTCTCGAGAGAAAGTCACATTTCGACAGAATTGCTCTGCCAACACTCAAGAAAAAATGAAGGTATGTGCCATAAACCAGCCAATGATAAAAAAAATTTATGGCCGATCAATTAGATTGATGCGAAGGAAATGCGATAGCATTTTGCTTTCACTCTCCAATTTATTCCATCTTTCGCTCACAAATCTATTCTAACTCTGATTCTATTCTTCCAGTTTCATTTGTATTCTAGTTCTAATTCTATTCGTATTCCATTTCTCTTCATAATCATTTTTGCAGAGTCATTCTTGGCAGGCATTTTTGCAGTCCATGACGGAGATTTCCCTATCTCCACCTGTCATGGTTGGCAGGTGGACAGAGGGAAATCCTCCTAGACACCACCTGTCACTTGCTGTGGATAGCAGTTTGAGGCCCCACACAAACACCAACACCAGACTGTGCTGTTGCTGTGTTTGCGTAATGTTGCATTACAAGCTTTTCTTCATGCATTCAATTAGTGCTCACTACTATCACCCATAAAAAAGAATATGCGCAACAGATTAAGAAGATTATTTTCTTTCATCTGGGAACAGGTTTGGGAGCAGTCTTGTGAGAGCTTGCTGTGCATAAAAATGTTTACAAAGCATTTACTTTTGAATTGAATGTAGTTCCGAACTCGAAAGGCTACAGCAGCATGAATTATATATGCCATATTTCTGATAAAATGGCCAGATGCTAGAGACATGGACATTTTCATAGTGCTTGAAGGGCAGCATTTAGTATGGTGCATTTTGATTTATTAATGCGAGCGCATTAGATGGCTTATGGACACGAAAACCCGGTGTCGTTCAAAAAGTGACGGCATTACAAAACTCGTGATTGGTCGAAACGGTGGGACGTTATCAGCAGTGGGAAAATACGAACTGTTAACCAGTCATAGCCTGTGCTAGTGCTTACAACTGTAGCAACTACAAAGGAGTGGATTAGAATTGGAATAGAATTGGAATGCTTTCACATTACTCGCATGTAAGTAATTTTCAATCGTTAACGGGGAGGGGTTTTTTATTCTTTGGTTGCCCATTTCAGTGCCGAGCAGTCCTCCCTCGGATGATTTTTCTATTCAGGCACACTTTTCGTTCCTTCAGTGCACTTTCCAAAACCTGCTTCTTCTATTTGAATCACCGTTTCTACAGAGAAGCAAGGAACAAAGAAGGCCTTGGCAAAGGCGAGGCTTCCTCGCGCCTTCCTTGGTGCCCAGCAATCACATTTGCCTCCTTTTGAGTTAGGCTAGTGGGCGGATCGTTGAGAGAGGTGTTGGAGCGTTTGTGGGTCGCCTTGCCGCCGCGGGCCTCGAGGGGTCTCGAATTGCTTGTTGTTTCAGTCGGCACCTCAGAAGAAGTTTATTTGGTTCCATCCCCCGGACCCTTTTCCTTCTCCTGGCTACAGCTCCTGTTCCCCTCTCGAACTTTGCAGTGCTTAGTCTTGAAATAGCTGCACTGCTCGTCCAAGTTTTTTTTTTTTTTTTTTTTGCCTCTGCACTCTCAGAGAGCACCGCTAGCTGCTGTGTTGTCTTTAGAGGGGTGCCGTCGTAATTTCAACCGGCTGCCTTCCGCTGGGGAAGTGCGGAGGTGTTTGCCTGTAAAGTGATAGCATTGGCGCCGCCACATGCCTGAGCTCGGGAATGGCCGGGGGAGTTGTGAGTTGTGAGTGCTTCATCGTCCTTGGATGAAATTGCTGAAATGCCTCTCTGAATTCGGTGGGCAGAGAGAGCTAACGTGTGGCTAGCCCCTAATTAGGAACATCATTCTGTCTCTGTCGAAATTGGTGGCACTTTAGGCTTTGGCAGAAGCATGGTCGTAACTGCTTAATTGGTGGGCTTTGGTATGTTTTAACACCTTATCGACAACTCATAGTTGGAATCCGCCACCGTGATGGCTCAGTGGTTATGGCGCTCGGCTGCTGACCCGAAAGACTCGGGTTCGATCCCAGCCGCAGCAGTCGGATTTCAATGGAGGCGAAATACTAGAGGCCGGTGTACTGTGCTGTGTCAATGCACGTTAAAGAACCCCAGGGGGTCGAAATTTCCGGAGCCCTTCACTACGGCGTCTCTCATAGCGTGAGTCTCTTAAACCATAATTGGAATCTATTGGGGTGTGTAATTAAAGATACCTGGTGCACCCCTGTAAACGTAGTGATGACAGAGGAGAACTGGTGCCATTATAATGGGTTCATGTAAGAGGAATAACCTTTTTATTTTTGTGGCTCTTATTGAATAAAGAGTGCAGTACAAACTGTAATTAAGTCTCAAACAGATTTTTCGGACTCTCTACAAGGACCGAGAAAATGTGGGGAAAATAGAGCAGTCCGAAAAGAATTGAATTTCACCGTAAAAATCACTTTACGTCAGCTTCTAATTGCCAGTATGATGGAAGAAGGAGTCATCAGTTTAGTGCACATTCTGATGCTTCACACGGCTCGAAATCTAGCCATGCGTCATGTACACGAACGACAGGCGACGATATGCACATGCTAGGACGAAGTTTAGACGCAAAAGCGAACCCTCCGCTGTGGGAACTGCGCTGCACCTGCCATACTGAGAACTGGAAGTGAATGGGCGAAGATGGCGGTATAGAAGTAAGAAAGAACCGACAAGCGGCCTAAACAAGCGCTTCGTCGGCATTAGCCTTCAGTATTAGGCCTGGGGACTACTGCCGAAAATCGAGTCTCGAAACCGGCGGTATGCAAGTGATTATATGCACTCTGCGGTGGCTTTCGTGTAATGAGAGGCATTTTGCCTGTCATCAAAATGGAAGTCGTGATGGTGTTGCGATAAAACAGTCGGGGCTGCGGTGTGGATGCAAGCCCCTTGCTTTGAAAAGCACTGCCATATTCTTCTGTTTGCCATCTGCGTGAAGCCAAACGCCTCCTACATGCTTCGCTGCCGCATCTTCGCGTATTCAGGAAGAAAGGAATCTGCACAGATGAGTTGCGCCAACTTCAGCTACTGTTCAAGTTTTAGCAGCGGACCACGTAAGAGAACGCTACGAGCTCGCAACCATGCATGCACGACGTGCTAACGTGCGGAGAAAATCAGCCGGCAATAATCATTGTGTTCACAGACACGAGTTAGCAATGAGCGCGCTGCAAAACTGGACAAAGAACAGTTTTTAACTGTATTAGTTCGAAGCTAAGTTGTGTAATTGTAATCACTTCAGCATTTTGTAGTTGCCATTAGGCTCAGTTAGGACAAATCTTAAAGAGAAAGTCCACTGACTTTTATCGACCATTATTCCAATTGAAAGCTCCTTGCGAAAATAAATGCGTAGTCGACTGTAACGCTGAAAAAAGAAATATGGCAGAACAATTTTAAACGTAATTTTTCAATATGGGAATGTCGCTTTGTCCTGGTAGTTGGGGCCTGCAAACCCTGACATTGCAGGTGAAACTACCGCGTCACCTAACTCTTTCCCCACTATTGGAAGAATGGCCCTATTTCGTGGATTTTTAATTTTTTACCTAAGACCTAGTGGTTTAAAATTTAACGCAATACGTCAGAAGGAACCCAAGTGAATGCACTTTTTAATGATGAGCTTCATTAATGTGTTTCATGGCTTATTATCAAAGTTTATTTGTCATATCAAAGCTTTTAGATTAAATTCGAACAAAACTTACAAAGGTAGGCTTGTATTCAATAAGCAATGCAAATGCTATGGCGCCGTCTAGTGAAAAAAGCTTAAAAGCACACCATCGGTGATGAGAAGGGAGCGTTGCTTTTCACTGAAGGGCGTGTTGGAGAGAACGTAAACTATAATAAAACATGACAAACCCTTCTGAAGGAAAAAGAAAAACACTGTGCACTTAACATAAATCAGTAATATTTTACACAGATGTGGCTGCCATGGTGGCTCAGTGGTTATGGCGCTCGGCTGCTGACCCGAAAGACGTGGGTTCAATCCTGACCGCGGCGGTCGAATTTCGATGGAGGCTAAATTCTAGAGGCCCATGTACTGTGTGATGTCAGCGCTTGTTGAAGAGCCCCAGGTAGTCATAATTTCCGGAGCCCTTCACTACGGTGTCCCTCATAACCTGAGTGGCCCTGGGACGTTAAACCCCATAAACCCAACCAAACCATTTTACAGAGATGTGGTGGGATACATTGATAATGGCACCACAGGACGGCACTTCAGTTTGTTAATGCAATTTACAATGCCAAATTAAAATATAAATCCTCATTTCTTGGATATTGGATCTGCTCAGTCCTTGCATTACGAGGTAAGGTGTTTTAATTTCCACCGTGATATCATAACACGTTTTAGTCAGTAGTCAATCCCTTAAAGGGTCCCTGAAAAGAGTGTTTGAGGGTGTCTATAAAATGCTTGTATTATGTAGAGTACAGGCGAACAAGACCTCTAAAGTGAGCCGATATTTTATAATACAATTTTTAAAACTCCCGCTCCCGCGCCTAGAGGCGACCTACGGTGTTGGGCTTTCGCCCGAACCCGTGCTCGTTACGTCAGCAGCAGACTTCTAACATTGGTTCAAGGCGCGTCAGTAGCCGACGGAGTGGGCGGGTGCGAGGGGCTGGCGGAGGAGCGCCGACATTTCAGCGTGCAAAAAGTGACGAGAGAGGAAAAGGTGCGAAGACGTGGAAATTCAAATTTTGTCTACTGATAACTCAGCTTCTACAAAACTCATCCAAAAAAATTCTTGCTGGAGGATATCTGTGAAGCTGCATCCTTTAGCATCCTGGCTACATCGCATCTTCGTTGAGAACCCTTTTCACAGTCCCTTTAAGATTTTTTCTCTGGACTCTAGGTTTGTTCTGAAACCTGCTGTACATGTTTTAGCGCTTCTGCCAGTCGCAAAGTGGTACATTAAAATGTGCTTGTAATGAAATGATGGATGCGCTTTACCATTTCGAAGTTACAATGCTGAGCTTTTAGTGTGACATTGTCATTCTGTGTTTCAGTGTTGTCTGCTTAGCTGCAGCAAAATCCCATGCACTTCGGTGTAATTCCCGACCGCTGTTGAGAAAAATTGGTGTTATAGACTGAGGATGGCTGTTTCCGTGCCAGCTAGGTTGCATCGTAAACAGGTTACGGGTTTAAGCTAGCGAATTTCGTTGCTTTGGCAGCACCGGACAAGCAGCGGTCAGGCACCCATCCAAAAAGACCTTCGGGGTGTCCTCTAGGTGAGCTTAAAATAGATGGAAATCTTTTTTTTATCATTGCCCTGCGGTCACGCAGGTTCAGCCAGAAAGTGGATGGTGTGTCTTGACCCATTGGCGGCGAGTTTTTCTCCAGAACAGCGAATATTTTTGTGAAGCCGCTGTTCGGCTGTATCGGAGCTCTTTGATCATATGAGTGAGAACAATGCCTCGTGGGTTTTGTGGTTCAAAATTCGAAGGCGCCGATCGGTGTGAAGTTTCAAGGCTGGCAGGTGGTCGCGCCATCTACCGGAGTCTTACGGTCATCGAGTGGCAGCTTTTTCAAAGCTGCGTCTTGACAACTTACCGCCATCGCCCATAGAGGGCGACTCCGTCCGTTTACTTCCGAAAGTTGGCCGCGGCGTGCGGTGGCCGATTTTGACCGAGCTGTTGGCAACTAATGTGTACGATTGAAGAGCTGCAGCGTCATCGTAACCCGTGACGTCATTGTCACGTGGGCAGCGCGCCGTTCACCCGGGGTCTATCGTGCGCTCTAAAATACTTTGTGCCGAAATGGAAGCTTCATCACTCACTTAAGTTCTATCCCAGGATTCGAAAGAATGGCTGCAAGCATCATTTTTTTTTTGCATTTTCGACCCAGACAGTGACCGAGACGCTAGGGTCGAGGCCAAGGAAAGTTTTCGAAAGAGGTGTATCCGTTGCCCCCCCGGGATCCTTTCTGACTTAATGGTGGCGCGCGCGATTTGGACACGGCCCTGTGTCGAAACTCCCCCTGGCTGCATGCGCTGTGTTGAAAGACCCGTGTCGCTGTCAAAAAGAAGAGGGTGAGAACTGTCGCAAGCCACGTGGTCTGATGCCACTCTTGGCCTTCTTTCTTACCTTCTTAACCCTTTCTCTTTGCCCGGCTTACGCTGAGGTGCACAGTTTCGGACAGGGTTCCCCCTCCCCACATCCCCTTTCCCCATCCCCGCTCCAAGCTGTGCCCCCGCGATATGGGTGGCAGAAATCGAGCACATTCCCCCCACATAGCCACAAGAAGAAGACCTCCGTAAGGTTCAGTGCAGGAGCACCGCCCGCTAACTACGGCTGCGTGATGAAGCGCTCGAAGCGCGCACAAAAAAATCAGTCCGCGAGCCTCTAATCCCGCAAATGATTCCGTGGTTGAGGCGCACGGTGTCTAATCTAATTTTAATTGGTTTTTTGGGGAAAGGAAATGGCGCAGTATCTGTCTCATATATCGTTGGACACCTGAACCGCGCCGTAAGGGAAGGAATAAAGGAGGGACTGAAAGAAGAAAGGAAGAAGGAGGTGCCGTAGTGGAGGGCTCCGGAATAATTTCGACCACCTGGGGATCTTTAACGTGCACTGACATCGCACAGCACACGGGCGCGTTAGCGTTTTTCCGCCATAAAAACGCAGCCGCCGCGGTCGGTGTCACACGGGACCTGGAAATTTGTACGCGGGCGGCCCATGTTTAAAAGTTTCTTTGCCTCTGAATAGTTGAGCAGCCTAACAGAGTTAAATAGTTAGCTCTTCAATATTAGTTAACCAGCAGTCGCCGCGGTGGCTCAGTGGGTATGGCACTCCGCTGCTGACTCGGCTGCTGACCGCGGGTTCGATCCCGGCCGCGGCGGTCGAATTTCGATGGAGGCGAAGTTCTAGTGACCCGTGTACTGTGCGATGTTGGTGCTCGTTTAAAGAACTTCAGGCGGTCGAAATTTCCAGAGACCCTCATTGCAACGTCCCTCATAGCCTGAGTCGTTTTGGGACGTCAAACCCCCATAAACCGTTAGTTAACGAGCCTGCTAGTTAGCATGTCTTAACTATATTCTGATGCACTGTACCGCTGACGATGCTATGCCGAAAAGCGCTCTTCTAACTCAACAAGCCCTGTATATACTGAACTCTGCAAGTTGCGGCTCCTTTCTGTTCAAGAGCTTAGAAGCCAGGCCACCGCGCGGTGTCAGCGACACGTAACGAGGTAGAGGTGTGTCGTCTGCTTTGATGCGCGTCACGGATATATGCGGCCTCCTCTTCCTGGCAGCGGCCCTATTTATCCGCTGTTGTGGCGCTACCCGCCAGCCTGCCGTCTCGCTCTGGTTCGGAGGAACCCCGGCTGGTGGGAGTCCTTGGGTCGCTTGTCTCTGTCTCTCTCTCTGTGTGCGGTCTGTCCTCGGGTTTGAGCTCCGGCCCGAGTCTCTGTGTTGATTGGTGGCGCCTCTGCTGCGTACTTCGGCTCGACCGCGTTCTCGGTGGCTCGGAGTTGGGTGGGTAGGGAGGGGAAGAAAGAAAGAACAAAAAAGAAAAAGAAGAGCGTCTTTCTGAGGGAGGTAGTTGGGGGGGGGGGGGGGGGGGGCTGTTCGCGAGGGCGGTATTTATAACCTTTTAGCCCTCCCATAGACTTTTCTTTTTTAATTTTCTGTCACTCTTTCTTCGCCTCTCGTTCTGTCCGGCCCGGTGATGGAGGAAGCTCAGGAGGAACGCCGTTGTTGGCTTTTGGATGCTGGGAAAGGGGGAGCTCGTGGTCGGAAAAAGACTGGAGGAAAGGAAGGGGGCGCTTTGCGGCGAGAGAGGAACCAGGAATGACATTGTGAAGGAAGGAAATAAATTTTTGAAAAGGAAGACTGCAACAACAGAAAGAAGTGCCTGCCGCCGAAAGGAGCCCCCACTGTACAGCGTCCCAGGCTCCTTCTCTTTTCTTTATTTCTTCTCTCTTTCACTCTCTCTTTCTTCGCCGAGTTCGTCTTTTTCCAGCATCGTTGGTCTGTTCGCTCGTTCTGCTTTTTGCTGCCGGTCGGTCGGCCTGGCGCGCCGGCGGGACTTGCATATTCCAGCCAATTTGGCGCCTCCTCCATCCGTGCGTCGTCTGTCGTACGTGCTCGTTTTGTCCAGCTAGCGACGTCTTCGTCGCGTGTTGGTCTTGCAGCTGTGTTGCGCGGCGTCTTTCTGCTGAGGGCTGACCGTGTTTGTGACCGCGTCGAAAGCAGCTTGAAAACGCATCTTTTGTTGGTGCTCTCTATACTGCGTCGCTCGTGAACGTGTCTGTGTCTGCGTGTGTGCGACTGACTGCGTCGTCCTTCTTTCGTCTTGGCGCTGGACTCGTAAGCGCGTGGAGCTCACGTGAAATCTCGCCGTCGTCTGCTCTTTCTCGTGGTGCGGACCTTTTTTCCCGTCGTTTGGTCGTCCGCTCACGGCACCCGGCCAAGGCGTCGTCTGCGTCGACGCGTCTTTTGCAAGGAAATCGCCGTCTATGTCCCTCGCTCACCGTAGTCTCCACCTCTGCTCTTCGCGCGTGAAGAAATCGTCCTCGCGCCGTGGAAAATTGGACATCACGATTCTTTTCTTCCAGCCGGTGGAGTAATCGGTTTCGTTCTTCACTGCGCGCTCGTGCATTCCGGATCCAGTTCTTGCGTCGTCTGCTCTTGCGGCGGCTGCGCCCGGTGTCAGTTTAGCGACAAAGTCGAGCTGTGTTCCTCTTTTTTTCCTTTTTTTTTACTCGTTCTGTGTTGCTTCACCTCGCCTTGTCACCTTTCGTGCTGTCGCAGACTGCTGGCCTAACTGCGGTGGATTTGAGAATATGGATATGAAAACCCGCTCGTCGATCGTTCACCTCGGTCTCGGAGGTGTGCGATAAGATATCCGCGTTGGGTAATTGTTTCACCTGGACGCGGGGGCGAGACCGTGTAGGTTCGGGGCTTCCGCGCTTACGCTCAGTCCGTGTCGGCCGACCTTGTTCGCAGTGGCCGCCTCCAACGACGGCGTGTTACGAATAAGCGGAGAGGAATAAAGAAGAACGTGGGAGGGTTGCGGCCGCAATCTCGCCGCCGGCCGGTTTTCATTGTTGCGTCGGGTATCCTGGAAGAGGGGTGTAGAGCTGGGACGACGCGCTTCATTGCGCCCCCGGTGCAGTGGGTGACCGCAACGGGAGAGCGGAGCGAGCTGCTGGATACAGCCTGGATATAACCGCGTCGTCGACGGCTCGAAGCGATGATGAAGGTCGGCGCTTCTCGGAGGAGGAATTCCGGATTCTTCCTGGCCGTCCACCTTTGAGAGAGACCGCGGAAGTCCGCGGAGCAGACGAAATCGGGCGGCCCTCCCCCTCTTCGTCGTCCGTTCTGCTGGACGCCTTCGTCTGCTGGACTAGTCGGTGGTGAAGTCTGCAGCAGAAGACACGGCATCGCGTCGTCTGCTCGGAGTTGTTCGTCGAACTTCGTCGTTGTCTGCGGGCAAATCTCGTCTGCTCGGCGGTTTCAGATCTGTGCGCGTGTGTGTGCGTGCTCGTGCCATACACCACCACCCTGACGCAGCGGTGGTTCGCGGCAGAAGGATACGGCTTCGTGTCGACTGCGCCGTTGTCGAAGTTTTTTTCGTCTGCTCGGGAAAATCACGTCTGCGCCCCAACTAGCCAGCGGCACAGGTCTATGTGGTGCTAGTGCGTTTTGCACTCTCAGCGAGGGAAGTATAGCGACTGATCAGTGCTTATCGCGAAGCTACGCTCAACGACGGGTACTGTCCCGCGGCAAGTGCGTCGTGCTCGGGCTTCCGTTTTCGTCTGTTTACGCTCAGCGACAGCTGCTTCTACGGACGTTTGACGGCCCCCCATCAGTGAGCGCTTCGCAGGGAGGGGGTTGATCGCCAAGGCAAACATCGCTGGGCTTTCACCGTTTCGTCTGGACGGCGAAACCTTGGGCCGCACGCATTGCCGGAGGAAGATTCAAGTGTACTTATTTCAGTCGTTCCGCGATTTGCGGTGTCACCTGGTGTCGAGTTTTTTTTTCTTTTCCCTCCTTGTGATCGACAAACAAAACGCTCTTTGACGGTCAGACTTCGTACATGTGCCTACTGCACGGTTTACCAGTGGGCGGGGGGAACGTTGTCTTCGTCGGTCTAGCGACTTGAGGGTCTTTTTCTTTATCTGGACTTGGGATTTTGGCGGTTGGAGTCTGTCCACTGGTACCGTGAACGTCTCACTGGTCTGCGGTGCTCCGAAGGGTTTCTGGCGTTACATTTAGAAGATCGTGTGGCTGTATTCATCGGATAAGTCGCACTTGATCAGCGGCTGCTTCCGCGTCGGATTCCCGTCTCCCACACGCGCGCACTCCGTTTGGCGGCCGTCGTCATGTCTTACGGGTTCTTGGGCGGCGGCGGCGGCCGCTACAGCGGCTACTCCTCGGGCCTGGGCACCCCCTACAGCTCCCTGGCCGCGCCGTCAGCGCTGAGCCGCTCTCTGTCGCCATCGCCGAGCGCGTACGGCGCCGACCGGCCCCGAAGCCCCCTGCGCGCCAGCGCCGGCCTCAGCGCCTACACGGCGGCGGGCGCCCGCATGTCGCCTTCCCGCAGCCCCACGCTTTCCCGGAGCTACGTTGGGTCCGCCCGGACGGCTGGGGGCCTCGCCTCGCTATACGTGAGTGCCCGCTTTGGCTGGCTGTGGGTTGGAGTTTAGTGGAGAAAAGTCTCCGTGCAGACGAAAAATTGTGTTTCGGTAATTTGGAAGCGCCTATCAACAGTCTTGGGTGATGGGAGGTTGTATAAGCCGGTGTGTGCCAAAAGTTAGAAATTTTGAAAAATTGAAATATTTCAGACACGAATTCGTTATTTCACTTCTGATTTCGAATAATCCCTTTCTTTCTTGGTGGAAATAGTTTCTCAACACCTGCTTTTGAGAGGTAAAATGAAAATTGGTTTTTTGGGGAAAGGAAATGGCACAGTATCTGTCTGGCATATCAGAGGACACCTGAATGGTGCTGCAGGGCAGTAAGGGAAGGGACAAAGGAGGGAGGGAAAAGAAAGGGAGAAAGAGGCGCCATAGTGGAACCCTGTAGTGGAGAGCTCCGGAATAAGTGACTCCTGCAGCCACCTGCAGCAGTGGCTCAGTGGTTAGGGCGCTCTGCTACTGATCCGGAGTTCCCGGGTTTGAACCGGACCGACTGCGGCGGCTGTGTTTTTATGGAGGCACAAGGCTAAGGCGCCCGTGTTCTGTGCTATGTCAGTGCACGTTAAAGATCCCCAGGTGGTCTAAATTTTTCCGGAGCCCTTTACTACAGCACCTTTTTCTTCCTTTCTTCTTTCACTCCCTCCTTTATCCCTTCCCTTAAGGTGTGGTTCAGGTGTCCAACAATATATGAGACAGATACTGCACCATTTCCTTTCCCCAAAAACCATTTATTATTATTATTACTATTATTCACCTGGGGATCTTTAACCTGCACTGACATTGCACAGCACATGGGCCTCTTAGTGTTTCGCCTCCTGTGGTGGTTGGGTTCGAAATGTAGGATTCTTATCTTCGTTATCTGTTGCACATGGCAAAGCTTCAAACATTCGACATCGAGTTTAAGATCACATTCCTCATCACGCGTGCCAGTGTTTCCAAATGACAGTGCGCAAAAATTTTTCCTTCAGAATTAAAATTTTTTCTTTCAAAATTACATTGTATTCAATGGGGTTGAATTTTAAAAAATGGCACCCAGAGAGGACTGGCCGATCTTTCAGAAAGCACACAATGCTCAGAACTCGGCACAGCACAAAACACAACCTCTGCAGGGGAATGGTTTAGATCCTCTTGAACCTGCACTAGTTGGCACAATAAACTTTTTGTTCCCGTGCAAAAAAGTGGCGTCCTACATATAGGACACTAGGCATATCTGTGTTAATGCGATAGCATTAGGGTTGTCGTCACACCAAAACCCCGGCGATGTCCGGTGTCACGAAGTTCACCGATTGGTCGAGAGTTGTCACGTGACCTTGTGTTGTCAACACAACCTGCCCACCATGTCAGGTTGCAGTTAATGATCGGTCAAGAGAGGTCGTGCAAGCAAGGTCATTATCACAACCTTACTGCCGAGTTGTGAGGACCAGCAACTTAGATAGAGAAGCGATGTCAGCATTAAAAAGAAACGATATATGCAAATTTCGGCACCATCATGACATAGCGGGTGCCTGTTACTATAGCTAGCTGTCCAAATGGGACGATTGATGGACCGACAACTACGAAGAAACTGACGCAAACACGCAGAGAATTCACTATAGAAGCAGCAGCAGATATGAAATCTAATGCTATCACATTCCGCTTTTAAGGGGACTTAAGCGTCCCTATAGTTTTCTTCTCTCGTTCTTGAGGTGTCAACTTTAAAACCATTTAACTCAAGTTCTATGATAGGCAAAGTGGTAATTTTACCTTTACTATGTCCTTTGGTAACATGAAACATGTTCACAACAGAAACCTTACATAACACATCACATAAGTGCAAAAGATTTAACGAAATTAAATGGCAGTTTTGGAATCAGTGCACAAAAACACATGTTCCGTGAAGATTTCGTGATTTTGACTTCGTTAGTGAAAATGTTTAGTCTAAGGCACCCTTCCCCTTAGGGGGGACACTGTGCTCAGCAAAAATATTTCTGGATGCATTTACGGGAAATTTTTTTAGCATATAGGAAATAATTTTATGACTACTTTCACAAAATATTGGTCTTTGATCTCCAGAAAATTGTTTTGTAATATTTTTCCTCTGAATTTTGTGAAAAGGCTGCGGAACTAAGAAAAATGTAGCAGAGGGCTGGTTCAACATTCATTGTGTTCCTACTGGCGTGCTACAGGTCAAGACATTCTTAGAATTTTCTTTCACAAAGCACAAATTTTGGTTAATAACTTTTTAGATTTCATGTACGTTGAGAATTTAAAATTCACGAATTTGAAAAAGGATGTCTTGGTCTGCACTGTGGTCCTAGGAATGCAACAAAACAAACAGGGTCAGAGTAGATAAAACAGTCGTATCTAAACAGAAAACCATAACAAGAAAAAAACTGCAATTGTTTGAGCGTTCCCTGAAATGCGCAGTCACCATGGTTACTTCCCAGTCCCTCTAGAGTACCTACTTCTCAGTCGATGTCAGGAATGAAATTTTGGGACACCATAAAAAAGGCATACAAATGGATACAATGGCCTTTTTTTTTGTTTTCAAAGCCACTTCCCCCCCTATTGTCTCATTTTGAAGAGCATAGCCCAGAATTGATGTGCCTACAGGCCGCTTCATTGGCAGCATTGAGCTGCACTCAGGTAACGCTGAATGGTTTGTTGTTCCAGCTGAAGCACAACCATGCCGTGTGTGTCCCGTGGTTGTATCACCTTGTGACTGCCCTTAGCAGTTTTGCTTCTTTAATCAGCGTATGTTTTACTTGCTAGCATTAAAGCAATCGGTCCTTGTGAATTCCAAACCTGTGCAGAGTGCTCCAGACACGGTGCGGAGTCGCAGCGGATCCACGGGCTCCCTAGCGGACAGCACCAAGTCCGAGACTGAGTCTAGACTCAGCAGCAGTGCAGCGAGCCTCCAGGGCGACGATGAGCTCGACTACAAAAAGGTAGAAGGCAGCACATGCTTGTTGCAAGCTTCCATCATCAGTTTGGTTTGGTTGGGTTCCATTCGAGTGTTTCACTGTGTAGCAGTGCATTGAGTTGGGCGAGTTGGTGATACTAGCGGGATGTTCTTGCGTGACGTGCAAAGATGATAGGTGCTGTCGTCTTTCTTTGCTTGTCCGTAATGTAACGTCACGCTGAAGATGCACATTTCTCTGTAATGTCATTGCAAGAATCCTGACTACGCGTGCCAACGGTGTACTATGTTTGAAGTTAGGCATTGCAAACTCAGTTTGCTCCAGATTGTAAGGATTCCGCATCACTCTGTCATCTTTGCCTTTTTTGGAAATAAATCTCTCTCTCATGGAATTCATAAACATTGTGAATGTTAGGCGTGCAGTTAAAAGTTTGCCAACAGGTATTAGCGAGCTTGTGTGTGAAGGCTACCCGGTCATTGCCAGCGCCTGCTCACTACTTAACGCCTTCCTTTGGGGGGGTTGCAGCTCTACACAGAACTGAAGGAGGATCACGACAAACTGAAGAGCAAGCTCTCTCGGACCGAGGACGAGCTCGAAACGACGAGACGTCAGCTTGAAAAGGCGCAGTTGGTGAGCACAGGGGAGTGTGGGTCTGCCTTTACTAGGGCATTGCTCTCCGGTGCCATGCTCGCATCTCTTGGTGCTGTGGGTTATATCTTATCTAACAGGTTGCAGAACAGTTGTACGCCTTAGCATCTACCTTAAGTCTGAGCACCAGCTGATATGGCTGCATAAGCTGCAACATACATGCGCTTGCTTACATGCTTGCAATCATTACATCCGCTAATTGCAGCACAATGTGATCTGAACGTTGTCGCTGTCGTTTCAACCAAAGAGGAGTGACAAATTTATCTTAGGGTGATAGTAACTTATTTTCCAGTAAAAATGATGCATGATAGAGGATTCAGGTAGCTACCTGACTTGGTGTGTTCTGTTTGGCCGGCCTGCAAAAAATAAACTGCCCTGGAACACTTCAGTCTGCATCGAGTTGTTGCCTGCTAACTGCTTTAGACTATTTAAGTGACAAAAAATGGCGAATTGGTTAGCAATGGAGGTGCGCGAAATTGGAGCTGGCTCAAGCTACGAGGTGTGTCAAAGCTGTCGCCATCGGGGTTTCATTCTTAGGTACATGATGGGACACATTGTGGTCAGGTGTGCACCGTGGGCGGATTAAAGGGTACTGTGATCTCTGTTGTGTTTGCCTGTGGAACATCTGTTGTACAACGTGTGCATGAAAGTGATATCACACACATTTTCCTTATGTCTCTGAATAGAAGTCACATATGTGGAGCACTGATTCTAGTAGTATGTGCCGTTTCCTGTGCACTTTGCTGCTATGGGACAGTGCATTATTCAGTTAAAAAAAAAACCCTTGTGCTGCCTCGCGTCTCAAAAGCTGGACACTGGACAGTAATTAAGTCTTAGGTACTAGGCCGCTGTTTGGAATGTGGGACTGGGATTTAGGAAGGCCAGTTCAAAAGCTTTAGCTCTGTCAGAGGCTGGGTGCCGTGAAATTGAAGGAAAATTTCAATAACAATGGCGGCTGCTGTTTTTTTCTTTTTCTTGCATATCAGCAAAGCATCCTTCAAAAGTTTCCATTGTAGTTCAGTTAAGCATGAGGTTGATAGAATGATTACCACACTTTGTTGCCATGAGGACTTCACTTTTGGTCCAACTTCGCTTGCTGTTTATCCCACAGTGCTAACTAAGAAGGAATATTTGTCGGAGGTGCCAAGCTGTCTAATGTATACTGTACCGGCAAGACCAATTGACTGTACTCGCAGGCTGTAGCTTATTTCTAACATGGCTTGCATAACATGCAATTAGCTATGCACACAGTATGAGAGCACGGCTGTCTGGTCTATCAGCTCACGCTCCTTCTGTTAGTATTTATGACTACGGTTTTACTGAACAGTCAACTCGTGATAATTCAAATTTGAAGAGTGACGAGAATTTGTTTCAATCATGTGGAGCTCAAATTAAGGGGAGCCTGATTAGCTACCCTTAGCTCACAGGCTGCTGACGTAGCCAATGCCATCGGTTCGATTAAACTGGAAGCTCAGATTCAGCGAGCTGAAACTAAGATTGTGCTGCATTTACAGAAATTGAGCACTTGCAGGATTTTAACATGAGGGTCATTTTTGCTGTTGTGGAGCAGAATAAATACTGGTGCCCAATTATTCAATGTCATTAAGTTGTAACATGAAAGGTGACTTTTCACGTGAAAAAAAAAAGGGGGTGCGTTACATTCGAATACGACACTGTGCTGGTGTCCGCTGCTGCGAAAAGTACCCAGCTTTGTCCCAGCCCACACTGTGTCTCTGGGTGTGCTTGCATATTTCTTTTTAATGCAGTGTTGAGTTTACGCGAAGTCTGCTTTGGCTTTGTGCCAGGTTTGCCCACAGCTCTGATAGCTTCCTGGTATGTGTGCGTGAGTGTGTGCGTGCATGTGTGTGTGTGTGCATTTATGTGGGATGGCCTTTTTGTTTCGATGGGGTTGGGTAAGACTCAAGGGTATTTCAATGACTGCGCTGTAACCTTTGTTTAAGCAATTTTTATTCGGGGTTTTATCTTGTTCAGTGTCTTTGTACTGCGAGCTTGTAGGTAGCCTAATCAGAACCTTGAATGAACTTTGTGATCACATGCTGCTTATGCTACTTGCTTGAAGGAATTTGTTATTCTTTTGCGTGCTTTTGCACTTCGAGAATGCCACATAGTTATTGGTAGGTAATGCCGTAGAACCTCATTGATACATTAAAGAAGAAGTGTGGGAAAAAATTTATTTCTCGAGAAACGAAATGACCCAAGCTGCCCGATTTTAAAAAATGTAAAAATGTAAAAGGAATTTATCTACATTTTCACTTTATAAAAATGTTTAGCATTTCTTGGCACGAGGTACGGAAAGCTCCTTTTCCAGTGCTAGCGGAATTCAGTCCACTTTTGCGTTGTCCTCTTCGCGAAAGAAACCGCGCAAGACATCCAGTTTGTCAAGAGCGGTAGTGTTAATGGCCGGGATCTCTTCTTCGTTTTCGGATGTTTCGCCCCTTCGCACCAATTTCAGTGCAGGGAAGCTGCTTTGGCTGCTGACTGTCGCAGCATTCTGATTTTTCATCCTGCTCACTCACATGCAGCCGCATCATTTCACTTCCGAGATGTGTCGCCCCCTTGCCCTTAAGCACTGCAGAGAAGCTGCTGCGCTTCTCCTCTTTACACTTAAACGCAAATTCGCCTATATGGGAGTAAAATGGGAATGAGCTGTCCTTTAGTACACTCCCTTTTAGGGGCAGGGTGTGCTGCTCAAGTCCTGGAGTAAATTTGGATCATAAATGTACAGAACGCTTACTCTTGGCAATGGAGGCACATTCCCGTTGCGAAGCACGGCAACAGGATGTAGTTAATGGGAGGAGGCTTTGAAACGCGCACCGGAGGTCTTGAGTTTATCGGTTAGAGAAAACTTAAACCTCTTTGTAGCTGCTACAACTTCGCATGTCTTGAAGAGGGATTTGTTTCCGTTGCAAACGGCAAATAGGTATTCCGTATTTTTAGTGGCGGAAATCTACCCCAGGGCTTGGGCAGAATACCCACCCTTCAGAGGGAGTGCGCTAGAAGCCAGCTTACTCCCTTTTTATTCCCATGTAGGCATATTCGAGTTTCAGTGATGTCGCATCTCCCACGGGATCAGGCCCACTCTCGTGTTCATGCACTCCTGTCGTTTTTAGATGCGGCGGTCCATTGCGCTTAGTAGGCAGAGAAGCCACCACGGCGAGTGACTGGCACTGCATTTCAGCTCGTGTCGCATGCCCCCCCTCTCCTAGGTTTGGCCCACTCGTGCTGGTTGGTCGCTAACCATATTATTGGACCAGAATGCGTCAAAATTATAAATGTAGTTGCTGGGAAATCATGTTATCGGGGAGTGTAATAATTGGAAGGAAAGTGCTGTAACTTTGTGGGACATTTTTATTGCCCGCAATTTTGAAGGTATGACCTGGGAAATTGTATCAGTGAGGTTCTGCGGTTACTATAATAACAGGAAGCTATTATAATATATATGGCTAACAAATAGCTGTCAAAAAGAGTAAAATTTACGCTAGAGTACGCAAATACGTAGTGGCTGGCTTGTTGGCTCGTTATTGCGCCTGTGTTGGAATCTGTATTTCTTGTCCGTGTTGCTACCGCGCTGTAGCCCTCAGTTTTGTAGGCAACCTTTCTTAAAATTTAGAACTACATCAATTTGTTCTCGTGGAACTAGAGTAAACAAATATTTGATGTGAATCCGGAGTGCTGATGACCATGCCTAAGGTGTGTTGACTGGTTAGTGTCTGTGTCACTTCTGCTTTTGCCTTGGTTGTCAGGGCAGAATTGATTGACCTTGCTTTTGTTGTCCTTTTGAGTGGAATATTCAAATTTGGAAATCCCATGCCATCAGTGTCCAGTGGTTGCAACAGCTACAACCTGTTGTTTGCTGTGTTTAATATGAACCACATTCTATTTGTTCCGCACCCTCCCAATGCCTTTGTGAACCCATTGGCTGTCTCCACTTTGTGGTGGGTGTCTAATTAAAAAAAAAAGCCATGCTATGTCACCGTTTCGTATTTCCCTGCAGCCATTTCCTTAATGCAATAACTTTAGGTTCAGTGTTACGCAAAATGCTGCTTTAATCCTTGTTTTCGGCAGACCTTCGTTAGTGCAAACTCAGCCAGAATGAGTGGGAGCTTTAGTTATCGATTCGGTTACAGACCTATGCAGCCAGGTTATAAATTTTGTTGGGTGGATTGAAACATTAGATAGCACAGCTACTGTTGTACATGCTTGCCGAAAAAGTTTGTCTCACACAAACATCGGAGTAAACGCAGGTCAGTTTGTTTTCCGCTCTAGTTTTAGAAGCACGGTAGACTACGTACCACCTCTAAAGCATTAACAGTTTTTAATTGAAGCAGTGTGGTAAAGTGGAACCGATTGTTAACTCTTTCAGGTGCCATTTGTACCACTTCGATTCAAGACGAATATTTTTTGGCCTAAAAGCTTATCTGAGCCTCAAGAAAGCTGGTCCGTTAGTTTTCTAAAGGAAAACACCGACGGTTCATTTTTTAGATGCAGTTACAAAAGTTTGCAAGAACATTCAAAATAGTTGAAAACTTTAACAATAAAGCATGAACATTTATGAAATCAGTACGAGATAAATCATTTCATACGTGCACATGACACAAGAAATCCAAAAAAAAAAAAAATACGGACATCAGTACTGGTGGCAAAAACTGTCGGCAATGTTTGGCGAAATATTTTTTGGTGCTAAATTTTCCCAAAATGAATAAATTATTGCTAGCTCAAGAAAACTCTGACGAATCGCAGTGTACAATGTCGTGTACAGTGCACCTTAAGGGGTTAGAGTTAAAGCCATTGCTCGCATTTCTCAGTACGGACCCACAGGAAGTGATGTATAAACAGCTCAGTGGGTGCAGTTTCTTTTTTAAATTGCATATGCTAGCTAACCTAGTTTTTGAACTCTGAATAAGGGAGCCTGAGTCCTCAATGAACGTTGGCTCTGATTTGCTCTAATGAGGATCTGCCCTGTTGTTGTTTGTCACCAAACTTGACCTGGTCACTTTTCTGTGGTGTGTGTCTCACTGTGCTGTGATATCCCGCATGCTTTCAGAACAATCGGAATTCGCTCAGCGATGCTGAGAAAAGGGTGAGTGGAGCCAGAGATAAACCTCTCGTGTTTTTAACCTAATGACTCTCGTTTGTTCTCCCTTCATTGCGATTCCTTTCCCCGCTGTGCACTTATTCCCACTCTGGTGTTGTAAAGCTGCTGGTGGACTTGTCAGTCAGTAACCGTTGGCAACCCTGTAGAGGCGCAGCCAGAACAATGTGGTGTGTGCATACAGCTGCTGAACTGGGCCACACTGCATTGCCCTGACGTCTACCAGAATGGCAAGAACGACAGTCAAACCTCGTTGTAGCAAAATGGTAAAAAATTGTAAAATACTAGTTCAATATAAAGCCGAAATCCGTAATGTAAAATTTTGCCACAAACTCGGGCTGGAAGGCTAACTTTAGTCAGCAAAAGAACGGCAACTGGGAGAGATCCCTCCTGTAGTTGTAGCACCGTTTCGGAGCCATCCTCATGTTTCTTGGAAGACCGTTCCATCGCTTGGGTTGCTAAGGGGCTGAACCGTAAAGCACGAAGGCATAATTAATTTTCATTTTCTTTTTTTGTCTTGAGCAATGGAAATTCTCTCTTAACCCATTCGCTTCCAAAAACGGTGATTTGCAGTCTTTGCTTTAAAATATTCGCCTTAAATATGCATCAATAGATGGCACCACATGCTTGGCTGCTAATTTTTAGATAGCAGTTTTCACACCATGTGACACTAGTTGCTCACTAGTTTTCAAAATGTATTGCAAGAAAAAAAAATTTTCTTGCCACTTCTTTTGAACATGACCAAGGCGTCACGGGAAGACTAAAGTTTCACGCGCTGCTTTTGGTAGTGGGGGGGTGAGGACTGTGAGCACCCTAAACTTTTGGATATTGAATGCGGTTAGTGTGACTTGATCAGCAAGGTTAGGATTAGGGTTCAGACTGTAGGCCTGGTACTTCAGGCGTAACTTGAGCCTAGCCTTCGACATCTGAAGGCTTGCAAGATAATTTGCATCAAAGGGATGTGTTTGGCTGTTTAAATCAGCTGCATATTCTACCAAAAGCGACGTAAAAATGTGCTACACCAAAAGGAGAGTTTATTACCTCGTGTAAAAGATCCTTCACATGGCTATGCTTTCCCGATACAAGAACACCGGAAACCAGCTGTAGCTCCAACCCAGATGCATCTGAAGACTAGTCATTGGCACCATTTTGACCGCCAGATACCTCCAAAGGATGGCATAGCAGAAAGCATATTACGCAAATGTTTAATGTGAAAAGCCCAGGAAAGACTGCGAAAGCTGTTGGATGTGCGACAAGTGCTACTGCGCACACCCGACTGCTTGAAGTTTTTTTTTCACAAATAAGAAAAATTTTACTTCCTCTAGATTTGTGTTGAGAGCAGTGTTTTCAGCGCAAGTTGTTCATTCTTTCCAGCAACCCAGGACCTGTTCTTTTCTTGCGTATGGAACGGCAGAAGCAAATGGGTTAAAACACGTTTTTGATTTCTCTTCATTTATCATTTGCTCAACTTATTTGGGAAAACACGCAGCAAATTATTAGCCTATCTCTAAGGCTGTTCAGACAGCATGTGGTAGGCAAGACTGCCAAACTAATACCCCTGCCACATGGAAAATTTAATGTCATTCCCATCGAATGACATTCGTTCAAAGTAACATTAGTTTGCTGCCACATGAAGAAATACGACATTCAATAAAAACGACATTAGGTATCGAATGAGTTTACAGAACTTATTCGCCAGCGACCTCCGAGCTAACGTATTGTCTCGACACTAGAGACTTGGTGAGAATATACACAGAAAGTAAATTACAAAAGCGTCACAAGCGTTTTAATATCTCTGTGTCCATATAATTGTGTGGTTGTTCATTTATTTATATAAAGATGCCAAATAGCATTGGAAAAAATTATGGATGAGCAGCCATGTTTTTGTACAGCCTGGCCCGTACCAGTGCCCATAGCCAGCCGTATGTTGATGGTGCAGCAGGCACGTTGTGTCTCCGGAGTGCTGGCTGTGCCAGTTGTTGCGGCAGTTGTGCGCGCCGACTTGTTTGGTCCTTTATGTCGCATTAATCTGCTTCTGCACTGGGCCAGCCTGCTGCGGCTTTGTGCTTTCAAGCATAAAATCGCAGCAATCGCTTCCAGCTGCTGTGAGTCCATTTCACAAAGTGACGTCTGCCGTTTGCCTGCCGCCTCTGGCTTAACTTTGGCTTGGCTTGGACTCGTGGTGGATAGCAGTGATCAACACATTATTGAAATGAGGATTAAGATTTTAAAATCGGTTTTCAGTCACAAAGCAATACTTTTGGCTGCGTATTGAAGCGTACATTGAAATTTTTGTATACTGCACTTTCTCTCGATTGCAACCGCCATCATTTGCAAATGGCATTACTTTTGTCCGTGTAGCAGCGTGCGGAAAAAAATGACATGAAGTCGAACAAATGTCATTCGATGAGAGTGACATTAAATTTGCCGTGTGGCAGCGGTATAATTTAATTACTTAGCAAAAGCCTTTCTTCTGGTTTGGACTGTTCAGTATGGGGGGGGGGGTATCAGTTAGGGTCATAGTTTTGCACAGACTTCAGAATTATGGAGTTGGGGATTTGGGATCGATGGGTAATTAATACTGGTTGACAAAACACTGGTGCTATCTTTGTCATAGTTGAGCCGCTTAATGTTGGTCCCAGTTTCAAGTTTACGGGCAATGCTTGCTTGAAAGTTTCATGTGCAGTCGAATTTTCTGATAATCTGACCACTATGGGAGCTGCTAGGTTTTGTATTGGTGCTGTGGAGATAAAAATTAATTGATTGACGTGAACATTTGCAGCATAATTGGGACTGGTTTGTATGTGTAGGCATTCTGTTGTTCTGGATAGAATGATGGACAGTTTTGCATGGCTTCGCATGTAATGTGTATCTGGGCACAGAGTTTGTGCACAGTTGGTAGCTATTGTTGCAGAAGCGTTTTTTGTGCGATTTAGGAGTAAAGGCTGAAAGCCCTAAAGATACATGAGTGGTTGGCTGCAGGAACTCTGTAGAGTATCTGAAAACATTCTTTTTCCAAAGCACTTAGTGTTTTCCTGCAGAGCCAAATTCAGTTGTCTTTCTGGTTACCCCATCTCTAACAGTGCTTAATTGATTGTACACAACTTGAGAGTTTGGACACCCCTGATAAGCTGAACAGATTTAAGAGGTCCTGTCAGGTTCACCTGAATGAGTCTACTCTTCTTTTTTTGCGTGTGTCTGTGTGCCAAGTTGTGCTTTCTGTGTTCTCAGCCGGTTCTGCACCTGTGTTTGTCTTTGCTCAGGAACGTCGAGCGCTCGAGAGGAAAATTTCCGAGATGGAGGAAGAGCTCAAGGTGCGTTGGTCAATTACCCATGATTCATTTAGCTGCTGCAGAACACTCCTCCAGGGTAGTGCTTCTGTAGTAGCAGTGTTGGTAATGTTTCTTGCGGACTCCTTGAGTGTCTTGGGCGAGCGCTGTTTCTCTTAAGTTCCGGCATTTAAAGATGTAATTTGGATTATTCACTGGTGTCAGCACTCAGTAGCAGAGCCGTGTTTCAGTGCTGTACATGCACAAATCAAGGATATTCCGTCGATGTTGCTGGAGAAATTAAACTGGGTATTGCCATCCCGTTCTGATGAAAGGCCATACTGCTGCTGGTAATGCGCTGATTGAACCTAATTCCTTTATGAACATCAGGTAGAAAAAGGCCTGCATTAAGCCTTGTGTGCAATGCCACCTGCACAAAGCAGGTTGACAGGAAGTATGTCAGCATAATCAGGGCTCTGGATTAAAGCAAGGGTTCTTGTTTGAGCTGACGATTTCTGCCCTGTTAGCAAGTGGTCACTTGCAAATTGGAGGCGAGTGTTACTTGTGCTCCTGTCTTGCACTCTTTCACAAGGTAAGCACTGGTTGTCATGACGCACTCCTTGGGAGTGTAAGAGATGTGCGCCGGTGCCCAAGGAAGGCAGCATCGTGTCCACGTTTCAGCACGCCTGTTCGTCCAGCCAGGAACGGCCACCTCGTCTCCCGAGTTTTTCCTTTCAGAGGCTGTGCAACTTCTCGTGGCATCGTCTTCTCACTGTGGTGGGGTGGGCGTCTTGTTGCAGGTTCTGGCCCAGCTCAAGGCCGAGAACGCCAAGCTCAAGGCTGAAAATCGTGCGCTGACGCGCGTCGTGTCAAACTTGTCCAAATAGGAAGGTAAAAAGAAAAAAAACGATTTACTGATCGGTGTGGTCACGCATCTTGGCAGAGTGGTAGCTGCGCCTTGGCTTTGACCGCACTCCATTCTCACAGCTCTCTGCCTGCCGGTATGTTGTAGACTGGCGTGACTAGCGCGGCTTGTACTACCTAGCTTTCTGTGTGGAATTGCTGAAGGCTTGCATTCGAGACGCAAAAACCCGGGGCACGGAGGGAACAGGGGGCATTGATTTGTTTTTCTGCTTTAGGAAACGGCCTTTTGCCGTGCCGGGGTGTCTTGAGCTGGGGCTTTCTTCAGCCCTAACTGTTGGCTTTGTTTTCTCTAAAAGTACATATGCTCGTCGATAGTAACCGCCAGATTAGCACTTGCTCCTGCGGCCGCTTGCAGCAAGCCAGTTAAAACTGTGTGTGTGAAAGTTGCTATGGTTTATATTAATGACAACATTCACTAATAACATGTAGAGATGAATTGCTGAGTACAGGGTTCATAACTGTGGTGATGTATTATTCTACAGTTCATTTGGAATTGGCACCAAGCACATAGAGTAAGCTAACATAATCAATGGTTCGACGAAAGTTCGTCTGGTCAGGCATTGTATTAAAGAAAAAGGAATGCGGTCACTGACCATGTCATAAAATTCAAAGACGTTTCAGAACCTCGTACGGGCTCCTTGATCACGTCTTTGAATTTCATGACATGGTCAGTGACCGCATTCTTTTTTCTTTAATAGAGTAAGCTGTAAATTTTGTGTAAATCATGTTGCAGCTGTCATCTCTATCTTTAAAGTCACAATGTTTTAGAAAAAGGTTGAATGAAATACGACTGTTTAGTTATGAGTGATGCCAGCTGCTTAGGTAGTTTGGTGCTGGCGGTAACTGCAAAGTGGTATTGTTATTAAAAATTGGTTCTACTTAGGCAGTGCTTCGGCTTGAGCCTGCGACTAGTCGTATACAAACACCTAGTCAGCGATGCTACTGTTTATTTGAAGATGTGCATAAAAGGTTAACTAAAGCTGCAACAGCATTGCTGCTAATATGCATGGCGGCTTTTGCGTAGTGAAATGAAAAGTGTGAGAATTAAAAAAAAACAAATCATCTTCTAAAGCAGAAAAATAACTCAGTTGCCCTCAAATGGTGTAAATTGCAGCGTTGGTATAGTGTAGTAAGTACTTGATTCTATTTGGCTGATTTTCAGAAAGTTAGTACAGGTTGCAAAACGTCGCGCTGAATTGAGACCACCCAACAGCCCATCAACAGTGATGTTTTGAGCGGCATATGAATTGTGGCGGGGAACAGTTTTGACGCCACCCAATTTTCACTGGCCTGCAAGGATTTTTGTGGCAGCCTCTGGATCACACTTATTTTGCATTCATTGGAGGACCCGCAGCTCTAGAGATTTTATTCTTTGTTATCTCTGAACAAACACTGTCTTTTAAACGCTCCATCCTACTGAGAAAGCTACTATTTTTTGCATAAAAAGGCAATTCTAATCGCATCTCATTTGTGAACAGTGCAGTTGTTTGTGTCTTCAAGTCGACATTGCTCATGATGTGTTCATATGATTGGTATACCATGCAGGTAGCTTGCTAACTTGGGCAGGGTTTTTTTTTTTACAATTCCTACTGTGAAAGCATTTTTGTAATGGACATTTTGTTGTTTGACCTTCAGAAAGGTGACAGAGCTTTTAACAATCTACTCAAACTGCCCAGATTTGTTCCCAAGTCTCCGGGTTTTCATTTCTACACATGCTGTGCCTACCAGATACTAAAGAAAGCAGTGTGCCCGATGCTTGACTGGATTGTGTCACCATTTTTCTTTAACAGATTGCGCAGTGTTCATAGGTTCTCATTGTACAATGTGGTCCTTACTGGCAACATTGTGCATGATTGCACTAGGCACAGAGGAAACAAGAAAGCTGTGCACAGCGAACTTGTAAAGCTCAAGCTGTGGCTTGAACACTACCTCGACTTGCCTTGCAGTGTGGAATTCGGCTTACAAGGTTCCCCTTAAATGGTGTCATTTGTCTTGCACCCTGGAAGTGCTTTGTTTCTGAACTTGTGATATATATGTCGGCATTTGGTGCTGTTTTTATGTGGCACATTTAACTTTGTTCTTTTTTTTGTTCCCTCAAAGAATGCGGTGTGGTTTGATTTTTTAGATGTGCACGTCTTAACAGCATGTGTAGACAGTACCTCATGTGCTGTAGGAGCTTATCTTGATTGCCACAGCATCATGTATGTGATCACGCATACATAGAGATTTCAGCACTAAGTCAGAAGCAATTCCAGAACGAAGTGGCAGATACCCCTCAAACGAGAGGCCTTCGAGCCAATGGTGTCTACCGATTTTCATGATGCCACGGTTAATCCGATTAAACTATGGTTATTCTCCATTCATCTGCCACCCCCTGCGATTTCACGCTAGCAGGTCCGAGGGGTTTGGTCAAGGCGTAGAATAGGTTGGTGCCATTGGCTGAAGGGGCTTCTTTGAGGTGCATTTGCCGCTTCATTCTTGAGTTGTATGTAACTGTAATAAACTGCAACTCTCTGCCAACTGGCAACAGTATAGTCTATGCATTCGTTTTCATTTCATTGAGGCCCTCGGGGCCGAATGGCATTGCAGAGGAGAGGGGAGTGGGAATATACAGTGAATATGTGGGAGTATATGGCAATGTATAAGAGTATATGGAAATATAAGGGAGCATATAGGAATATAGAGCGGGTTGACAGCTGCCATCGCCGCGGGCTGGCAACGAAACTCAGAAACTGGAACTACCCGGCCAGGCTATTTTTGGGCCTAGCTAGGGACTCTCCTATCATTGTCATGCCTGCCGTTACATGCACACACATTAGAGTTGGGTGGGTTATAATGCACCATGCAGTAGACGGAATTTTTCGCAGTCATTTTCTCTGTTGTGACATGCACCTTATGCAATGTTTTGCAAGTGGGCTTTCTCACATATCATACTTGACTAAAATGAAGTGGCGGAACTGACACTAGGAGAGCTATGAAGGCAGCGGGACGAATGCCATCAGGTATGCAATACATTATGAAGGATAAAAAAAGAAGAGAGAGAACAACGCGCTTTCTCTGTGATTGTTCAAAGCTGGTGGCTGACCATCTTGTTCATATTAGGTGTCGCATGTGGGATAGTCCACTTGTGGATATGTTTGATCTTCAAGAATTTCTCAATACAGTTGACGACCGAAAATTCGGACGCCTGATTTTTCGTGCATGCTTGATTATTCTGACTTTTTCGCGGCACCGCGACATGGCACGTAGAGCCTGAAATTTGGGACGCACTGCAACTGACCACTCGATTTTTCGGATTTTTCGTTTGCACTCGCTGCCAATACCCAAGCTGCCATATAATGTGATGTGTACAGTGGCACCTCATTAATCCAAACTGCAGGAGAGATCGTAAACTTGATCAAACAAAACGAAACTCAAGCTTAAAGGGAGCCTTTTAACTTCAATGCTGAAATTCTGTGTGAGTCGGCACATTGCGCCTGCGTGGTTTCAAATTCATACTGTTCTTGAATGTCCTTCGCCGCATGAACTTGAACCGTAGTCAGAGTTCGCGGAACTCACCTGTGCCGAGTCTTTCGTCCCGAATATGGAAAGAGGCAGCAGCGAAGTGCGTGGGGAGCATACGGCCTCACCTAGACAGCAAGCGCAGGAGGAAATGGTGGTGCATTTCAAAGCAAGGTCAGCATACCCGCAGCAAAATGCACCGCAACCCTAACTCTTCTATTGTAAAATCGTAAACTGGCGTTTCGATGACAGGCAAGACACCTCATTATACGCAAGCCACCGCAGAGTGCATATCGCCGGATATGATGCCGATTTTGGCTCTAGTTGCTAGGCCTATTGACGAAGACCAACGCCGATGGAGTGCTTGATTCAGCCGTTTCTCGATTCTTATTGTTTCGCCATCTTTGTGTTCTCATTCTGGGCTCATCGTGCTGCGGACACAGCACAGTTCCTGCAACGGCGTGTTCGCTTTCCCGTTTAGGCTTTGTCCCAGCCCATGCGTTCATCGGTGACATGCCGAGGGCAGCACAGACAGGCCGAGCTCATGAAAGCGGTCGTCGCCCGTCGTCCGTGCACATGTCACGCGGCGAAATTTAGTCATGAGGAGGTTTAGAATGTGTGCATTACAACTGACCGCTTCCTCCGGCATATCGGTAATAAGTTTGTGATTTTTTCGGTGAAATGTGATTTCCCAGACTGCCCGATTTTTCAGTCGTTTTTCGTGGTCCCTGAAGAGCCCAAAAAATCTGTCGTCGACTGTATTAGAAAATTTCCAAATATTCACCAGAGATTGAATACCACGCCCACGTTGATAAATTCAACTGCAGCAAAACCGCAGCATCTCTGAAAATTATCTGAAGATCGAGTTTAAAGTGTCAAGAAAACAGTACAAGGACATCCTCTGTGCTTTCTTCATCATCGTTTATCACGTGGACCGATCACAATTTGGAACCTGCTAGGCATGGACCTCACATATATCCGCAGGCCCCTAGATTCACATGCCATGCATAGCAGAGAGGTTAACATGCTGTAGCACGAGCAACAGATATCACCCCCCGTCATCGTATGTCTAAGAGTTTTATGTAATGTGACCTCATAGAGTCAAATCTGACGCATACACACATGGCGAACACTCCTTGATAATTGCAGTATCAAAACAGGTTAGTCTAGCTGTTAGCAGCACATTCATTTGAAACTTGGCTGAGGGCAGTCGATCACATGGCTGTGGACGTAGTAGTGAAGAGAATTGGTTTGTGCTTGCTGGGTGTGAAGTAGAGAACCCAAAGCATGAGGTAGCCCTGCAGGTAGAGTAGAACCACCAAGGATGAGTCAGCTGTGCACTGGAAGCTGAGAAATGCACTGCTGGTACTTTTACAGAGTAGGCGGCTGGGCTTCTGTCACCAAGGCTCAGCCAGCTGGTGTCGCTGTAGGGAGGCTGGCCATCCGTAATGCCTTCTGCCGTACTTGCCTTCAGCCCAAGGGGGATGTATCTCCGAGGGGGCATTACTGTGGCGAACCTCTTAACTGGCAAGCTGGCATGTAGACACCCATGTGTATTTTTCCCCAAGGTCTGCTTTCGCAGTGTCCAGGCCCCAGTGGGTTTAGAAGAACTTTTTGTGGGGCTAGATGGTGCATTTTGTAACAAAAGAACTGTAGCGCAACCAAGACGAACACAAGAAAGCGGCACACAGGACTACTGCTAGTTCTGTGTGCCGCTTTCTTGTGTTCGTCTTGGTGGCGCTACAGTTCTTTTGTTATGAAAGGCCCCAGTGGGATCTGTGAATTTTTGTTGTGGAGAAGGCTACAGTGATGTTCAGCTGCACTGGCAAAATCCCGTGCTGTGCATATTGATGTGTGTTGTGTGGTAGCATTGCCTTGTCGGCAACAGCTATGCATTATGCGTGTGGTTGGTCCTGGAGTGACCTAGGTTTTTTTATAACAGTGAAATAGGGACTTGTGGATATGAGCAACGCAACTTGAGCGTCTAACACGTGCCTTGCGCTAGTTTGACATTTTTCTTAATAACTGCATGTGGTTTACCGGAAAAATGTTGTCTGGTTAAGATTGTTGTGTTGTGTACAGCACTGTTTGCGTACAAAGTGCCAGATGTTTTCTAGTTTTTATGTGGAATTCAGAGCGAAGTTCGATGGGACGTTTCGTTTATGTCAAGCAGAATGCGATGTTTTACCAAGGGCAAAATCTTTGTGAAAATGCTGAAAAAAAAACTATCCAGTATTTACATGCTGATTTCACCTGATTTTTGAGGCCATTAAGTTTGTAAATGATTGTACATATCGAACATGTAAAATGCACTCAAGCCTGTGTTCTTTTCATAGAACCATGAATTGGCAGTTGTGTGCATCAGATCTGGTCACTCCTCACCGATGTGAACAACGAGAAGTTTCAAACTGCAGTGTCGTTCTGCACATCATTCTGTAGTACTTTGTGGAGTCCCCCTTGTAGTCTCTCTTAGTATGCTAAAGAGCTGTTGTGGGCCTTTGCAGAATAAGCAAAGTTGTGTTCAGGCATTCTCATAGTATATAGGGTTTGTTTCCGCATTTTTACACATCCGTGGAATATATTAGAAAGTTATAATTATAGGGCTCTTTTTTTTTATCCAGAAAAAACTGTCCAAAACTTGGGCATGGGCTTGTAACCTTGATCTAATAAAGTCGGCCAGCAGTCAGAATCAGTGAGCATCTCTGTAATTGTGGTCAAACACAACCTAGCAGACTAGTTGGGGAGTTAACCTACATCTTAACCAACCTATATTCGAATAAATGTGTTAATCGGAAATTTCAACTTTCTGCGGGCCCATTAATTTCTTTGACAGTGTGTGGATTGGCAGTCAGCTCTCTGCTGTATTCGACTGTGCAGTTACTTTCTATTTGAGGGCGCGTCACAAGAATTGGTACTTTTTTATCTGTGTGCCAAGTGTCGAAGGTTATTGTTTCTCTCGTGGTTTGGAAGAGGCCCTTTCATTTGGTTGTGCTGTCAGCATTGCTTTCTGCTGTGGATTTATTGTCTTAAGAGTATTTGCTTGAAGTGTACACTGCATACTGTGGGCTTATTCATTAATGACTTTGGGATGTTGTTTACACTACTGAGACCCATGGTTGGATGCCACTTCACATTTTTCTCCCTCTTGCATTGAACAGACAACCTTGGTCGTTGTTTTTGTTCATATTTGGCTTAATAGTATGCATTCTTATCATTGTAGGCTCAGCATTTATCTCTGTTAATTACCGAGTGTTTCAGTGTGTCTGATGGTTATCTCTCAGACTTGCAAAGTGTTGACAGTTTACTGAGAACGCTGAAACCTCAGTACAATACATTTCATTGCAATAAACTCAGAAGTTATGTACAGGCTATATTTACGCACGAAAATGTTGGCCAAAAGTCTTCTCTGAAACTTGACATTATGAGTGATAATGTGTGCTACCAGTTGATTGCTTTCTCACGTGTCAGTTTTCTCAGCTCAACGCCACATACCAGCCTAGGTACAGGCCAGGTGCTGGTGTGAAGCATCCGCTGCCATAAATGTAATCAACGCGCAGTTTTTGTATGTTTGTCTTGGCCTGTGGTGCACGGGTGTCACCCTTGTGTTTTAAGGTGCTCGCTCTCAAAGCCATCCACATTTCTTCTGCCTTTCAGCAATCGGAACAACTTCGGGCTGAGAATGCGCGGCTCCGCGAAGAGAACGGTGCCCTGATACGCGTCATCAGCAAGCTGTCCAAGTAGCTGCTCCTCGTCCCTGGCAGAAGAGCTGCCCTGCCACCCCTTTGTGCCCCGTTTTTTGTACCCATCGATCCCTCTCTCTCCGCTGCCCGAAAAGGAGAATGCTCAGCGCTTGTCTGCTCCCTGGGGCCGGCCGCCGTCGCTTAGTTGTTTTTGCCACCACCGCCACGTTGTTAGTCTTGACTCGGCCTTGTGGGCTAGGCGCACCAATGTCGACTGTATTTCATGGAGCACATCAGGGTGCCACAGTCTGCCGAGAGAATCGCTCCTACACTTAGGGGGGAAGGCAGTCAGTACGGAGTGTGTGTGCGAATGAGTACCTTGTACGGCTGCCAAGTCTGCATGCAGTGGTTGTAAATGTCTATAAGGCGTGCCTGGCGAATGTTTTCCGGAGGCGTTGTCTTGCGCTGTGTGTTGATGACCACATTGTTGAGAGCTGTTTCTCTGTGGGTCGGCGACTGCGATGGCAATGCTGTTCAGCTTGTTTCGTTGCGATTTCGGAGCCTCCCGTGTATGGTCTCGCCGGGTTTTTAGTTTACATCCCCCCCCCCCCCCAACTGTGAATGGGCCTAAATCAGTGCCACTCGGTGACTGGCCACTGCGAGATGTAGTGTCAGCTCCCGTCACCTGAGGTGATGCTGCTGCAGTGTTTCGGCACCCTGGTGCTGTTTTATTTTCCGAGTAGCCACGCAGTTTCCGGGAACAGTATGGTTTATAATAGTAGCAAAGTACTGGCCGGTAGGAACAAATTAAATGATACCCTGTGATAACCGAAGATGCTCTTTCTGGTGTACTGCCGACCTTATGAAGCTCAGTATGTTGAAATAGTGTCAATGCCCTGGTAGCATCAGCTCAGCTTTGATAGGGACATCAGTTACACTGAATCTGTATCTTGCAAAGTACTTTGAAGCAGTCGTGCGGTGAAACCCTGTTAGTGAGAGTTTTCCGCTGAAATAGGTCCAGAGAAAGCCCGCATTTATCGTCTATAAAGACAAGCACTAGCTTGACTCTTTACAGGTGGTGAGGTTTCACTGGTGTAGCAGATGGGAGTTTCCATCATGACACTTTGCCTTTTTTTCTATCCTGATCATTGCCGGCTATTCTCACATGGAAAGATGAGCATAATTTGTTATCGGTGCTCCTCCCTAGGACTATAGGGCTGACATGCGGACCAGTTTGACACATGATCATGCCTTCTGAGACTGTACATTTGTCAGCCATAGCTCTGTTGAGGGATAAAATCCGTTACCAATTAGTTATTATCCGAGGGCACTAAATGATATGAAAAAGCACCGTTTTCATTGCTAAGACATTCGAGTGCTCCTGTTATGCGGCGGTTTCGTATGGAAGATGTCCGCTTTGTGTTTTTGGTACAGCAACAGTAACGATTCGAGTCTCTCTGAGCACGTCACGTAATTGCATTGTCAAGGTACATGGCAGTGGAAAGAGACTTTCGCGAGCACGTTTCAGTGTTTGAAAGTGCAGGAATGTTAATACTTTGCCTCCCTCCCCGTGCACGTGTGGTATGTTGAAGAAAGAAGCAGTGCCGATGACTTGACACTCACCTGTGCCCTCCCACCGGCACCCGCCTGACCCCTCCCACCTTTGCCCAACTTTCCTTTGTCTAGTCTTTGATGTGCATGGGCTGCAGTTCTTTCGCTCGTCTAGTGCCTGACGAGCTTCATATTTGATTGCGCATGTGTTTGCTTTTAACTGCTCTGGAAAGTTTTCACATCTGATTCGGATGGAGAAGCTTGCGTTAGCAGATTGTAAAAGAAAAAAAAATATCGACTGCAGTGCTGCTTTCCCCCTTTTTTTTTGCGCTGGCAGTCTCGTAATGCATTGGTGAATGTTTGAACACACTCATTTGTAGAGTTCATCTAGCTGTAGCCTTTCCATCACTTTTTTTTGGTTAGATTTTATTTCAGAAGAATAGGTGCTTTGAGGATTTAGAACGCTAACTGTGCATTTTCTGCGCTTGTTTGTTTGGAGACTGCACTTGTTGACGAAATCGCTGCTCTTGCAGTCGAGCAGTGGTTGCGGCGTTAACTTCTTGCCTTCTGTTTTTTTTTTTTTTTGTCAGGGCGGTCATGCAAGATGCAAAAATTATTGCGCATGCTGCCTCGCTTGTTCTTTGATGGCCAGTTGTTGCGACCCTGCCGTACATGTGGCTTCCACATTGCTTCGACTGGTGGTGCGATTGAGAAGTTACTCGGAGAAGGCATGGGAGAGTCGTGAGAACATGAGCCTTTTGTGTGCACCATGATTCATTACTCTTTCAGCATAAGCTGCTTTTGAGATTTCTGAATTGCAGAGAAGGTGTTGTAAATCTTTTTTTACTCCATTTGGCTAGCAAATTGTTGCAGAAGTCGCCTAATTCTTGGTAGACGTGCTAATCATGATAGCCCAAATTTTTGTGAGCCTTGAATAAAATGTGTGATTAGTTTTATCTTCGCACTGATCGGCATGTGCATTGACAGTGACCTTACAGCTGGTGTTTTGAACCGCCAGAATTATTTGTGGGCATGCTGTGTTAACTTAATGGTAGGTTGGCTACAATCAGGCACATTTTATGTTTTTGCCTCAGTCGTGAATAGTGCTGTTGTAACCCCAAGCAGCCTAGACTACTTGAATGATTATAAATGGCAGACTTTCGCTTGGTGTGTGCTGTTTGGTTCACATTACAAAAGTGTGGCCCGGTTGTAGATTCTCTGCATATGCCAGTCTGTCGCTCTGTGTGCAGCATAGCCATGCGATGCACCGCACTCCTGTTGACCAATGTAATGATTTGCACCGAGGTCACCAAAGGACGAGTCATTGCTTTGGATAAGCCTTTGCTCTTTGCAAAAACTATTCCCAGTGCCATGAGTTATTTGTTCCTAGGCAAGTTGCTGGAGGGTGAACGCTGCAAGTCAACGCCATATCCAGCATTATTTAGGGCATCCGACGTTACTTGCACGAGACCACACAGTTGTGTTACTTTGCACTGACGTGTCTGCCACAGAGAGCTGAATTCTGCAGATTTGCTTGTGCTGAGTTTTTAGGCTGTTGTCAAGAACAAGGTAACCTGCGAGGCATGATTACTTCAAGAAGTTGCAGGTTGTGTTTCCTATCGACATCATGACTTGTGCTCTCTATACAACAGCTGTACATATCCTCTCTGGCCAGTGTGTTAACGCTGCATCCCGACACACTATGGTATGGTGCCTTGAACATACATACAAAGCCAGCATACATGACCCTCCCTGCCCATTTTTACTTAAAACATTTTGGAGGACATAGCTCCACGAAAGTTTGTAACTCATAGTACAACAAAGTGTTGCATTTTATTATGGAGTCAAGATTATGATGTCAGAGTTCATCAAGGTTTCTTTACTTTTTTTTTTTGCCTTGTGGCTGTTTGTCTTAGCTTACCGCAGAGTTATTTCTTCTTTTGATTGTGAAGAATGTGTGCATGTGACGCTGCAGTTCGAAGCCAGCTAAGTGCCACTCGGGCAAAACTGCAGACTCCAGCGTAGAACAGGACAGTGAGCATTTTGACGTGGACATTTAATATATTTATTTATGAAAGCGCTTGCACAAAGTGGACTGCGTCGTTTTACCCATGCCGTGTTTTTGTTCCCCCTCGCTCTATCTACTGTTTTTTTTTTTTTTCTGGACAGAACGAACTTCGCTGTGCCTGTGTTGTACGAAGTGTTTTATTGAAGTCGTGGGCACTCATTCCTGCGAAGGAATTTCAGTGTCGCTTCTCAGATGCGTGTTTGTAATAAAACGGTTTCTTTTTTTGTGACAATCTCTCGGCACTCATTTATTTTTTAAGTAGGGGCAACAACTATTTATCTCTGGTTTTTTTTTTCTCTTGAATCGTGCATAAGGCATTGGTGCACACTGATAATTTAATTTTAAAGTTGGGGCCACTATTTGCCCGTTTTTTTTCTCTGGAATGGGGCATAAGGTATTAGTGCACATTGATCACCACCTGGGAATTCAATGTGCATGCCGAGCTATGATTGAAATTTTCCGCTCATCGTTTTGGTTTGAACAGCATAACTGTGGCTACATCACAAATGAGTAGGGTTGCATGAGGCATACAAAAACTGCAGTAGAATTGGTACTTCGGTCTTTTAAAGTGTCGCACTTATTGCACCAGCCTGTCCTAGTAGCTAGGATAACAAATTAAGCAGCTATTGCAGTCCTGCGCCTCGCCTGACCTAAATGTTGCTTCGACAGATTTGGGACGTCAAGTGTCTCCATTGAGCAAAACTACATGGAAGAAAATTTAAATTTGGCTAGTGTAGGTGAATTATCTGGCGTTGTGTGTTTGCTGACTTCTTGTGCATCATCCCTAGAAAACAAGTTGGGTGTTCTTCCTATTTGTGTGCATGGGGCGAGCCTGAGCGGAGTAAGTGAACAGGCTAGGCATTTCCATTTATGCGTGTTTCATAAGTTGAGAAATTGAGTGGGAGCCACAGTACACGTTTTGATATTTTGCCCTTTTCGCCCTTTCCTTGAACCATGCACGTTATGGTCCAGGTATCCAGCCACTGCGACTACTACTGCGCATTTAAAACTACCGTTATTTCTGGCATGCATTTTATCACTATGCATGTTGGAAAGTTGATATTTTGCACTTTGTGGACTGTTTAGATGTAGACTGCAGTTTTAACTCATTGCAAGGGTTTGTGATACTCGAGCTGCGCATGCACATTCATTGTTACGTGCTGGCGGGATGCCTTGCACCTCTAACTATGGGCCGGAGTCGGACAATCTAGTACTTTTTTCGGTAAAAGTTGAGGCCTGCATACCATAGACCGTGTGTGTGCTATATTACTGACATTACTGGCATGCACTCTTGTAAGATGCAGTAACCTCGTTCAAATGTCATACAACTAATTTTTTTTTGTGCAAAATCATACATTTCTCATACTGATGTCATAAAATATCATACAAATTGTATAACATCTTTATGAAGCCTGTATAAGGTTATTTATTGCATCAACTTTTTTCATCAGGGAGTGGCTTCGCCTTAGTGAGGGCGATCGAGCTGTGCTCTGAAGAAAGTCACCACTGCAAGTAGGTGAAACTGCAAAATCCGAGTTCCAGGTACACATCAGAAACGGATCTTGAGTAGAACTTCTTGCTGGGCTCATTGGTGCTTTCTGACATTCCTCTTTTCCTTTCCCTTGTTTGCTCATTTCTGACAAGTAAAGCAGCACGAATGAAGGTGCTGATCGTTTCGCCTCTGGTGACCTTCGTTGCGCTGCTTTACTTATGCCATCACAGCTCTCTGGTGTGTGTCTGAGTCTGTGGCGCAACAGATGACTCGTCTAGGGCCCACTTGCACGCGGACAATTAGACAGGTTCCCAGTTTAGTCTTATTTGCAGTCTGAATTGCATTAGTTTTGAGGAAAGGCACAAAACTGGCTCGTTTTGTTGGACACCCTGACAGTGCCATGAAAAGAATGAATGTAGATCTAAGCTTAACAGCTTAGCACAATAATCAGTGAAAGCCGATTGGCCGAGATGTCTGGAGTGGCAGGCCCATTTTGACATTTCACTGCTGACTACCTCAGTTGGGCGTCTCGCAGAACCGTTTCGCCGTCTCTACGCTGATGTGCATACTCGGCCTTCCACTTGCAGTCTTCGGTTCAATCGCACTCCCAGCACAGTTCACGGACTCCAGAGCCCACTTTCACAAAGCATTTTAATAGTCTAGTTCCCAGCGTTGTCTTATTAATGCAAAAGCATTATATAACTCAATCTTGTCCACAGAATCTGTCCGCACAATGTCACTGCAGATGAATGAATGTGTAAAAGTTTAAAGGTAATGAGGAATAAATTAATGGTGTAATATGTTGTGATGAACGATGACGTTACACCAATGATTAGTAAAATTAATTTGCGTAATTAATAAAAATGGGAATTAGTGAAGTTGCAAAGAGAAAATTAGGAATGGGAAGTGATACGTAAGCACAAGAGGGGGGACAAGCTTGGCAGAGTCGCTGGAAATTGCAACGGTCGTGGAGAATTTGGATTTTTACAACAGCCAAAATAATGGAGACGGTAATGGTCGCACAGTGGAGCCTAGCAAATGGATAATTCGGGGTAGCGTAAGAATTAGTGAAATCCCCGAAAGCAGTGTGAAAAGGGAAAACGGCAGGTGATTAAAGATATGTTAAAGGGCAGTGTAGCTAATTTGCCAGCAAAAAATGCCACCGCATCTACGTTATAACTATCGACCTCAAGCGCATACATCAACATAAGATGCCATCCGCGATGGCTCTGCGGCTTCAGTGTTGGACTGTTGAGCCCAAGAGCGCAGGATGAAATCCATGATACGATGGCCGCATTTAGATGGAGACGGAATGCAAGAGCAATGCCTGAAGGTAGTCTAATTCAATCTGGAGTCCTCCACTAAACTGGCTTCTTGACATTAAAAGCTATCATACCGTACCATGCACACTATAAAATTCCACACCATACCATACGTGAACACCATTCCATACCATAATAATGTGCCATTTTAACAAAGATGTTGCTAAATTGGAGCGCATCCAACGCCTTTCTGCAAGATTTATTTTATCTGACTGTCGGTCAACTTCATCTGTTACCGATGTGCTGAGTCAGCTCAACTTTGAGCCCCTTCATGTACGCGGTCAAGTTGCCAGGTTAAAACTCTTTTATTCGCTCTATTACAACAAATCCGGATTGTCACGTGGCACCTATATTTTTGCTGCACCCCATAGATCAAGTCGACTGAACCACTCCAAGGTGATGCGCCCTTATTTCGGCTGGAGCAAAATCTATCAGAGCTTGTATTTTCCCCTTAAAACGCACCAGCGCGACTGTTTACCAGCATTGACTGCCGAATCGTCTGATGCAAAAATCTGCGGAATTGTTACTGCAACACATGAAAATACCCACCGCGGTGGGTCAGTGGTTAGGGTGCTCGACTACTGATCCGGAGTTGCCGGGTTCGAAACCGACCGCGGCGGCTGCGTTTCGATGGAGGCGAAACGCTAAGGCGCCCGTGTGCTGTGCGATGTCAGTGCACGTTAATGATCCCTAGGTGGTCGAAATTATTTCGGAGCCCTCCACTACGGCACCTCTTTCACTCCCTCCTTTATCCCCCTACGGCGCGGTTCAGGTGTCTGCCGATATGAGACAGATGCTGTGCCATTTCCTTTCCCCAAAATCCAATTTTCATTTTCAACATGTAACCATCTCCTGCTTGGACAGCGCTGCTGCCAGCAGTATTTGAAAATAAATAACATTAAGAAATTCCCCTTACTTATCCAGATATTACATGTAGACTTTATTCAGCAAATACACGCATTCCATTTCTCCCACTCTGACTGTCCTGCGAATCCTTTGTTACGCCTCGATCAAGACAGCTCTCCGAAGGTGTCCAATGCTTGTTGCCATTGTACACTCTGCCGCCCTCACTTTCATTGTCGAGCACACCTACACGAGTTTGTTCGCGGTTTTGAACCAATGCGATTACAAGATTACAACGCGACAAAGGACGGGCGGACAGACGTGTGATGCTGCTGTGAGAAAGCGCGCTCACTGGGGAGCAGACGTGTGGTGCTGCTGTGAGAAAGCGCGCTCACTGGGGAGCAGCAGCCCGCGAGGCCTTT
This sequence comes from Amblyomma americanum, assembly GCF_052857255.1. Lineage (NCBI taxonomy): Eukaryota > Metazoa > Arthropoda > Arachnida > Ixodida > Ixodidae > Amblyomma > Amblyomma americanum. The sequence goes on along the minus strand of NC_135505.1, from coordinate 134,452,710 downwards.
CCACAATGAGAGCGGCGGTGACGCGACAGGCCGCAGAGTCGCACGAAGCGTCGACCGCAGTCTGGGCACTGGTGCGACTCGTGGCTCTTCATGTGGAGGCGGAGGCTGAACTTGCTTGGGAAGCGCTTGCTGCACATGCCGCACACGAAGAACTGCTCGCCAGCGTGGGTCATGGCATGCATGGTCAGGTCTGACCTGCGTTGTCGACAGTTCGACGAAGTTTCGTCTGCTCAACAAACAAACAAAAAGCAAACACACACACACAGGGTATTTGACCTAACATTTTACGCAACATTTAAAAATAGGCTTTTGAAGCGAAAAGCTTACTAGTCTAAGCTCTAGGTACCTGGCATGCATGGTCAGGTGACTCTGGTCTACCTGCGTTGTCGAGAGTTCCACGAAGTTTCATCTGCTCAGGTACACACACACGCACATACAGGGTGTTTCACCTAACATTTTACGGAACATTTAAAAATAGGCTTTTGAAGCGAAAAGCTTCACTACGCTAGGTAAAGCAGTCGTCGCGACCTTGACATTGAACGACCTTCAGCCCGACCACGTTAGCCGTGTATGAGCATATGTGGTAGTTATAGTGCCGAACCCCTGACCTTGACTCATAACCTTTAGTTGACATTTGACGTTGGGTGACCTTTGGGTTGACCCTAAGACCATCCGATGGCGTGAAGCCACGTGATGACGTCCGATGGGGGTGTCGTACGTCCACGTGATACCACGTCATACCCACGTGGTCGTGTGGCTGTATATACGGAACGGCTGTTGCGAGCGTGTAGCGGAGCTGCCATGGACGAGCCTGAGACGCTTAGCAAGCGTCCTTGCTTTTCTCTTAATTCCAGGGTTAGCCAAGTTAAGCCACTGCCAATTTTTTCGGGATAATATTATCAGTGGTGTCATCATAATCATCATCAGCCTTACTACACCCACTACAGGGCAAAGGCCTCTCCCATGTATCTCCAATTAATCCTGTCCTTTGCCAACTGTGGCCACCCTCTGCCTGCTAACTTCTTAATCTCATCCGCCCACCTAACCTTCTGCCGTCCCCTGCTACGCTTGTCTTCTCTTGGAATACACTCCGTTGCCCTTAAGAGCCATCGGTTATCTTGCCTTCGCATTACATGCCCTGCCCAAGCCCATTTCTTCCTCTTGATTTCGACTAGAATGTTATTAACACGCGTTTGTTCCCTCATCCACCCTGCCCGCTTCCGGTCTCTTAACGTTACACCTATCATTTCTCCTTCCATGGCTCGCTGCGTTGTCCTCAACTTAATTCAGCTGAACCCTTTTCGTTAGCCTCCACGTTTCTGCCCCGTAGGTGAGTACCGGTAAGAGACAGACAGCTGTTGTACACTTTTCTCTTGAGGGAAATTGGTAAACTGCCACTCATGATCTGAGAGAGCCTGCCATATGCGCTCCACCCCATTCTTATCCTTCTAGTTATTTCGATCTCATGATCCGGATCAGCTGTCACTATCTGCCCCAAGTAGACGTATTCCTTACGTATTCCTTTACAACTTCCAGGCTATCGCTGTCAATTGTGAACTGCTGTTCCTTTGCTAGACTGTTGAACATTACCTTGGTTCTCTGCGTGTTAATTTTTAGACTCAGCTTTGTGCTCTGCCTGTCTAACTCATTGATCATGATTTGCAGTTCACCTCCTGAGTGTCTCAGCAAGGCAATGTCATCAGCGAATCGCAGATTATTTAGGTATTCCCCATCTACTCTTATTTCCAACTGTTCCGAAGTCACGCCCCGGAATACCTCCTGTAAACAGGCGGTGAATAGCATTGGCGAGATCGTGTCTCCTTGCCTGAAGCCCTTCCTTATTGGAATTTTATTACTGACTTTATGAAGGACTATAGTAGCTGTGCAGTTGCTATGTATTCCAGTATTTTGACATAAGGCTCTTCTACCCCCTGATTACGCAATGCCTGTATGACTGCTGAGGTTCCCACTGAGCCGAATGCTTTCTCGTAATCAATGGAGGCTATGTATAGAGGTTGGTTATCTTCTGCGCATTTCTCTATCACCTGATTGATAGTGTGAATATGATCTATTGTGGAATATCCTTTACGAAAGCCTGCCCGATCATTTGGTTGATTAAAGTCTAAGGTTGCCTTAACTGTTAGAGATTACCTTAGTAAGTACTTCGTAGGCAACGGTTAGTAAGCTGATCCGTCTAATTTTTCAAGTCCTTGGCGTCTTCCTTCTTGTGAATTAAGATGTTTCCAAGCTTCTGGTACGGTCGAGGTCATACATTGTGTATACACGGTGGCTAGATTTTCTAGCATGATGTCCCTTCCATCCTTCAACAGATCTGCTGTTACCTGATCCTTCCCAGCTGCTTTTTCTCTTTCCCTTGCTCCTAAGGCTTATCTTAGCTTTCGTTATTGGCGGGATGACGCATTGCTGTGCACTACCGTATTTCTCATTAACGCTCTGATTACATTGGCTACTGTAAAGATTTGTGTAGAACTCTTCGGCTACCTTAACTATCTTATCCATATTGCTAATGTCATTGCCTTCCTTGTCTCTTGCGCATACATCTGGTTTTATACCTATGCCTAGTTTCTTCTTCACCGCTTTTAGGCCACCTCCGTTCTTTAGAGCATGCTCGATTCTCTCTATATTAAACTTCCTTATGTCGGCTACGTTGCGCTTATTTATGAACTTGGATTGCTTTGTCAGTTCTATTCTGTCTGTATGGTTAGACGCCCTCATGCTTTGGCGTTTCTTAAATCAGATCTTTCGTCCCCTGAGATAGCTTTCCGATATCCTGTCGAATTGTCCTACCGCCTACTTCTACTGCGCACTCCATAATGATGGCTGTCAGATTATCGTTAATTGTATGAACATCAAGATTGTCTTCCTCAGTTAAAGCCGAATATCTGTTCTGCAGCGCTATCCTAAATTCATGTACTTTCCCTCCTACGGCAAACTCGTTAATGGACTTCCTCTTCACTAGCTTCTTTCCTTTCCTCTTCACTACCTTCTTCCGTTCCCTCTTCAATTCTAAGCTAATTCAAGACCTTACCATTCTGTGGTCGCTACAACGCACCTTTCCGAGGACGGCCACATCCTGAACGATGCCAGGTTGAGCGCATAGTATGAAGTCGATTTCATTTTTAGTCTCACCATTGGGGCTCTTCCAGGTCCACTTCCTGTTTTCTCATTTGCGGAAGAAGGCATTCATGATCCGCAAATTATTTCTATCTGCGAATTCGACTAATAACTCCCCTGCTATTTCTAGAGCCTATCCCATAGTCACCTACCGCGTCGTCGTCAGCCTGCTTCTTGCCCACCTTCGCATTCAAGTCGCCCATCAGTACAGTGTACTGTGATTTTACTTTATTTTTTGCCGATTCCACGTCTTCATAGAAACTTTCAACGGTCTGGCCATCATGGCTGGATGTAGGCGCGTAGGCCTGCACCCCTTTCAGCTTGTACCTCATATTCAGCCTAATTACAATAGCTGCTACCCTCTCGTCAATACTATAGAATTCCTCTACATTACCAGCTATATCCTGATTAATCAGGAATCCCACACTTTGTTCTCGTCTATCCCCTAATCCGCGATAGCGCAGTATGTGCCCGTCCTTTAGTACTGTAGACGCCTCACCTGTCCTAACTTCGCTAAGCCCTATCACATCCCATTTAATTCCCGCTGGTTCCTCGAACATCCCTGCTAGGCTAGCCTCACTAGATAAAGTTGTTCCGTTAAGCGTTGCCAGGTTCAGATTCCAATGGCGGCCTGTCCGGAGCAAGAGATTCTTAGCACCCTCCGCTGCGTCACAGGTCTGACCGCCGCTGTGGTCAGTTGCTCCGCAGCCGCTGGGGACTGAGGGCCGAGGGTTAATTGGCTTGTTCATAGAAGGTAGTGCATCAGAATAGAGCTAAGACGGGCTAACTAGCAGGCTGGTTAATAAGTACTGAATAGTTAACTATTAAACTATTAAACTGTTAGGCTCCTTATTATTGAGAGTGTGCAGCCCACCGTAATTAATATCCATATCAGTGTTGAAAATTGTGAAAACGCGGTTACCCTCGGCGCTGTGGCCCAACAAATTTTGGCTACTTCGCGCCAAAATACATGCGCTTTCAGGAAGCTTGCAGGCGAAGCAACTTTTCCAGTGTACGTGACTCGTCGAAAGAGCCAAAATTTGTTGGGCCACAGCACCGAGGGTATCCGCGTTTTCGAAATTCTGAAAACTGATATGAATAATAATTACGGTGAGCTACACGCCTCTCAGTAATTAAGGAGCCTAACAGCAACAGTGAAAACGTTAAGTCTTGAATATTAGTTAATCAGCCTGCTAGTTAGCACGTCTTAGCCGCGTTCTGATGTACTACACCTCTGACAATGCTATGCCGAAAAAAGTGCTATTCTAACTCAAAAGTCCTATATTTAAAAATTGTGTGAAGTCTTAGGTGAAACAGCCTGTACACCGCAATGGTAACGATGAGTTGCGCACATTGATCCCTGCCAAGACTATGCGACTGAGTTTCTCAGTTACAAAAATGCGAACCATGGATATCTGCCATTCTGTTAGCATGTGCTATGTGAGCTCTCATGCGGGGTAAGTTCAGAAGCCAGTGATGGCCCAAAGGGGAGGAAGGGTGGTCACCACGGGAAAAATTCGCGCATATGTTTTTCGTATACATATGTTTGTATATACAGCATATATACAACCTTTGTCCGTAAATTTTTGAGACAGATTTATTTTATTCTCTAGAAATGATTCCCCAAAACAAATGTTGGTGGATATGTGTAGAGCCATCTCTTCGGGCTAACCTGTTATGTTAATTGCTGTTGCAGCCGCTAGATGGCACTACTTGTAGAAAAATACGTTGTCACTAGTCTGCACATTCTACTGTGAGTGAATGTGGAGAGATGGACGTCCACATCGAACAACATGTAAACATAAAATTCTGTCCGAAGCTTGGCAAGACTGCCACACAGACGTGTGAGCTCCTTTGTGACTTACGGCAACAAGACATTATCGCGGGCGCGAGTTTTCGAGTGGCACAAGAGGTTCGTTTCTGGAAGAGTGTCGGTGGAAGACGACACGAGGCACGAGCACCCTTCAACCTCACGGAATGAAAACAACTTGGCTCCGATCAGGGAAATCGTACAGCAAGATCGCACCATTACAGTTCGTGTGCTGTCAGATGCTCTAGACATTAGTAAGACAACATGCCACCACATTTTGCGTGAGAACTTAGGATGCCAGACTTGTGCCGCACTCCCTCACATAGGACCAGAAGGACACGCGGGCATCAGTGAGCGCTGATTTACTCTCCGAGGCAGAGAAGGATGCTGTATTCGTTGACAGCATCATTGCTGAAGACGAAACATGGTGTTTTCAATACAATCCTTAAACAAAGAGGCACAGCGCCGAATAGCGGTCCACAAACTCTCCGGCGTCGAGAAAGGTGTGGCGACAGAAGACCAAAACAAAGATGATGCTGATAGTTTTTTCGATGCCAGAGGTGTCATACACCACGAGTTCGTCCCACACGGGCAGACGGTGAATCAGGAATTTTATATCCGCGTGCTCCAACACATGCGTGATGCACTGCAACGCCGTCGCCCCGACTTAAGGCATCTGGACAATGGAGCCTTCTCCACGATAACGGAAGGCCGCACACTGCTCTCAGCGTGACGAAATTTCTCGCCAAGCACAGCATTACTGTACTTCCCCATCTGCCATACTCTTCTGACCTCTCCCCATGCGATTTTTTCCTGTTTCCTCGTGTGAAGAGAGCCCTAAAAGGATGGGGAGCATGGAGGCCATTCAAGACGCCACGACAAAGGAGCTGACAGCCCTGCCAAAAGAAGCGTTTTCCAACTGTTTCCAAGACCTCAAGAAGCGTTGGAAGCTGTGCATAGACTGCAAGGGAGACTATTTCGAAGGGGTGCTACACAAATGATTTCAATGTTAAACGCATTTTTTTTAATGGACTCAGTCTCGGAATTTTACGGACAAAGGTTGTATGTTCCATTCCTAATTGCTTTGCAGCATAGTAAACTAATGGCGTACTCGTGGCAGCTCGAGTAGGGGCACTGTGCACAGCGGTGCTGTCCAGCCTGCTCTGGTGGTCGGTGCATGGCCCGCCGGTGCGTGTCCAGGAGGTCTTGGGAGGAGAACAGACTTCCGCATGTGTCGCACGTGAAGATAAGGCGCTGCCCAGTGACGCCGCTGTCAGCATCTGAAGCAGCAAAGAACGGACCACTATTCAGGACATCAGTATAGAGGGCGGAACTCTCCAGACTTCGCCCACCGCGTGGCAGCGACCTCCGTGGTGATCCTGCGCATCTGGAATGCTGTGCGTCAGTGGCACCCTCACCATCGAGGCAAGCTGAACGTGACCTGCGCACTTCCATGCTCTCTTAGCGATTCCTGGGCCGATCTTGTTCACGAGGCAAACATGGACAGCTGGAATTTCCTCTGGACCTTTCAATATTCCACGTACTCTACCAGATGTGTACCTGCTCCGATGCGGACCGCCCCGAAGCCGGCCCTCCCACGCGGACAGCTGGTTTAAGGTCACCACCCTTAAAAAAATTTCTTTAGGCAGTCTATAAACTGTCCATTGACTTTTGTCTATAAAGTTTATAGACTCTCTATAGTCAAACTCTAGAGAACAGTCTATGCGCAATACAAACCTTATAGACAGTCTATAGACTCTCTATAGTCAAACTCTAGAGAACAGTCTATAGGCAATACAAACCTTACAGACAGTCTATAGTCTCTCTATAGTCAAACTCTAGAGAACAGTCTATAGGCAATACAAACCTTATAGACAGTCTATAGCCAATCTATAGATTTATGGCCATACACTTTTAGTAGACTTGTCTACAGATAGTCTATAGACTTTAGTTAGACAAAAAGAAATATGTATAGGAAGGCAATAGAATCTATAAGAAATCTATAGACTCTCTATAGACCATTGTAAGGGCACCGTAGTACGAATTGTTCAGTTTCCTCCGTGATTCCGGCGTACTAAACGTGTTTTGTTACTTCCTTTAGTCCTAGAGGCATGCTACCGCGATAGAATAGAAATGAAGTCGCCAGAATATTTTTTTTCCTGTTTTGCTTCTCTGCACCGCCAAAAACACAACAAATGAGGGCAGGTTAAATGCTAGCGTAACCCTTTTCGTTCAGAGCTGCAGAACTCTGGCTGATACAAGACAGCTCATTGGAAATTAAGCCCGCGGGCATATACACTTAATTCTCGACAGCACAGGGTGGAAGAATCGGTCACAATTACGTGAAGATCCTCTTCGCAATTTTATTAAATGCGGTGGCAGCGATTATCGTGCGCCTCGTAATATCCAGCCGCCACTGTGCAGGTCATCTTACGCAGTGCGTACTAACGTGGCAACGTCGATCTTCTCCGAGTGATTACAATTTGTATCCTCACGGCTGCTGTCCCTACCAAATCTTAACTTGCAGAAGTCATCCCAGTGCGTTTTCTAAGATCAACCTTCGCACAGGTAACATACTACTATCACAAAACAAGTCTTAATTCCTGCTGAAGCACTGAGCCTTCATTTCTGCGTACCTCTTTTGGTGCAAATATTAACTTAAAAACAAACTGTGCTGGGCACACTTCTGCCGGACACCATGACAGCGCACTCTAAGACATCAACACACCTATATGGGAGTAAAAAAGAGTTTAAGCTGTCCTCTAGCAGCTTACTCTCTTTTTACTCCCTTCTGTTCAGAGTGTACCACGATTGCGCAGCAGGTTACAGCCTCCTACCGCTGGCTGCTGGTGAGAATCTTGTGGGAACCACAAATGCAGCGCTGCAGCAGTGGCAACGACTACTCATGCAAGTATACGGGCAGTTTGAATCAAGAAAACTGTCCATCAAGTGCGCATGCTCTTAAAGTGCACAGTCGACTTAGCATTGTGTGGGTACACGCGGTTGCATACAAAAGTAGTTTTGAGTCGCCAGCGCCAATCGCAGAAGAGAGGGTTGCTTTTCTGAAGCCCCCATCGTCCTACTCTTCATTCCCCGTCCTGAAACCACTGCAGGCCTTCTGAAGAGTGGAGGTGGATAAAGGCCTCGGACACGCATAAACCAAGGCGTTTAGCCGAATGAGGAATATATACTGCTAACACAGTAAAGGTGAGAGGAAGTCCGTTCCAGGACGTTTCCAACCTGGCCGTCAGCCTGTCGCGCACTGGTCTGCTGTGCGCATCTGTCGCAAGAATGGTGGAAGTGGTAGCGTCAGGTGCGCGCAGCATATTGCAGCGACGAATACGGTGGTATCCAAGTTGGAAAGGTTGATGCGGGTAGAGAGCAAATCAAATATTAGGGATGACTGCGGCTAAAACCCCGTCGTACCTTGTGCTGGCTGTCCGGAGTTCAGCGGCTTTCCGACCGTCAACACCATCTTGGCGAACACCGTGCCATCTTCAACGAGCAGCTCCTGGCCGGCGCCGATGGCCCTGCGCGTGCGATAGCATAATTGCCCGTCGCGTATGCACGCCACTAGGTTCTGGTCCCTTTGGTTGGGAGCGCAGTTCAGGTAGCGCATCCAGTCCGAGCCTTCCGGAAGAGGACCATCCCCCAGGGGCGCCTCGCCGCTCTTGTGAAGCTGCGGATGCGACGCAATGCGTCCGTTAGGGAAAGCTGCCGCGTCGTTCAAGTGGGCAAAGATTCAGATGAAGTTTCAGCCACATCCTACTGAGAACCGGCGGCGCAAAATTTATCCAGTATGTTGAAAAATGGAACAGCAGGCTCGGGAGCCATGCAATAGCGTTGTAGTTCGTAAAAAGCTCCTCTTCCAGCTACTTTAGGTACTTGTGCTGCTATGTAGCCAGTGTGGTCGAAGTGTAGTTTTCCTCTTCAGGAGATCTCAAAAAGTTGGTGTCAGCGCGAACATCATGCTTCTGAATCCACAGGGCAAAAAATGGACAAGGACGATGGAGGCTGACAGCGCTTTGTGGTGTCCCTCTGTCGTTGTTGCTCTTTTTGTTTAGCTGTGTATTTAGAAGCATGATATACCAACCAGCCCAACAATTCGTTTTGAGCAGGTTTAGTGCGAACATATTTTGAGCTGTGGTTAAAACACACCGCAGAGCGCCTTTAAGCACTTAGTAGCACTTGTAACCATTCAACTTATGCACACGGGGAAACATTTGAGCAGACATAGAGTTTTGCACGTCTTCTGTGCTTCAGAGATGACCTAATTTTGTCTATATCGGACATTTCCCAGCACACAGCCAAGAGGTCCAAAACGCGGCAAAAGATAGCCATATCGGGCTCTAGAGCCTTCATTACCCTACCCTAAAGGCTTGAGAGAAATCGGTGACACAATATTCATTCTGGATCTGAGGAGCATATGCGAGGGTCATAGGCGGATCGAGAATGGGAGCTCCCGAGAACATCTTCTGTTTATAGTCGCGTGATTCAATATGCCTTAGCAGTGGGTGCACCCACAGTGGCAAGGGGGTGAAGTGCAGTACATCTATGGCTGTTCTTTACATTGGGAAGAAGGAAGTTAGGATTAACATTGTTCCGTAACATATTTAGACAGAAAAGAAATGATATTCACTACAATAGCCATTTTTTGACAGCCTTATCTTTGAGTCATGTTGCATCTCGGAGTTGCAATCACGTAAGGCACCAGGGCACAAATGACGCTAGTTTCTTCGTCTCCCTTTCTGCCTCAAGCTGTTACGTGCGATCGTTTACCATCAGACGAGATGTCACTGTTGTTGCTAATTCCACTGGTGCATTTGCGACCCACTTGTTTGACGGCCTACAACAATCCCAACAAACTGTCATGACACCATTACGTATATGTGTCTCCCTCCCTTCGTGGGCGATTAAATAAATATGTACTATAGACCCTTGATTGCTTGCTCCGCTGAGGCCTATACTGCTGACCCGCCCAGTCCGGATGACGTCAAACTATCGGAAACATTAGCAGGTAGTGGCAGCGTTATATGGGTGCAGTATGCGTCCTGTATCTACTCTGATCTCGGGAAAGTTGGAACAGTAAGCTGTTTGACGTCATCCGAAGTGGCGGAGAATTTGCGGGGTTAGGAGAGTGTCAATCTGAACGTTGTGAAGGAAAAGGGCGAAAAGGCTTTGAATTATTCCCATTCGAACCCACCGCGGGCGCTCAGTGGTTAGGGCGCTCGGCTACTGATCCGGAGTTCCCGGGTTCGAACCCGACCGCGGTGGCCGCGTTTCCATGGAGGCGAAACGCAAAAGGCGCCCGTGTGCTGTGCGATGTCAGTGCACGTTAAAGATCCCCAGGTGATCGAAATTATTCCGGAGCCCTTCACTACGACACCTCTTTCTTCTTTTTTTCTCTTAGTCCCTCCTCTATTCCTTCCCTTACAGCGCGGTTCAGGTGTCCGCCGATATGTGAGGGGGCTTAGTCTCGAACACATAGAGCTCTTTGCAAGAATATTGATGAAACTTTGTTTCCAAAGACCCTCGAGATTAGATGTTTAATAGAGGGGGCGCATGGCGCGCAGCTAAACTTCAAAACCGCAGGTGTGCACCTCAAATATATCCTTCCCACCTTCCTTTGTCCCTTCCTCACGGCGCGGTTCAGGCCTTCATCGAGAGGTGACAGAGTTACTGCCCCATTTGCTTTTGCAGTGCTTTATAGGACCTCAGCGGAAACGTCATATCCCTATTGAAAAATGTGTACAGGTTTGAATAGGTCGACAAATAGGATTATGACACATTTCGTTTAACATTATAGGATGAAGCTTCCAAAGTGATTCAGCCTTTGAGAGACTCCTTAGTGGAGGGCTCCGTATAACTTCGATTACCCGTGGTTAATTACCGTGCACTTACATCATACAGTGCATGCAAGTCGTGGGTTTGAACCCGCCCGCTACGGTAGCACTTCGATGGAGGAAAAATGTGAAATGTGCGTGTACTGTGCGTTGTTAGTGCTCGTTAAGAAGCCCAGCAGGTCGAAATTATCCGGAGCCCTCCACTACGGCGTCCCTCATAGACTGAGCCGCTTTGGGACGTCCATCCTATAATGCCAAACCAAATGTGCCGTAATCCTATTTGCTGACCCATTCAACCCTATATACATTTTTCAGTAGGGATGTAACAGGGAGAACCCTAATTAATATTGTCGCTTTTATAATCAGCACTCAGGAGGTCCTCACGACGGTTCAGCGTACCCGCACCTTCTTGCTCTCGTTCATGTATTTGCCGTCATCCACCGTGGAAGCCCGATATGGGCCGAAGTACAGTCCCTTGGCCAGTGGCTTCTGCGTGAACACGCCATACTGGGCGCCTTTGATGTTGGACTGGCGGATGGAGAGGTACTCGGGCAACGTCTTATTTTCGAGAAGCTGGTCTCCGGCGGGCACCTGCGAACCATTTCGCCGCCGTCAGGAGCCACTGTGCACTATATCCTGTAAGCGAGCACCAGCATATGCCATTCTAGTGTTCGTGTTACAACGGTGGCAGCCGTGGGTGTCGACTTGCAGCGTTGAATGTGTGTAATGGAGATCGGCAAGTACAGCTACAGGAAGTGCATGGGAAGGGGCATGGCGAAGAGGGTGGCCTGGAGGAAATGTCTTGTGTCATAGCGCTCTTTGCCCAAAGCTGCCCTTGCGCCATTTGAATTCATCATAATCATTATCATAATCATCACAGCCACTTTCCTTTGCTTCAGTGCTTGTTTTTTTTTTAATTTGCTCCAGTTTGCACGACTATTTTTCTATTGTCCCAGAAACTGCTTTTGTTTTTGATTTACTTCACTTTGTACGACTATTTTTACGTGTTCCTAGGAAATCGGCATAAGTAATATCGCCCTTCGTGAACGCATTTAGACTGCACGCTCTTCGCTTACCATAGTGTTCTCGACACTGGTCAAGACTCCGTTCTCGGGATGGTCACTAGGTCGTTCCGCCTCGTTGTTCTCTGAGGCTGGGGAAAGTAAGGGATTGAGGCTTCAGTATAATGACACGTGATTACTGTAACATTAGTTTGGAATTCCACTGGTTATATTAATTAAAACACCTTATTGTAACGAGAGGAGAACGGGGTTCTTCGGTTCCAATGCGGGACAGCCCAGCGTGATTGTGAACAATTAACGCTGTCTTAAGGGACTCGAAACGCCGCTCTTCTTTCGTCATTAGTATTAGCCTGCTCTTTTTGCAGCGGTCACCGCAACTCGTTAGTAACTACGACACGTCTTTGTGCCTAGTACCTACACAGAATCTTGACTGCGGTTCCCCTTCACACATTTCTCGGATTTGGCTACAACATCCTTTGTGGTAGAAGCAGTTGGTGGTTAATGGCTCAGCAGCAGCCGAGGTGACAGTTCGCCACAAGTCCATCGCACAGATGCGCTAGTTAACTTTTCTGGCGTTCTTTCTGAGTTCAACGTAGAAAGAGGGCAAGGAAGATAAAATTCCTGATAGTTCAAACCTGAACAAGGAACCAGGAGAAAACCTCATTCCTGTTACCAATGTTTCTACAAGAGAACTCGTACAAAAGTCCAGATGAAGACATAGGAATAAGCGGACTGATGCTTTCTCCCCGCGCCTCTTTCAAGGTGGTGCTGCTGTTTCAGAGCTGTCGCATCTACTGTATGTGTGGGGAGAAGCTCACTTCTCCGTAGCCGTAACGCTGAATCGGCCTCCACTACGGAGGTTTCGTAAACTCACAGCAAGGCTGTCCAGACGATCCTTGCAAGTTGTTATCCTCCTTTGCAGCGTCATTGACTCCTTCCCCTATGCAGTTCTGGTTGTCGCCGACGCCACTTCCGCTCGGTTCATTGGTGCCTGCGGGGCAGGAAGACATCAGGCTGACCGCTGAGGTCAGGAAGGCTTGCTTCCCGACGCCAGCAAATCTGACGCGGGAATCTCATAACTTGCCGAAATAGAGAACAAACTTAAAGAGTACTTACGATAAATTAACTACACACATGTGGGTCGCATAGTCCTGGAGAGCGACCAGCTGGTTGGAAGTATACCAGGGGGAAGGACACGCTAGCAGGTAGAGTTACTGAGAGTTGCGAATACTGACCACAAAGGAATACGTTAGATGAGCTTGGCCCAGCAAGCGACATTGTTCAGATGCAGGCTACTTGGCAAGATTTTTTAAGCTTGAACCGACAGCTGTTTGCAGCCTTCAAGGTTTTGTGTCCGGATGATAATCCTGTCTCCACACAAGCTGGTTTTAAGTGCTGCGGAATAATAATAATAATAATTGGTTTTGGGGGAAAGGAAATGGTGCAGTATCTGCCTCATATATCGTTGGACACCTGAACCGCGCCGTAAGGGATGTGATAAAGGAGGTAGTGAAAGAAGAAAGAGGGATGTGCCGTAGTGGAGGGCTCCGGAATAGCTTCGACCACCTGGGGATCTTTAACGTGCACTGACATCGCACAGCACACGGGCGCCTTTTGCGTTTCGCCTCCATGGAAACGCAGCCGCCGCAGTCGGGTTCGAACCCGCGGGAACTCCGGATCAGTAGTCGAGCGCCCTAACCACTGAGCCACCGCGGCGGCATGTCTTCAAACTTCAGGCGTGGTCATATGCCACGCCGGAGCACGGTGCGCTTAACAAGCGAACTAGTGTGTGGCTACTCAAATGTCACTCGTTGGCCCCGCCGCGGTGGCTCAGTGGATAGGGCACTAGGCTACTGAACCGGAGTACTCGAGTTCGAACCCGACCGCGGCGGCAGCGCTTCGAAGGAGGCGAAACGCAAAAGCCGCTGCTGTGCTGTGCGATGTCAGCGCACGTTAAAGATCACCAGGTGGCCGAATATATTCCAGAGCCGTCCACTACGGCACCTCTTTCTTCCTTTCTTCTCTCAGTCCCTCCCTCTTTTTCCATTCCCTTACGGCGCGGTTCGGGTGTCCGCCGAGATGTGAGACAGATACTGCGCCATTTCCTTTCCCCAACAACCAAATTTCAATTTTGAATTTTTCCAGATTCCCAGGTGGCCGAAATTATTCCTGAGCCCTCCACTAAGGCACCTCTTTCTTCCTTTCTTCTCTCAGTCCTCCCTTTGTCCCTTCACTTACGGCGCGGTTCGGGTGTCCGCCGAGATGTGAGGCAGATACCGCGCCATTTCCATTCCCCAGCAACCAATTTAATTTAACTCGTTGGCGAACACAAGGGGAGTCCGGTACCCTCGCCCAAGTCAGCAATTCATGTCCTGAAATAAAGAGCGAGAGCTAAAGTAGAAGTGCCGCTATTCTTCCTTAGTACCGAGGGAGCACGCGCACTCTGGTAGATTTTAAATACGAAGCATTCATAGGGCCGACCATTGAACTTTTCTGATATGAAGTAGGGCAAAAAAGGTATTTAGTATTTACGTCCTGAAGCGACACATCTGGAGGGCTCTGGATTAATTTCGACCATGAGGTGTACTTTCACGCGTACTGACATCGCACAGGACTCGGACATTTTTGTATTTCACCTCCTTCAAAATCGGGCCGCCTCCGCCAGGTTTTGAACCCGCGACCTTGGTCTCCGCATCCGAATGTCAAAGTCTCTGATCCACCGCAGCGGGTTAGGCAGGAGAAAGATGGAATCATGTAAGCTTCTAATAACAGATGAAAATAAGTTGAGACGCTTGATACAACGCAACGGACAAGTCTGTTCGTCGCTTCTCCTGTCCTTGGAACTGTTTCTTCAAGCAGGAGAAGGCAGTTAAGAGAAGTATCAGTCAGGACGATGAGTCGGCGTCGCTTGAAAGACTTTTCGCTTTTTAAAAGGGGCGATATATTGGGCAGTTGAGGTGCATGCACCTCAGTCATATCAATACACAAGAGATGACAACGTGGACAACGGCACAGTAGGGAGTGCTCGCTCTATTGCTTCGTGGTCCAATGAAATCACGTCGTTGCAGTCACTCAGGTACGAGGATTGATTGATTGACTGATTGATTGTAAAAGGCATATATGCGCGCGGACGTACGCACTACTCTACTGACACTATGCGCCCCCAGTCTGTAGGCACCTTGCATAAGAACAGTGTGCACCACGGTGTAATAATACTTTCTTACACCACGGTGTCCACGAAATAAGGCGAAGTGGAATCGACAGGAACTATCGTTCGAGAGCAAGATTACAAGACAGAAGGCGACGACACGAAAGTACGGGCTATCGGTAGAACTGGGATATCCTTACGCATGCTCCGAATTCCTCTCTTCTAGATGCTATACCTCCCGCTCTATGCAGTTCAACTTCCAGGTACACAGCGGCCGGACGCGATGCAAACGCTGGGGATTTAGAGTGCCCTCGAGAGTTGCCAGAGAGTCCAGGGGTTCCTTTTCATTTTTATGTTTTTTTTTTGTTCAGACACGAATCGTCGGCGCCAACACATTCCCTGCATGCCTAAGTACTGAAATGAAACTACGGTACCCCGCTGCCTTCCTTTCATAAAAGAGTACAGTTCGCCGCTGCCTTCCTTTCATAAAAGAGTACACTTCCCCGTAGCTTTCCTTTCATAAAACAGTACAATTCCCCGCTGCCTTCCTTTCATTAAATAGTAGAGTTCCCCGCTGCTTTTTCTTTCATAAAACACTGCAGTTCCCCGCTGCTTTCCTTTCATAAAACAGTACAGTTCCCCGCTGCTTTCCTTTCATAAAACAGTACAGCGCCCCGCTGCCTTCCTTTCATTAAATAGTACAGTTCCCCGCTGCTTTTTCTTTCATAAAACATTGCAGTTCCCCGCTGCTTTCCTTTCATAAAACAGTACAGTTCCCCGCTGCTTTCCTTTCATAAAACAGTGCAATTCCCCGCTGCCTTCCTTTCATTAAATAGTACAGTTCCCCGCTGCTTTTTCTTTCATAAAACACTGCAGTTCCCCGCTGCTTTCCTTTCATAAAACAGTACAGTTCCCCGCTGCTTTCCTTTCATAAAACAGTACAGTTCCCCGCTGTTTTTCTTTCATAAAAGAGTAGAGTTCCCCGCTGCTTTCCTTTCATAAAACAGTACAGCGCCCCGCTGCTTTCCTTTCATAAAAGAGTACAGTTCCCCGTTGCCTTCCTTTCACGAAACAGTACAGTCCCAGGCTGCCTTCCTTTCATAAAACAGTACAGTTCCCCGCTGCCTTCCTTTCACGAAACAGTACTGTTCCAGGCTGCCTCCCTTTCATAAAACAGTACAGTTCCCCGCTGCCTTCCTTTGTCCCGTGGACATGTCGGCTTCAACGGAAAGTAATGCCCTTTAACAGCCACCTCGTGTCGCCACGGACAACATATACTCACGCGTCTCGTCGTGGTAGGTGTGGTCGGTGGCTGGCTTCTCCGTGGTGTGCGCCGGGCTTTTCCTGGCGCTACTAACATTCACTCGTGTCTTGCGGCTCCGGAAGGTGGCGACCTCCTTCTTTGCGTTCTTGCCGCGGTGCTTCGCTGCGGCCCTGGATGCCTGCGCAATGATAGTCCGAGCCTGGAAGGGCGGGAAATGGCTGACATGCGAGCTCTATATAGCACATTAAACAGAGGGGAGTAAGCTGTATTCGTCTAACGCACTCCTTTTTACAAAAGGAAGTGTGCTAGAGGAAAGCTTACTCCCCTTTTTACTCCCATTTAAGTTTGGTTTGGTTTATGGGCGTTTAACGTCTCAAAGCGATCAGACTATGAGGGACGCCGTAGTGAAGGGCTCCGGAAATTTCGACACACTCCGGTTCTTTAACGCGCACTGACATCGCACAGTACACGGGCCTCTAGAATTTCGCCTCCATCGAAATGCGACCGCCGCGGCCGGCATCGAACCTGCGTCTTTCGGGTCAGCAGCCGAACGCAATAACCACTGAGCCACCCTGGTACTCCCATTTCGGTGTATTCCTGTGTAGAATGTAGTTCCTAGAGGTCTAGAGGCGCACCTGGAAGAGAAGGCCGTATACGAGAAGACAACCGAATGGCACCACATTGTATACTATATGCCATGGCTGCACATTGTGTCCGGGGTCATCGCCAAGCCAGTGCAGTCGCTCCGTCCGAGCTAACCGGTCTACACAGCCGGGTCGAATTGGTCAAGCCGCCACGGTGGTTCAGTGTTTATGGCGTTCGGCTGCTGAACCGAAGGAAGCGGGTTCGATCCCGGCCGCGGCGGTCGCATTTCGATGGAGGCAAAACTCTAGAGGCCCGTGCACTGTGCGATGTCAGTGCACGTTAAAGAATCCCAAGTGGTTCGAGATTCCCGGAGCCCTTCACTACGGCGTCCCTCATGGCCAGAGTCGCTTTGGGACGTTAAACCCCCATAAACCATGAACAGCCGGGTAAAATTGATCAGGGGTGGCCGTAAAAAATGCTGAATTGGGGGCAGCTAAAAGCGAGACATTTTATGTGAGAAAAACCCTATACTGCACCAACTCACTGTTTTTTATTTTATTTTTCTTTATTACTACCTCAAAGACTGAAGAGGAAAAAAAGACGAAGAAATGCATAGTGAATACTGACCGATTTGTCCGCCAGTCTGGCCGAATTGGCAGTGAGGAAGAAGAAAATCAGATATTCAAATGCATTTTGTAACACCAGCACATCCTGCGCAGAGAAGAGAAGGAGGACGGAGCTGTGCTGACGTGTCTCGCATGGGCTCCCGCCTCGAAGCCACTTTTCGGCAGAAAGTGTCAGCCTTCGGGCTCGAATATTTTGGACGACATCCGGGCCATTGTCCAGTGCCTGCTGCAGCCGGACTTTGCCAATCTACGGACACCTAGGCATATTGCCGGCTGACTGCCGGCCTAGCCATCGAGCTCGACCTAGCTCGTCACCTCTCCGCCGGGAACTGAGCGCCCAGGGACCCGCACAGATGGAGTACGCCGTGGAAGGCGAGAAAATATCACCGTCGGAGCTCGAGGCCGGAAAATGGGAAACCATTCTTCGTTACCGCGACCGACAACGAGGCCTGAAGAATAAAGGGCCCGCATCAACCGACGACGAGCCTGCGCAGGGGCACGGCCAAGGCAAGTCTAATTCCAATTTTCCATCGCGAAAGAACGGGAAGAAGCTACTTGCACTCAGCAAGAAAGCCCTTCTCCCGCGCTTACCGACCGACGACTACAAAATCGTCTGCCGACCACAAGGTTGGAATCTGAGGGACTTTGCGCCCGGACTACTACTCTTCTGCGCCTGCGAGGTGGCCAGGCTGCCGTATGATACGGTGAAGAATGAAGACATTATCAGAGTCAATACGGCCAACAACACCTTTACGCTATGCACGCCCGATCGTCAACGGGCGACTGCATACGCCAATATTGAAAAACTGAACCTCCAAGGTCAAACCTACAACGTAACGTCGTACGTGGCGGCGCCCGAAGACTCGGTAAAAGGGGTCATTTACAACGCCTACGCGGGAGACTCGCCCGAAGCGGTTCGCCAAGGCTTCGGAAACCGAAACGAAGGAATAGAAGTTGTGGATGCCCGAAGGATCGGGAAATCCAGAACAATACAAATCACCTTTTTTGGAAAGAAGCTACCCAGCCAAGTAATCTATCAGTGTGGCGTCTTTCGGGTCCACCCCTTCAGGGAGCAACATGAGGTATGCTACAACTGCAGGAGAGTAGGACACCGGGCCGATGTCTGCTACAAACCTACAACGAACCTTTGCCGCCGCTGCGGAGAAAATCACTCGCCTCCACCTGAGGGAGAACAGCCAACCTGCCAACCCGTATGCATCGTCTGCAACGGGGGCCACAACACAGGCAGCCGGAACTGCAAATTCCGGCTGATCAACAAGAACAAACAAGGAACGCCCCATGGCAACCAGACACCCAAGCAAGGGGACAACGACTCATCACTACACGGACACCAGTCTAGGCCCAGGAAGAAGGAACACGGTGCTACCGGAAAAGGAGGAAGCCACAGCCGGAACAACTCCAGCTCCTTCCCGCCCCTGGGGAACCCTGCAGGGAACGACAAGAGAAGCTCAAGCCGCGGACGCAGCGATAGCCGCTCCAATAAAAAGGTGAGCTGGCCAGCAGAGGCCTCCCAATCTATTGACGCTCGAGAGAAGGAGTTTCAGATCCAACTACAATCCCGAGACAGAGAAATTGCCAGCCTTAAAAAAGAGTTGGCTGACATTAAACGCCTGTTACAAGCGCATCAGGTACAGAATGCCACTGCGGCTAGAATGCCACCCACCGCGTCCCAGGATTCGACCAATAATGCGATGGAAACAGACGCTATTTGCCACACTCCCTCCAACGCGTCCCAGTCTTCAGCCCATAACGCGACGGACACAGACGCCAGAATAGCAACTAAAAGACCGCATCCTACAAAAGAAGGTGAGGAATCCAAAAGAAAGGCTGAGGCTTCGGAAGCCGACACCCCGCAGCCGTCGAAAGCGCCTACCAAACTCAGGGCAGACATCAATACTCTGTCAGAGAGAACTAGCGCTAAATCAACAGAACAAGCAACCTTCCAAGGCCTCGTTACTACCAAATTTGCAGAGATAGATATTCGCTTTGCAACACTAGAGGGACAGGTATCCAAAATAGCCACCTGGATGCAGCAAATAATGGATAGGCTTACAACTATCGAGGCCCGCCTACCCCCCACCTTGGATCTGTCCGCGACGCCACAACCATCTATAACCCAACATGGCACCACGCCAAAAATTTGAAATTTGGCAATGGAACTGCAGAGGCTTCCGCCGCAAGCGGGCCCACTTGCAGCTCCACATCCAACAAGCACCGTCTGTTCCAACCCCAGACGTGATTGCATTGCAAGAAGCTAGCGGCAGGGCTACACTGCCAGGCTATAAAGCATATCTGCCACCTCATTATGATACTAGTAACGCAGCCGGCTCCTTCACAGCCACTCTGGTGCACAGAAATATCACCGCAATTCAACATTTTATAAATGATTCGGAAGAAGATTACACCCTACTTGAAATAGTACCAAGGCAAAAAGGAGGCTCAAATCTCTTCATCCTTAATGTATACAACCCTCCCAGAAACAAAGGCAATGGACTCCCACACTTGTTGATAAACACAGTAAAGCTGGCTGCTAGGGCTCAACTATTAATTGTGGGAGACTTCAACGCTCAACACCCAGCATGGGGATATACCAAAGCAACTCCGAAAGGGAACCTGCTCTGGCAAATCATACAGTCACTAGGGCTCACAACGCTAAACAACCCGAGCGACCACACACGCATGGGTAACAGTGTATGTGTAGACACATCTCCAGACTTATCCCTCTCTAAAAACGTCAAGGACGCAAAGTGGGTCAACACCGGGCAAAACCTTGGTAGTGATCACTTCATACTTAGCATCACCTTCCCCACGAGAAAACTTAAAAACAAAGCAAAAGAAATACGCACCACGGATTGGGACAAGTTCAGGCAACTTCGCGACAAAACAGCTCCAAAGGAGATCTCTAACCTTAGCGACTGGGTTATCTCCCTGAATGAGGATGTCAGCTCCACTAGCGTTGTGGTGCCAGTTGAGAAGGAGGAGCAGATTGCAGACTCAAAACTGTTACACCTGTGGCAGGCACGAAAAGGCCTCCAAAAACGCTGGAAGCAGCAAAAACACAACAAGCGACTACGCAAAAAGATCGCTGAAATCGAGAGGCGAATCGAGGAACATACACTTACTCTCCAAACACAACAATGGAACCAAATATGTGAAAGCGTCAATGGACAGCTCGGAAATAAGAAGACATGGCATCTTCTAAGACACCTGCTCGATCCAGAACAAACATGTCCCGTGCAACAAAGTCAACTGTACAGACTCATACATAAATATGAGGGTACAACTGAAGACCTAATCAAAGAGCTAGCAGAACGTTATCTAAACACGGATGATAGTACCACACAACCAGACTACCGGGGGACTCCTAATCCAAATTTAGACGCAGACATCACAGACGCAGAGGTCTGGTACGCAATTGGAAAACTGCGGACAACATCTGCGGCAGGACCAGACAAAGTAACAAATAAGACTCTCAGGAACTTAGACGCAACGTCGATCGCGGCGGTTACAGACCTTATGAACAAATACTGGCATGCAGGCAATATACCACCAGAGTG
Source organism: Amblyomma americanum (assembly GCF_052857255.1). NCBI lineage: Eukaryota > Metazoa > Arthropoda > Arachnida > Ixodida > Ixodidae > Amblyomma > Amblyomma americanum. The sequence goes on along the minus strand of NC_135505.1, from coordinate 134,431,699 downwards.
GAAACACGCGAAAATCACTTTTATTCCTAAAGCGGGTAAGAAACTCAGCACTGAGAATCTACGCCCAATTTCATTAACATCATGCCTAGGCAAACTCATGGAGCATGTCATCCTCAATAGGCTCCAAAACTATGCGGAGGACATGAACCTCCTACCTGAAACAATGTTAGGATTCAGGGCCCAACTATCTACCCAGGACATTCTATTGCAGCTTAACAAGGACATAATTGAAGCTGACGAGGGAACAGGAAGGAAAGCAATATTGGGTTTAGACCTTGTTAAAGCTTTCGACAACGTCACCCACAAAGCCATCTTGACAAACTTGTCAGAAATCAACCCCGGAGAAAGGACGTACAACTACATCCGATCCTTCCTCACTAACAGAACAGCAGTGATAACGGTCGGAACAATAGAGTCTGCCCCAATCAAACTAGGAAGTAAAGGAACGCCACAGGGCTCCGTCCTGTCCCCTTTCCTTTTTAACCTCTCCCTCATCAAAATTCCCCCCAAACTGGCACAAATACCAGACCTACATCACACGTTCTATGCAGATGACATCACACTTTGGGTAACCAAAGGATGCGAAGGCTACATAGAAGACACACTCCAAGCAGCAGTGGACATCATCGAGGCATGCGCATGGGATTCCGGCCTCACTTGTTCTGAGCAAAAATCTGAACTCTTCGTGATCCGTCGTAAACAAAGAGGTAGGCGTACCACGATATCCCCCCCGCAAATAAACGTCTATGTTAATGGACGATCTGTCAAAGAGGTACAGACCATGAGAATACTGGTGTTGTATTTACAAACAAATGGAAAAAATACTGACACACTCACTAAGCTAAAACGCACGGTAGAAGCGACGGCGCGATTACTCCGCCGCATAGCTAACCGCAGACAAGGGGTGAGGGAAAGAGATTTATGCCGCCTAGTGCAGGCCTTTGCGCTGAGCAGGATACTCTATGCCACCCCTTATCTGAAATTTTCGAAAACAGAAAAGGACAAATTGGATAGCATGATACGGCAGGCCTATAAGGCTGCGTTAGGACTCCCACTAAATGCATCAACTGAAAGGCTTATGAGGTTAGGAATACATAACACCTACAATGAACTGAAAGAAGCCCATTTAATGGCTCAAACAGCGCGATTAGCCAATTCCAGAACTGCCAGGAGTATTCTTACCAGGCTCGGAAATAACTTTCAACCTACGAATAACGATGCTAAAGTAGACTTACCCCGCGCCTATAGGACGGCCCTACTAATCAAACCACTCCCCAAAAACATGCACCCCTTACACCATCAGGGTAGAAGACAAGCACGAGCCAAAGCCTTACATAAGAAATACAGACAGTGCGCTGCAACACTTTATGTAGATGCGGCAGAATACAAAAATACCAATGCCTTTGCAGTTGTCGTTGTGAACGAGAATGGTGACCACATCGTCTCGGCGACAATCAAAACGAAATTCTCTGAAACGGCAGAAGAGGCGGCTATAGCCATCGCCCTAGCACATACCCAAGGGAGCATCATCCTCAGCGATTCCAAAATGGGTATCAATAATTTCGCTAAAGGGCGAATTACAAACACCTCCCTTAGAATCCTTAACGCAACCAAATTCTCACCAAATTATTCCGAATTGATATGGGTCCCAGCCCATTCGGGGAATCCGGGGAACGAGGCAGCCCACAATAAAGCCCGAGGTTTCGTCGACCGGGCAGTGGATGAGTCTGGCTCCCTGAATTTCACGAAGGACTCAATGATCACATATCATGATCTCACCAATCATTTTAAACTAGAGAGGAGAATTTTCCCCCCTCCAGACAAAAGACTTACTAAAGAACAAGAGGTTACGTGGCGTCGTCTACAGACGAGATCGATACGCACCCCATCACTCCTCGCGCACATTTATCCAGATCTTTACAACCCAAACTGCAAACACTGTGGCCAACGTGCTACCTACGATCACATCTTGTGGGACTGCAAAATAGAGCCACCTCCGGGTGATCTAGTTACAGCTCCTTCTCTCGAGCGGTGGGAGACCGTGCTGGCTAGCTCTGACCCCAGAACGCAAGTTTTGGCGGTGGAGTGGGCTGACAAAGTCGTCGAGGACTATGTACTCTCGACCACTTAACGCGACCTCTTGCCAAGCTCTTCCCGGCGAATAAAATGTTTTACAATCAATCAATCATCCTGCGCACGCTCTCAAAACCCGGTTGTGCCGTTCGTCAGCTATAGTTATACACGGCGAGAGACGGAACGGGGTTTTTTCAGAAGAGCGCTGGTGCGTTAACTGCCGTGCAAGACACAAATCCGGAGAAAGTGCAGTGACGGCCTGATGACGGGAACAAATATGGTCGCTCCCGCAGCAGAGTGATTAGAGAGCGTTTGCGTGATGTGATAGAGGTCCGTACCTTAGGGTGCTTCGGTTTCTCGCTGGAGGGCTGGTCCCCGACGCACGCTTCTGGAAAAGACAGCAGTTGAGTTTAATTAGTCGCGTTGGAAAATTGGAAGCGGCTTAACTTGGCTAACCCTGGAATTCAGCGAAAAGCAAACACCCTTGCTAAGCGTCTGAGGCTCGTCCATGGCATCACCGCTACACGCACGAGACAGCCGTTCTATATATATACCCACACAACCACGTGGCTATGACGTGGTATCACGCGGTCTTACGACACCCCCATCGGATGTCATCACGTGGCTTCACATCACCCCATCGGATGCTCGTAAGGTCGAAGGCTAACCCAAAGGTCATCCCAAAGGCCAACCCAAAGGTCAGGGGACAAGGGTTCGACACCATAACTGTACCACATATGGTCATACATGGCTAACATGGTTGGGCTGAAGGTCGTTCAAGGTCATTTAACGGTTTACGCGACGACTGCTTTACCTAGCGAAGTAAAGCTTTTTGCTTCAAAACCAGACTCGATAATGATTGCAGCAGGCGCATAGCGAACAAGCGTTCAAGTAGGCTCTTTATGTGAACGATCAATAGACTGCCGATAACAATGCGTTATTCTCCAAAACACTGTCACTAAGAAAGGAAAAAAAACGAATTTCCGCTGGACGAAAAACTGCATGATTACGGCAAGGAAACGGAGAGAGTACGGTGCATCGTGTCGCTAACAAGTCTGACCGTTCAAAATTGCGTAAACCGTTATCTCAATAAGACTCACCATTGCTGTTGCTTGTGTATCGACCTGTTTTTCAACTAATCACCTCAAGAGCTTCTTATCAAACACCACTCGTTCAGAAATACAGCTACATTTAAGAATTAGTCGAAAACACCATGATGCTGATCACAACACACTTTACGCTCTCCCCAACCCATTTTTGATCATTGGAATTACAGAGACAAGGCCCTGCCCGACAAGTATTTGTTCTCGTTTCCTTCATACGCCTCAGAATTCCTCGCTGACAGTTTCTAAGCATGGAGGAGCTGCCATTTACATATATTAATAAACTAAACAAAAATAGACGACGTTATTAAGATTCCTTGCTGTGAATCCGTCTGGGTAAAAGTAGATTACCTGTCCCTCGATATCGACAACAGAGAATTTATCTTTGCAGGCATCTGACCGTCACCGTAATTGCCAGTATTCCAATTCTGTACAGCCCGTCAGAAATATGAAGTATTCTATCACCTGAAAACGCAAATGTCGCGATGGTAGGTCATATAAGCATTAATATTTTCGGAGAAACTTCCGTTGATAACATAAACTACTGCAGCTCATTCCATAGTTCTGGTTTCGAGGGCATCATCACTGTTTCGACCAGCTGGCTTTGATGGCACTGGCACGCGATGAGCTCGTACCAAAACTTCTTTAGACAGACTGTAAACTGTCCATAGACTTCTGTCTATAAAGTCAACAGACTCTCTATACGCTAACTCTAGAGAACAGCCTATAGGCAATAGGAATCCGATAAACAGTCTATAGACAATCTATAGATTTATGGCCATACACTTTTTATTAGACTTTAGTCTATAGACTATGAGTGGGCAAAAATAAATACCTATAGGAAGGCAATACAGTCTATAAGAAGTCTATAGACTGTCTATGGACCATTTTTATAAGCCTGATGCTGATCTAAAAATGGGGTTTTATTCTCTCTGCCTCTAATTGTGAGATACAAAATTTATTGTGGCGTCTCGTTGCGGTTCCTGAGGTGAATGATCGATTGATGAAGCCGGGAGGATGGTGAATCAGGCGACCGGGAGCCGTTGAGCCCCGGTTGACTCCACGACCCATTCTACTACACCGCTTGAACGGCTTGCCTATAGGTGGGTTCAGTGCCGCGCAATAGCAAGGAATCCTAAAGCCCCGTAGAAAACATCAGCTGCGACAATCGTGCGAAGAAGTGTACAGGGGTTACTACGTCATGAACACGATGCGATCTTCTTGGCGACGAACCGCAGAACTCGGTGCGCAGCGCGCGGTTATCGCAAACTTCGATGTTTTCTTGGCGACCCTCCTACAGATGCTATCACGTGCACAGCGCGTTGTCTCCGCAATCTGAAGATTTATCGCTACCTCGTCTACACGCACTCTACGCACACAATTCTGCTCACTCTGTGGATACCGTCCCTTGAGCTCGAGTTCCTAAGAGGCACTCCATACCCGCCGCGGTGGCTCAGTAATTAGCGCGCTCGACTACTGATCCGGAGTTCCCGGGTTCGAACCCGACCGCGGCGGCTGCGTTTTTATGGAGGAAAAACGCTAAGGCGCCCGTGTGCTGTGCGATGTCAGTGCACGTTAAAGATCCCCAGGCGGTCGAAATTATTCCGGAGCCCTCCACTACGGCACCTCCTCCTTCCTTTCCCCTTTCACTCCCTCCCTTATCCCTTCCCTTACGGCGCGGTTCAGGTGTCCAACGATATATGAGACAGATACTGCGCCATTTCCTTTCCCCCCCCAAAAAAAAAACAATTATTAAGAGGCACTCCGAACAACACGCAAGAGGGAGAGAGAGAGTTAATTCACTAATGTCTGGTCTTCGTGGACACCTTTTGTTTGGTTTGGTTTGGTTTATTTGGGTTTAATGTCCCAAACCGACTCGGGCTATGAGGGACGCCGTAGTGAAGGGCTCCGGAAATTTCGACCACCTGGGGTTCTTTAACGTGCACTGACATCGCACAGAGCACGGGCCTCCAGAATTTCGCCACTATCGAAATTCTACTGCCGCGGCCAGGATCGAACCCGCGTCTTTCGAGTTAGCCGAGCGTATTACCTTTGAGCCACCTTGGCGGCTATGGATCCCTTTTGGGTCAGCACTGTTGAGCTCACCTGGATTGTTGTTATTGTTAGCATATCAAAAAAATGGCACATACAACAATAGAATACAATACAGGCCCAACTTCATCTTCACCTACGTTTTTAAGAGCCACGTATAGCGTACACTGCATGCAGGGTTTCGCAGGTATCGCGGTGGCTCAGTGGTTATGGCACTCGGTCGCTGACCCGAAAGACGCGGGTTCGATTCCTGCCGTGGCGGTCGAATTTCGATGGAGGCAGAACGCTAAGGCTCCCGTGTGCTGTGCGATGTCAGTGCACGTTAAAAGGACCCCAGGCGGTCGAAATTATTCCGGAACCCTCCGCTACGGCACCTCTTTCTTCCTTTCTTCTTTCACTCCCTCCTTTATCTCTTCCCTTACGGCGCGGTCAGGTGACGGCCGATATGTGAGACAGATACTGCGCCATTTCCTTTCCCCCCCAAAAAAAATTCAAAAACCAATTAGTAATCGGCGCGGTTCAGGCGTCCGCCGATATGAGACAGATACTGTGCTATTTCCTTTCCCCCAAACCAATTATTATTATCATTTAAATAAATGTGGGATGCTGCGCCGCGCATGATAGGATTATCTCTCTGCATTTCTAGTAGGGCCGTTCACCCACCCACCCACAGCACACCAGCCATGTTATGCCTGCGAGCATAGCGTCCCGTTCTTATGGTCTCAGGCGCACGTGCGACAAACTGAACACTCGCGGTTTCCATGGCGTCTCGCAAGTTGTGCTTGAGTCGGCCATGCAGCAAATCATATGCAGTGGACAATATAAAGCGTCGTAACGAGCATGCTTCAGAAAACACACGATGTGTTCCGCTGAAATAACGTTACTGCGGAAGGCATGCTAGAGAGAGGGAAGGAGGCCGGGATTATTCACAACACAAAGTGAACAAGAGCTGAGGGTGGACACTCAGTGTGCTTGGCCAACGGTTCGACATGAGAAGTTGTCTGCGTCGTGGGTTCGAGAAGTCATTTTGTCTAAACGTTGACTAAGCAGAGAGGCCTCCCCTTCAGCCCTTGTTCAGGCGTCCCCCATAGCCTGAGTCGCTTTGGGACGTTAAATCCCCTTAAACCCATGAACCTTCACCCCTTGTTCACTTTGGTTTTGGTTTACTATGGAAAGGTCATTTACGAACGCAGCGACACATATCTGGACTAATACACCATCTTTCAAGCTGTCGCTTCGAGCACGTGGCTTAGAATTCTAAAGGCGCCTTCCACCCGCCATAGCGGCTCAGTGGTTACAGCGTTCGGCTCAGAGACCGCGTACACATTTCAGTGGGAATGAAACGGAACAGACGGCCGTGTGCTTTGCGAATTGTTAGTGCACGTTATAGAACTACAAGTGGTCGAAGTCTATCCGGAGCCCTTCACTATACCCTCCCTTTTCCACATTTTACTGCCCCGTCCATCTTTTTCCTTACGGCGCGTTCCATGTCACCACCGAGAATGAGATACTGCGCTATCCACTTCTTTACAGCAACTTTCAGTAGCTTCCGCTCCACTGCAACGAGTACAGAAAGTTGCCACTATAGCTGGCTCCAAGAATGCGAGGCATCTACAGATGTGACTCGTAAGAAGTAGACAGAGCAGTTCGCAGGCTTACCAAGTCTTTCCATCAGCTCGTAATGTTCCTTGATGTTGCCGTACCACTGCTTGATGCAATCCGGGAGTGCATGCCACTGCTGGAACGTGAGGTATGGACGCATTCTTGTCAGCTTCTCTTCGCTGGTCATATTCGAAGCGTGCGCGTACGCCTGCAAGTGCCGAAATTCCCTTCATGCAACAGACGAACCAGGGCGCGACGAGACCCCCTCACACCGGCGTGGCGTTCGGCGCACGATGGTGTGGTGAGTACCGATTCTCGCGACTTCTGATTGCGCTGCTTCAGCGCGACAAAGAAAAAAAAACAGGCAACAGGAAGAGGAAGTCATGAAGAAGCAACATGTTTTTAATGCAGATGAGGTGGCTACAGGAGCAATAGAACCGCCTGAAATAAAAATAAAATGTCACTCATCCTACACTCTGTACGGCCCCGCGCTCCGATCAGGGGTGTTTTCATTCTTAATTTTTTTTTTGGTAGTGCCGCGTGCCGTGTTCGAAACCTCCAATAGGAAGATCTGATGGTGGAGTCTTCTTTCACTCCCTCCCTTGTCCCTTCCCTTACGGCGCGGTTCAGGTGTCCAACGATATATGAGACAGATACTGCGCCATTTCCTTCCCCAAAAAACAATTATTATTGTTATTATGAGGAATTAAAAGCGCGAGTACAGCACGAGCCTCGATCCGCCGTGGCGCTTGAAATGTGTGAGTGAATAAACTTTATTGTCGTAATAGGAATTAGTGAGGCACTATGGGGCGGCATGGGCGGGGCCACTGCCTGGATCCACGAAGTTAGAGCCACTTGTTACAATTTGTCTGTGAATGTCAGCAGTCCATTCATCGCTCTTCACAGTGGGTGCTGGTAGGACTACCCGCCTAGACGACGGCCCAAAGGTCTTGACTCTCGGCGGCTTCGGCCAGTCGGAGTTGTAGCTGAGTCGCCGGGTCTGAGCTCAGTATTAAGGTCTCCCATTGGTCTTTCGTCTTTGTACCTCGTGTGGGGGGCGGTCGTTTCGCGCATACCCATAAGATGTGAGCGTGTGTTACGGGGGTGCCATTGTTACAGTTTCGACAAGAAGGGTCTAATTCACCGTTGGTGATGAGCGACGCCAAACGGGGGCCGGAGTGACTGAGAAAGGAATGAGTTTTTAATCGACGGAGCAGGGTGGCTAGTGCTCTGTCGAGGTCAGGATTGAGGGGTATGGAATATTCGGCATTGTTCTTTGCTGGTAATTTCAGCGTATAGGCCTGGGGAGTCTCCGCCGAGGCATCCGGGCGTATGGCGCGTCGGCCGCGTGGTTCGTAAAACCGGGCTAAGTGGTCTACTCCCCAGATACTCGAGTTCGCGGCATGAGCAGCAACCAAGACCAGGCCAACCTACTAGGCTGATCTGTTCTGAACCCGCCGCGGTGGCTCAGTGGTTAGGCGCTAGGCTACTGATCCGGAGTTCCCGGGTTCGAACCTGACCACGGCGGCTGCGTTTTTTATGGATTGGATTGGATTGGAGCAAACTTTATTTGTGCCTGCACTTGGGCGCTCGCGCGCCCCGACGAGGGCCTACGTCGTCTACGAGGTTGCCGTTACTCGGCGCGGGTCTCCGCTCGCCGTTGCCGGCTCGCTGGGTCCCTGCCTTTCGGGCGCCCCGAGTACCTGCTGGACGGCCCATAGCTGTTGGTCTTGGTCGTTGCTCTTCGCTGCTGCCTCCAGCCGCGGCGGGATTGTTCTTGATCTTGCTTCCTTTGGATTTTTGATGCAGTCCCACAAGATGTGCGTCTGATCTGCCCTCTCCCTCCGGCAGACTGTACACGTATCGGTCGGAGGAAAAACGCTAAGGCGCCCGTGTGCTGTGCGATGTCAGTGCATGTTAAAGATCCCCAGTAATAATAATAATAATTGGTTTTTGAGGAAAGATAATGGCGCAGTATCTGTCTCATATATCGTTGGACACCTGAACCACGCCGTAAGGGAAGGGATAAAGGAGGGACTGAGAGAATAAAAGAAGAGGTGCCGTAATGGAAGGCTCTGGAATAATTTCGACCACCTGGGGATCTTCAGCACCCGCCACGGTGGCTCAGTGGTTAGGGCGCTTGGCTACTGATCCGGAGTTCCCGGGTTCGAACCCGACCGCGGCGGCTGCGTGTTTATGGAGGAAAAAACGCTAAGGCGCCCGTGTGCTGTGCGATGTCAGTGCACGTTAAAGATCCCCAGGTGGTCGAAATTATTCCAGAGCCCTCCACTACGGCACCTCTTCCTTTCTTCTTTCACTCCTTCCTTTATTCCTTCCCTTACGGCGCGGTTCAGGTGTCCAACGATATATGAGACAGATACTGCGCCATTTCTTTTCCCCCAAAACCAATTATTATTATTATTATTATCAGCGTGCACTGACATCGCACAGCACACGGGCGCCTTTTGCGTTTCGCCTCCGTCGATACGAGGCCGCCGAAATTATTCCGGACCCCTCTTCTTCTTCTTCTTCTTCTTCTTCACCCCAGGTATACCCTCCATTACAGAACCTCTTTCTTATTCTTCTTTCACTCCCACCTTCCTCCCTTCCCTTACGGCGCGGTTTGGGTGTCCACCGATATGTGAGACACATCTTGGTGGAACCTGCATTGTTCTGGCATTCCGTCTCCTTATAAGAGACCGTCGCGTCCTGGATTTTGTCTCTTACCGGGGCTCAGCGGTCTAATTCTGAAGCCACTGAGCCATCGGGGTGGGCATGTTATGTTGATGCATGCGCTTTATGTCGATAGTTATCGCGTAGACGGGGAGGAAAGTTTTGCTGGCAAAATACCTACACCACCCTTGAACACATCTTTAATCACCAGCCGTTTTTCGTTTTCACACTGCATTAGGGGCTTTCACTTCTGTTCCTTTCGCTGCTCCCGAATTATCCACTTTATAGGCTCCACTGTTCAGTCATTGAATCCTCCATTACTTTGGCTGTTGTACAGATCCAAATAGAAATGCTCCGCAACTGTTGCCATTACCAGTGACCATGCCAAGCATATCTCTTATTGCGTACATTTGACTTCTTCCGATTCCTTATTTTCTTTTCTCACTGCAGCTTTGATGCCTTTTTTGTACTTTATAGCGAGCTCTGAAGCTTTGAAGTGCTAGGGCTCTGAAATGTGAGTAAAGTATAAGGTTAATCGAGTCAGGAAAGCGCAAGTCATCTCTGAGGTATACCTTAAAAACAACTCACATTATGGAAGCGCCACATGCACCCGCGTGCGGTGCGACGTCAGCGCAGGTTGAAGTACCCCCAGGTGGTGTAAATTCGGAGCTTTCCACTACGGCGTCCCTCATGTCACATGTGTCGCTTCGGGGCGTTAAAACCCACAATTTGCACATTTGAAGTTAATTGAACAACTTTTATTGCCATCAGAAAAGACGTTCCTCCCCGCCCCCCGGCGTACAGGCCTGGGAGACGGGGAGTTGCGCGTCCGCGGTTAGAGGCTGGCTGGCAATCCTTGACTGGCAGCGGCCTCTTCCGCCAGATGGATGGTGGTGCGCTGGAGTTCAGGATCTGGGTTTCTTAGCAGGATCTCACAGGCTCCTCTACTATCAATATTTTTGCCTGCCCCGGGAGAATTTGGGCACTCCCAAATTATGCGGGTCCCTCTCGCCCCACAGTGTGTGCATCGATCATGCGACCTCAGCTCTAGGTACACGTGGTAAGTCCATACCGGGTTCATAAATGTATTGGTTTCTAGCCGGCTCCACGTGACAGCCGCTCTATTATTCAATTTTGGGTCTGGTGGGGGGCACCAGCATACTCCCCGATTTGTAATGGTCCACAATTTTCCCCTATTTTTGCAGGCGCTCCTCTTTCCCCCAGTGCTCGGGGGGGGGGGGGGGGGGGGGGCTCTACGGCTACCCGGAAATAGAGAACTCGGGCTAGCTCGTGAGCTCCTCGGTATCGGGGACGGCGGCCACAATAAAAGGCCTCATTTGCTTCACTACGCCACGTATAATTATGACTTTTTTGCGGGAGACCAACTCTGGTTGTAACTGTGAAAAGAACAGCGACGCCAGCGGCCAAGCCGCATAACGCAGTTCATCCTGCGGCAGTACCACGGGCACGCTGCGTTTCAAAACTGAAAAAGAATTAAAAAAGGTTAATATCTAACGTCAACAATCCGCGCTGATCGTGAAAGGTATAGTTGTGACACGAGTCAAACTATGTCCTGAATAAGACAGCCTCCTCATTTTGATATCTACCTGAATAAAACAGCCTCCTCATTTTGATATCTACATATCGATGGGCCGCAATTGCGACGGGGGTCTTCAAGTAACGTCAAGAAACATTTTGCTAAGTTCGCTGTATCGGTACTTCTGTCGGTGTTCTCAAAGCATAAGCAAGCAAATGTCTCATCATTGAGAGTTTGGAATCACTAAATCTTCCTTGTTCCCGTCTCTGCAGAATAATTTACATGAGTGGGAGAAAAATATGCGGAGCAGTTATTCGACAAAAATTGATTAGCAGATGCCATTGGAGCGGGTGTGTAGCTAGAACTCAAGCGAAGAGTCAGCTAATAACAGAAGCAATATCTTTCCATTCTCATTCTCGTATTTTTTTTTTTGCCTTGTACGCATATCGCAGTAGGAGCTGGCAAACCACGCTACCCCGAAAGCTATAGAGGAATTTCGGCGCTACGACATTCATGGGTCGGTGTCCACGGCGCGGAGGCACTGTTCCCTAAGCACGACACCGGTGCTGCGATGCCATGTAAGACCGCGGCGGACACTCGAAGGCATCGGCAAACTCCGGCATGTCGAACATCGGCCACAAACACTTCTGGCGACTATTGAGAGACGTCTTGCTCCACGAGTCGCAAGCAGCAAGGCAGAAGCGTAGGAAGAAGCACTTCTGCACCGACTTCCAGTCTGCACTGCGATGCGAAGAGGCTGCGAAGTCGTCCTTGAGCGCAGCGTACGCCACGCGCGCACTCGTCAGCCACAGAAAGAGTTCCCGCTGAAATTCGGCGCTACTCTTGTTGAAGGACCACAGGCCGGCTCCGTATCCCTGGAAGGCGACGTAGCAGCTCATGTGGGACACGTACAAGTTCGTGGCTTCGGGAGTCCAAGGGTCCTCAGGATGGTTCGTAGAGCCCGGAGCAAAGATCTTGGCCAGCTCGCGGACAACGATGGCTCCCAGAGTGCCGTGATTGAGGAACCGCGAAGCGTTCTCCCCATAGAAGACGTCACGTGTGAGCAGCGCTGTGGGGACGAACAAGGAACCGTGCTCGTCCAGGTAGAAGGCCCTACTCTTGAACTCTATAGCTGAAGACACGTCCCACGTGAAGTGCGGCGGGTTCAACTGCATCTGCTGGCGAACCTGTGCACGCACGCTGAGGTGGTCGAATAGGAAGCCCGTGCCGGAGGGTATAGACTGAGAGCAGCGGAATGCTATGTTTTCCTCGTGACTGGCCAGCTGTCGTTCGGACACGAATGTAATGGCGTCGAGCGATTCCTGAAGTCTCGATAGCGTAGAGTCGCCCTTCAGGTCTGTCAAATAACTCCTATCTGATCTGATCGCCTTCCTGACGCTTTGCAACAGCCCGGAGACCAGATCGGACTCGGCGTTGTCCAACATGCCTACCAGGAGCCGCCTGGAGATCACGGACCAGACTGGCGAGAGAGCGACGTTCATGGACGCGATGCAAGTGGGCAGAACCACGGTGCGCTCGCTCCCTCGGAACCTCTTCACGTAGTCGAACTGAAGGAGGTCCGTCAGGAGCTGCACCGCGATGTACCAGGGCAAGACTCCGGGCGCCGATCCTGGGAAGAATTGGAGCACGCTTACTGTAATGTTGTAGTTGCGGACAAGAAGCAAGACGCTCCTTAAGTTGCATCTGCGCGCAAATGTCTCCAGGGGTCCAGTTACGACGGCTACCAGTTCGGGTGGCTCAAGATGGATTTTTCCCCTCTCGATCTTCTTGAACGGTGACTCCTTTCTACGGTAAAAATTGAGGGCGCTGTTGTCTAATGCCACAACCTTTGAAGCCAGTTGCCGCGCTAAGTTCTGCGTTGCGGACGTTGCCGCGATGATTTTCCTAACGTAGTGCTCAAGCGCGGCTTTGATGGGGAAAGCAGTGATCAATGGAATGCCGCGTAGTGCGTACAACACTGCCGTCGATGTCGCTCTGTGTGGTCGCAGCCTGACAAGCCCGTTCAAGTTGAACCTGAATGAAACCTCTGCGCCGGCTGCCATCGCTTCCAGCGAGGACGTCGCGTTGACGACATGGTTCAATCTCAACTTCTTGAAAAACAGCCGGACTTCCTGTCTGAGGTCGAGCTGCCTGTCTTCCATGTGCGTCAAGCACCCCGATAGGAGTGTCTTCGCTGTATCCAAAGCATCGCCAAGCTTCTCGCTGACTGCTGTGTGTGGCGCTGATGCAATGATGTCCCGAGTCTTCTCCATGTATCGTACGACGGACTCTTCGAGGAAGCCGTTCCTTTGGCGGTTCTTGATCCAGCTGCCGCATACGTGAGCATAGAAATCGTCGCACGGCCGAACGTCCTGGTCCAGGAGTGACTCCAGCGCTTTGTGCGGGCTCAAGCAAGCTGGGCCGTCGCAGGCGATGAGAGCAGATGGCGCGAAGCTAGCCTGTCGTGTCTTCATAACATAGATGATGGAACAAACGACGCAGACCACGAGACAGCTGATCAGGCACATGGGTCGTGGCAGGAGCTCGACGTTGATGTTCGGCCCAGTGTTCAATGTGCCTGCATATTAGCATTTATAGTTGGCGATTAGGTGCTATTTGGCAAGGAACTTCATATTCTTCATAGCCCTAGGGTGGTCTGGAGCATTATCACTGCTTCGTTGAACTTACCAAGCTGATGTTATAAGGACGAACTCGAAAGCTAACTTTGAACTCAGGTTTGGAATGCCAATTAACATGTCACGGCATTCTCATACGGCAGTTCCAAGAACGAAACACGTACGCTCAGAGGTAACGCTGCAAATAACCGCCGTCCAGGCTGTTACAGGGTGGTGCTACTTCAGCTTTGCAAACCTGGGTTCTTCGGGAAGCACACATGAATAAACATACGTGTATGTGGCGTAACTAAGAAAAAACTGAAGAGGATCGACACTTAAGCTCTGCCCTAAGGGTATGACGCGATAGCGTTAATTAGTTAATACCCATATATGCCGAATCAGTCATTATCTACTTTGCATTCGTAGATCGCTGGGAGTCCTCATAACAATTCTGGTGCAGTGCTGCAGCGGTAAAGCTATACGCAATCGCCCTGCGATAGCAGGTGCTGCCATCAATGGGGCATTGTGAGAACCAGGTTGCTCTCCCCGAGCGACCTCCTGCGACCAATCATTAATTTAACTGAGACCTCCCACAGTGTGTAAGTTGTGATGACGTCACAAAGCATGTGACCTAGGTATTAGGTTAGCCACCTTCTCTGGGGATTTTTTGTTCACGCCACCGTCGCCTACGAGAACGACTTCGGGCTTTCCGGTTAACAGGACCCTCAACGCTGCCGTGTTAATATGTGAGTATGTATGTATATGTGAGTATGGCATTTTGCACGCATACGAACGCTTTCATGCAATTCACTTCGATGCCAACACTTACTATAGTGTGGACAAATATAAGCTCCGCGATTTCTCAGTGGCTGAGGCTTTACCCTCTTTATGTGGCCTTTGATCAGCGTTAGTTACCATTTGTGGGTATTTACCATGCTGTAACGTAAGGCACAACTAGTGATTTCTATTTGATGCTAAGTTAGGGATCTGAAAAACCGTCCTGTGCAGACTTTGATGTTACGTCACTGCCTGCGTTAACCTCTCTATATACACGGTGTTTCAGCTAGAAGTGTGAGCAATTTTTAAAGATAGGCTTTTTGAGTTAAAAGATTGATTTCTTCGACGTAGCATTACAGGTGGTGATGCGCATCAGAATGCAGTTACGACTTGTTTTCTAGCAGACTGATTAAGTATTATTGAATGACTTTGTAACTGCCGTTAGAGCCAACTTTCCTACCTGGTCTGAATGACTGTCCATGCAATCTCACGGTGTCCGCTTTACTCTCGTTATGGCACAGGCCAACCAGGAGCCGTATTCTATAACTGTTCACTGTCCATTTGGCCCTATGTCAGTGGCCGTCACGGTGTAGGTCATTGAGATATACCCGCCCGCGGTATTCAAGCGTCTGTGGAAAGCAACCTGACCTTTAGGTAGTTAGAAACCGGGACCGGACCGGTCCGGCCACCCCTCAGATGCTTGAAAACCGCCGGTATATCTCAGTGACCAATGACAGCGAGCCGACTGGACAATGGGCAGGTGATGGAATACGGCCCCAGGAGTACATTACCACAGACGCAGCCCTCATCAGAGTGACCGATGGCTGGCAAATATGGTGTCTGTGGTTCAGGACCACCTGGACATTTTTGTCTGCCGGAAGCGCCAGAAAAAGCCCCCGCTTGTGGAAGCTGCGAAAAATGCATTACAGAATCGTTTACCCGTGTTCAAGTGGGATGCAGCCCTCTGGATTGGTGGGCTTGATCCAGTCGATCCTCCGCTGCGGCTACCAGGCTGCTGGGCGCTCATGCTTCTGCTTCTTCTTCTCTGCCACTGTGCCCTCGGCGCCTGTCAAGCACGAGACTAGTGGGTGAAATTATTCGTGTATATTTTATGTTCGGTTTGACGTTGTGAGACATTGAAGGTCACATTCTCACCCACATTGAAATCGGAAGTTGTACCCTGAAGGGTAGAGCTTCCGCTCTAAAAAAGGGTCGAAGCCCTTGGTACGGGACATTGGATTAGACAGCGAAGGATCTTGCGTTGGTATCTCTAGTCATTGCAGTTCTTGCGTTGCCTGGTAATAAGATGGATCTTGCATTGAATATTTCAAGATATTAGTCATGACTAGTCCCAGTGGCCGCTTCTGGGAGTCTAGCAGACCTTCGCGCCGCCTATGAGTTCAGCTGTAAGCTACGCTGGCGTCCTGCAACTGTCTCTACTGCAATAAGAAAGTAATTACTAGTTAGCATCCATCCAAGAAAAGCTACTCTCCACCTTGGGAGATTCCCCTAAACACTGGACCCTTTCTTTCTTTCTTTCTTTCTTTCTTTCTTTCTTTCTTTCTTTCTTTCTTTCATTCATTCATTCATTCATTCATTCATTCATTCATTCATTCTTAAATATTTACAGGCAAAGATTTTTTTAGGGTATTTCTACTTCACTGAGTAGTTCGTCGGAACGCCGCAGGTGGCGCGACAGTCTGTTAATCTCTGAGTTTTGGTTGAATAAAACTGTCGGATTTAAATAGTTTCGCAACTGGCTTGATCGAAGAGCTTTGGCGCACTGTATATACATGGCCGCTTAGGTAGAACATAGGTTACCTGAGTTATCGAGCTGAGCTTGGAGGAATAGGAATTAGAGGATAGCTCTTGTAGAATACCTGGGTACCTATCCTCAATCGGCGAGGATTCATTTTTTCTGTAGTCGCTCCAAGCGTTCCGCTTGCGTATTTGGGATTATTCGTTTTGTTAGTCCGGGGGACAGTTTTCGACCCTGCCTGACATTTGGTGCACTGTCGACCTAAAGGAAATAGTGTAGCCTCGTCAGCAGCTGTACAAGCACGTGTCATGGAAGAAGACGAAGACAACTCAGCTTTATACTGCAGAGGGAACAACGACGTCTCGAGAACAGCTGCAACTTTGGGAGGCGAGTAATGCGGACGCATAACTCGCCCACCGCCTACGACCAAACGGGGAACTCGCCATTCCGGACTCACGGCTGGTTTGCGCTATCGGCCTTTGGCGAACTCTCCCGCCTAAGAGACGAAGCCATCCGCGACAGTGGGGCGGGCAGTCGGAGCATAGAGGCCAGCGGCGACGATCCCTGGATTGCTCAGGTCCGGAGACAGGCGGGCAGTGCGCAAGGTGAGGCTTGGAGGTCACCTCTGTGCCTTCTTACTCTCATTCTGAAGCGTCCTCGTCCGACGTTATTCAAATCATGATGATTTGATATTAACGGCGCCTGAACAGCATGGCCAAATAGTGCCATGATTGACGAGTGTTGCTCGTCACCGTTTTCTCGAGCATTTTACTCAGGTGAACCGAGCTTGAGGGCGGGAGACAGCGAGTTCCACTTTAAGAGCGAGAGGTGCATCGCTCCGCGCACCGTGCATACGTAGTGAGTACACAGACCAATATATAGGCACCGAGAAATTAAAATGCGAGTTTGGATCCGACGGAAGATATTTGAGGCCGGCAAAGATAGAGGAGGAACAAAATTTTATTTGTCATATGACAAAGGGGGTAGCGGTTAGGGATAAGGTTTAGACGGGCGCGTGGGCCCTCTCGACGGAGCTATATATAGTTGGCTTGAAGCCCATGCTTATTGGCGACCTCCAGGGCCCAACCTACTATCCGGAGTTGTATACCTCCGGGTCAGTGCTGAGCAACGCAGTCTCCCGCTGACTTTGGTTTGATATTTGGAGGCTGAGAGGTGGTCGGTCCTCTGGGCACTCGAAAAGGATGTGATTGAGGTTCGCTTTAGAACGCTTGGGTTAGAGAGTAAACACAAGCTGAGTTTATATATAGAGAACTGAAATTAAAAGTAGGACACGAACTTGGGCGCGTCATGTAGCCCACAGAACTTACCACCAGTGGTCCATCGTATCGTATCGGAGTGGATAGAAAGAGGGGACGCAAATGTTTCACGAGGAAAGGAGAGGCGCAGTAACTGTCATACTCTCAGCGGACACCTCAGCAGAGCCGTGAGGCAACTGATGAAAGGTGTGAAACGAGGCACAGAGAAAGAGACAGGTGTTGTAGCGGAGTGGCCCGGGTTAGTTTAAACCACCCTGAGTTATTCAACGCGCACAGTAACTGCACAGCATACGGTCACTTTAACATTTTGTCTTTCTCGAAACACGGCCGCCGCGACCGGGGCTCGAACCAGGGACCTCGTTCTCAGCTGACTGACGCGTAGTTCGGCATTTCCGAGAGTTGGTTTGAGTGACGACCTTCGGAAATTTCCCCAATCACTTTAATATGGCTGGCGCACGAACAAGGAACTTTTTGAGGCCATTTGGGAAGGCCTGCAACCGACTCAGCTTGAATGGGAATTTTGGTGACGAACCTGAGAGTGTGCGAATTCGAGGCTGAGTCTGAATCCGATTTCCAACTCGCCTTAAGCCCCCTACGATTGCACCAGTGAAACAAAGTGCGCCTTAATCTTCGCACCTTTTCTCCGTGTGAACACTTAGCTGTAAATGAACCCAATGATAAAATTTTGAATCAAGGGATGTGCCTGACTGCGAGTGCATTCACATGGGTCTCATTGAGGGAATCTGAACTCACGCGACATTTAGCGTGAATATACGGTTCTCAATGAATGTGCGTTGGTGAATACAGAAATTCAGTATATAGATTACTTTCACGTGACATCGAAGGCGCCATGTTGGTGGACCACAGATAGCTTCAACAGTGCGCATCCGTGAATTTGGTGATAAGCGGATTAGATAATCGCGCAGACTTTCTCTGTCCACCAAAATGATGAGAACTGTGACGTCCGCGCAAGACACTGTTGATGTGAGGCTAAGCGAATATGTATTGCTTTCACCTTAATTTCACTTGAGCCTTGACGGAGAGCTTGGAATCTTCTCTTAATAATATGGATGCTTTCAACACTTAGCCGATATTAAATTTTCTACTACGAGTAAGGACTTATCCTGCAATGTCTTATCTGCTTTTTTCAAAACCCTGTTCGCGCTAGCTGTGTAGTCAATATTCATCCAGGGACACCACACATTTTACTCGTTGGGGTTTTAACTGCAGCGTAATCTTGTTAAATCAAACTCGTTAATTCACATTTTCAGTTTATTCAAATATTCGAACCTCTTTTTTGTTTTATTCAACGTATGTTCCCTTGAACATCGGCTAAGATTATGGGATCCCGATTGGGGTCCGCTTACTTTGAACTTCGCATAATTCTGCGAAATTTTTTCCCTCTTTCGAGAGATCAGACTGTTTTGCGATGCACGACCGTGCGGTTAATCGCAGAGCCTCCGAAATCCGCGACAAACCAGTGGCGGCGGCCCCCAAGATCTGCGCTGCTGCGGAGCCTGCGTCCGCCACGTCGGAGTCTCTCCTCGTGGCTGGCCTGCTGCCTGCTGTGCTTCGTGGGGCTCGTGACCCTCGCGTCAGCCGCCGTCCTGGTCCTGGTGTTCGTGCGAGGAGACGAGCAGCTATACGCGCTCACGTGGCGCTTGGTGGGCGAGTTCTTCGCCACCATGGTGGGCGCCCGCCAGACACGAGAGCAACGAGCCGCTGATCCCACAACAACTACGACGACGTGGCTGTTCGGCTCGCCCATTGGCGACAGCATTCGAGAAAATAATGGAACCGTTTAGCTTGCTTTGAACTCCTCGCTACTGTTAACTCACCTCGCGGGAAGTGACTGCGCATGCGCGTATGGTACACGTGGTGCCACCTCTCGACGGTGGCCGCAGTTAACAATGTGCGAGGACATCCTATTCTCAATTAAATTTGCTGTTAATCCTGAGTGTGTCTCTGTGTTAGAAAAAAGTTCAAGTGTTTTTTTTTTCATATACAGGGAAATGGAGAGTTATAGCATAGCGTGATGCGCGATGCGCTACCGTGGTCCTATTCCGCCTCAAGCGGCACAACTTATCGGCCCAATATTGGACATGCATTGGGAAATGCTGGTCCTGCAACGGCCATTGTGAAACCATCTATTTCCAATATTGGGCCAATTATCAGTGATCCTTGGTCGGCACCACTACGTACGCGCTGATTGGTCCCGACTCTAGTTCACTATAGTCCCGAAGCGGCAGGCGCGCACGCAGCTGACGGGGAAGTGGCGCCATCTGGTGCCCCCATGGCGTTCTGCACACGCGCAGTGGCTCCTCGCGGAAGCGGATGACGGTAGCGCATCGCGGATCACGCCATGCTGTAACTCTCTACTAAAAAAACTTTTCTTGACGATGAATTCTTTTGATCTTTTTTCCCAATTTTTGTATGCGCCGCTGCTTTTGATGAGCGCCTCTTCCACTCCCCGCAAAAAGTCTGACTCCAATCGCAGAGCAGTCTTTGCGAAGACCTCTTGTCCTATGCACTTGGTGTGCTGCTTATACCCCTTTGTATTTTGGAAAAGGGCTCATCCTAATCTCTTTGCTCGCTGATTAGAATAGTTATCGACAAGTCGGACAGGATTAGACCTCCCAACCATTCCGTTGGCATCCAGATGCTCTGTTGATGCGTGCTGAATCCCATTCTCTCCGCAGTAGTTCGCGAAGACGACAGATGTGAAACTACGGGCGATCTGTCACCACCATCCTTGGGAGACCGAATTGTGCATGGATTCCTTCAAGTGCAGCAAGACACCACATCACATCACTTTATTACCTTAAAGACCCACAGTTTGGGTGTAGGTATTAACTAACTTATGTACAAAAATATTATGTGTTCAATATGGCGGTTAGACAGTTCGAAAATGTGGATGGGCAGGTGGTTTGCAGCGACGCCTTCTGGAAGGCCGTTCCAGTCTATGGCTGAGTGAAGAAAGAATGATGCAGCAAACGTTGTGGTATGAGTACGTGGACGGGCAACTTGCAAGGGATGACCAAAGCGGAGTGAAATGTGCGCCGGAGGGCTGACGTAAGGGCGGAATAATAAGTGAGCTGTGCAAACATTTGCAAAACAACCACATACCGGCGATTAGACGACTGCAAGCAAGATTTTTAGACCGGACTTAGCTTTTAAGGATGATATGCTCACATTGTGTGAATGACATGAATGAATTAATCTAGCGGCTCGATTCTGCAGTGACTAGCGAAGTTATCAGAGTTGGTAAGGGCTCCAGACGGAGGATGCATATTATAGTTTAGTTCGTACTGGGCTTCTGTGTTTGGGCGCGCGTAAATGTAGACACAAGTTGTCAGATTGTACACCAGGTCCAAGGCCGTCGTCTTACGTCGGGTGCTTCTTGTGAAAGGGCCCAAGTGGCCCCTGTCCCATGTGAACGATCTCGAAGGGTTTTCTGCCAGCTGGAATGGGATTGAGGATGCCGTGCACTTTCCGCCTCGCTCCTTGCAGTAGATACACTAAAGGTGCACTAAAGTGGATTCTGAGCTCGTCTTTTTACCGCGGGAACTCGATCTGCACGCTCCAGGCATTCTTAGATGGTCCTGTGCGGCCGATTTCCTTTTTAAATTGAATTAAACGTCCTGGTTCCAGTCATTCTTTTTTTTTTCAAGTCACATCCTAAAGTGGGAGGAGTCAACCAACGCGTGGAGTGCCTTTCAGCCAGTCCCGTGGCGGCTTGCACCTCTGCCATCGGCGGAGTGATACGTAAAGCAAAGAGTCCACGTGTATCTTTATTTCCGTGGGCTTAATCTGCGGCTATTCGGTCTGCGACTGAGTCTATTTATTCCGGAAACAAAAACAATAAAAGCAAAAGCTAAGCCGCCACGGCAGTGGCTGAAAGGCGCTCCGCGGGTGGGTTGACTCCTCCTTTTCGGAGGTGAGTTAAAAAAATAAAGTCAGGAGCCGTTTAATTCGATTTAATAGGGAAATCGTCCACACAGGAAAATAATTCGAAGTTTCTAAGAATGCTCGTAGCGTGTATATCGAGTTCCCGCGGTAGAAAGACGACCTTGGAATCCGCTTTAGTGCACCTTTAACAAACCTAAAAAACAGCGCGCGCGGTTGGAGCAGCTGCCCTTTTATTAGTCCCCTCAAGAGCAAGATAAAACGAAGTTACGGCGGGCACTTACCGTGCTGTGAACGCGAGCGCATCGTTTGACCTATAGGCTTTTACCCTACGTATCTGTTTTTAAAATACAAATCTGTGAAGGTTAAAAAAATCACCCGGTGTATGGGGAACTAGCGCTGAAGTTTGCGGTGCCGATTGCAGCGCCATAACACACTGCCTAGCGAGAAGAGCAAGCAGTTTTGGGTAGTACTCTAAGTATTTTTCCGCGCCACCTTCAGGCGCTTATTGGCGTGAGCCTCCGCGCTCTGTCGAAGGCGCACGTGCCGTGCGTCAGCTATCTGGGCTACGCGGAGAGAAGCTAGGCAATGAATGCTGTCAGCCAAACGCGGGTATTTAATCGCGCAGAATATGTTCTCGTGTTTGCAGTGGCCCACGCGGCTGAAAAAAAGCAGTTTTCAGTCACCGAATGGAACAATTGCAGTGCCACCTTGGCAGCGCAGGTTCCCCATATACACCTGAGCAGGTTGCCCAAAACCTGGTGGGACATTTGGGCTGCCTGCCACAAAACAGGCTTCAGACAAACACACAGCACACAACGTCCTTCGGATCAAACTCGCGAGGCGGGCGAGCTGAGGGAGCTTAGCGCTCAGTTTCGGGTTTCCGCGATAAGGAAACTGCCACGCGTCGCCCGGGCGCGCTAGGTTGGATTCGGCGAGAAAAACGCGGACAAACGCCCCTGTAACGATCGCGCTTTGTCTACGCGCACGGGCGGAAAAGCAGTCGTCGGCCTCCGTAAACGTACCGAGAACATTATCTCTCATTATCTCGCACCCGATCAATATCGCTTCGCGGCGCTGGCAGCAGTCCGAACCACGCTTGCTGTCATTTGTGTTGAATCTGCGGGCGCCTGCACATTCGCAAACGGACGAAACGAGACACTCGCAAAGTTATTGTCGTACGGATTGGTTCGATGGCTGGACTATTCCGTCGGGTAAGTGCATATGGCAAAACTATCTCTGGGCTGTTCAGAGCAGGTGCAAGAGGGCATGCTATCTCCTTCCCTGTGCTTGCATCAGGTTTACTAAAAGTAACCGAGCATCAGGTTTGCTTCTGCACCGTATAACAGATCCTTTACACCCCCTCCCCCCCTTCCAACGAAATAATTGTGTTGCAACGTGAGGAAAAGGGTTCACCTTACTGTACACAGAATCAGAGCTCAAGGGCTGCCACAAGTGGTTCGCTACGCGGCTAAGATGCTAACTACCGTTGCTGGTTACTTTTGGCAAAGACGGTACGCCACAATGCCCAGAGATCGAAACGGCGGCACAAAAAGAGCGCAGTAAGGTTGACGATAGTGAATAGAACCTTTCCTATGAAAGCTGTGGAAGTTTTTGTGCTACAGTGGGATACGACCGGGGAAATTATGGAAGCGTCACTGCACGGGCAGGTGATGATTGTGTTAGCAGACCATCTGTGGCTCTATCAAACACAGAGCTGGATTTCTTGGCGTAGGTGGCGCATGGCAATTTTGACGTTTCCTTTTCCTTTCACCTTGCGAACCAGAGGTGTATAAATATGTTACGGAACCGCAATAACCTTTGTTGAAAGTAGCGCTTCTCCTGTTCTCGCCTCGTCCTCTGCAGTTACTGCGCTATGCTTCCTGTGTAGCTTTAAAAACATGGCAGTGGGTAAAAATGGGTCATAGTCCACGGCACCACGTGTTACTCCGCTGACCAGCCACAATTAACAGTTAACAGCTCTTTAATTTTGACTATATCATACAAAACAGAGGCGCATCTAAATTTTTTAGCTTATAATTCCGTCTTGCAATCAGCTTCTTCTTTGGTAACAGAAAAGCTTTAATGACTGAACACTTTTCTGTCAACAAGTTATTCTGTGTGGCGGACCTATATGTGGGCGGAGGATATCACTGTAGGGTTAGGTTGTATCCGACTGTAGTGGCTTGTTTTTTCAGCCACCCAAAGCATTTATAACCGTAGACTCGAGCAAACAGTACAGTATTCTATTGTAAGCACTACACATGTCCCAAATGAAATCAAGATGCATAGTGTACCCAGGCGAAACAGCACCTGCAGCCGCTATGATTCTGCGCATACCATACCTCCAAATATTCTTTATGCTACGCGTGAATAGTAGACACCTTTAACATACCGTGTGCCATGTTACCGTTACCGGAGTGTGCATGCGCAGATCACCTTGAGGGCGCCTGATGGCGCTAGGTACCCGACAGACACTTTGTGCATTGCGTGCGGAGAGGAGGAGGAAACGGCTGAGCACTTTATACTTTTCTGTAAAGAGCTTCACCCTACAGTGGAAAGCAGCGGGGCTGACTTACCCAAGGCATTGGGGTTTAGGGATAGTGAAGGGAAAGTGGATTTTAAGAGGTTAGAAGCAAGCGAGGAGCAAAATTTCACAAGACATGGCTAGGTGGCTTGAGCCACCGCCCGATGCAAAGGGTTCAGCCGTATCCGTCCGTCCGTCCGTCCGTCCGTCCGTCCGTCCGTCCGTCCGTCCGTCCGTCCGTCCGTCCGTCCGTTCGTCCGTCCGTCCGTCCGTCCATCCATCCATCCATCCATCCATCCATCCATCCATCCATCCATCCATCCATCCATCCATCCATCCATCCATCCATCCATCCATTGTTAGAAAGCAGCAAGGTTAGAAATCAAACAACGCGGCGTAGGGAGGCTAGCTTTGGGAGCACATGGCAATACACCACATCAGGAGGTGCAGGGGGATATGGGATGGGCGTCGTTCGAGAGCAGAGGAGCTAGCAGTAAGATAGCATTTGAGGAGCGATTGAGAGAAATGGAGGGAAAAGCAGTGAGCTAGCAAAGTTTTCAGATACCTGTATATAAAGAATGTTGACACGAAATGGAGAAAGCGAACTAGAAAATTGACAAGCAAATATCTGGACAGCAGTAAGGGGGCAAATCAGCAATTATCGGTTAAGAAAAAGGTTAAAGAAGGAAGGAAGGAAGGCCTCAGACGTTGCTGGCACATACCCACTACGGGGGAGTGGCCAAGACACAGGCGGTTAATTGCTGGATACAGGAAATTCTTGACAGGAAAAGGAGTGGTAATAGGATGTAGCCTGATAGAATGGAAGACGGAAGGACAGGGGTCCTGTTAACTTGGAGATCGAAGACGGGGCAATGGCTTAATGTGCATAATAGTATACAATGCCTGCAATGTTTCAATGTCGTACTGACTGAGAGCGGGAAGAAGAAATTAGAATGGGAGGCGCTGCGTTTCTTGAAGAAAATTTTGCACAGCAGAGCGCACACTCCTTTCGCTTCGTCCAAGCAAAGAAGCGCCAATGGAAAGAACAACCGCGGTGGACACAGGCAAGCCCAGTTGATGAAATGGAATTTGCAAAAGACGCTTCCTCAAATGAGAAAAGCGGCGGCAGAACAGCAGGAAATGATCTATTGTCTCAGGTTCGGCACAAAAAGGGCACAGTGGGGAAGCTGCCAGGCCAGATCTGTGAAGGTAGAAATTTAGAAGGGGAACCTGGCAACGCAAGCGCGTGAAAGAGACCTCTAGTCTGCGTGAGCGCCAGTCTTTGCTACTCCAAGGATGCAGAAGATGCTGATATTCGGGAGATGATGTAAGAGCCGAGGCAGCAAATTCCTGAAATATTGTGTCGCTGCGAAACCTCACCGCAGCTGTATATGCACACGTTGGCAGGACAGCAACAATTGAGCCGCAGAGAGAGGCTCTTGCTAAGGAATCTGCAACCTCATTTAAGTGAAAACCCATGTGACCTGGTACCCAAAGCAACCTTACCGAATTTAGAAGGAGCGGAATCAGGAACTTAAAGAGGCGTAATGCCTGAGACTCAGTGGGTGAGGATAAGGAAGAGCAAATGGACAGAGAGTATGTCATAACCACAACCTGGGAAACGGTAGTTTCTAATTTTGTAAGGCTAATATTACTGCTAATAGTTCAGCCAGAAAAATGGGAGTGAAGTCAGGAAGACGGAGAGAAAAAGACCAATCCAGTGAAAGCGAAAAAATTCCCACACCTGCCTTCTCGCGATCCTGCGAGGCATCGGTAGCAATAAGAACATGAGAGGGAAAGGACCTCAGGTGGTCCTGCAACAGACCCTGAAGAAGCGGGAAGGGCTGAAGCTTTGCATTCGATGGGAAAATGTCATTGAATTCAATCTGGACAGATGATGAGTTGTTATACAATTGGCGGACATCTGTGAAATGAATATTTATGGGATCAAGGAGGGACTGCACGTAACATATCTGCGGGGTATGAAAACGAGACCAGGCAGCACTAAAAAAGGCGGAAGGTCGACTAAGAAATATTATACTGGAAGCGTGAAGAGGTGAGTCGCACAATTTTTAAAAATGTCTGAACTGTTAAAAGGCGAAATCTAGCTGATAACGATGGCATTCGCGCCTCAAGGGGCAGAACAGCATTGGCGACATATTTTGGAAGCCCCAGACAAAGGCGCAACGCCTTACGCTCCAACAGCTCAAGAGGGCGAAGTTTATAGGCAGGAGCTCCTGAGAATAAAACACACCCGAACTCCAAAATTGGGCGGACGTACATTTTATAAATCATCAGAAGTGGATGCCTTCTCATGCCTGAGCTAGCACTACGAAACCTACGCAGGATGCCAATGGCCCGAACTCCTTTTGCAGAAAGTTGCTCAATGTGTGGCCGCCAGGAAAGAAACAGAGAGAGCTCTGTGGAAAGCAGAGAGTCTGACGAAATCAGCACTGGGAACATACACGATTTTTAAGCAGGAAATTGCCAAAGAAAATATCTATGATAATTGTAGGGGAAGCTCTTTGTTGTTTGAGGCCAGGACGGGAGTTTTTCGGACAAAGAGATATAGAGTGAGGTACCGCGAGATAGACACGTTGTGCGTTGCGTGCGGAGAGCAGGAGGAAACGGCTGAACACTTGATACTTTTCTGTAAAGGGCTTCACCCTACAGTGGAAAGCAGCAGGGCTGATTTATCCTAATCATTGGGGTTTAAGGTCAGTGAAGGGAAAGTAGATTTTAAGCGGGCAGAAGTATCCAAGCGAAGGTTATCTGATTGGTGGCTAGAATCAAGACAAGAGTAAAAATTTCACAAGTCATGGCTTGGTGGCTTGAACCACCGCCCGATTTAAAGGGTTCAGCCTTATCCATCCATCCATCCTTGTGCGGACGTTTTCCGCATCGGGACCAATCACAGCGGGCGCACTGGTGGTGGGCGGGCTCCCAGTACTCCGGTAACGGTGACACGGTATGCTAAGGTTTCTAGTATTAGATATTCCCGCTAATTCTGTGCACTTCATTGCACTGCACAGAATTCGCCCAACGCACCCCGTTGTCTTGAGTACCGCGAATCACCCACGCCCCTCCTCGCCTTTGTGTCGTGAAAGTTGGCTCGTGCCCGAAGGTAAAGAGGCAGTTTAATTTCCGCGATCTTGATATGTATTTGCGTAATGGAAACGATACGCAGCGCGTTAGATTTCCCGTTGGCTCTTCCGTTGGTAAACAACATGCCGTGACGATTTCACGTCGTGGCAAAGCCTCGCTTTGCTTTTCAATTATTGCTGAGTTGGGAGCAGCGAAATTGCACGTCTTTCCACTCGGCACCTATAGCCTTCGTCTAAAGGCAGTTTCCCGCTTCCCGCCCCATCTACCAGAGCATTTCGTAACCAAGTATCTCGTTACAGGCTCCGACGCGTAAACACGTTGTGGGGAAACTCGGGTGAATATTGCTTTTATCCACAATGTACGTTCCTGAACAGGCGCAAGCATTAAAGATTAAAGGTCATTGAGCTTGGCTTGCAAGCGTGTGGGTGCTGAGATTGGTTCTGTCTGAGATTGAGATTGGTTCTGTCCACCCGAACACAGTTATTGTTCTAACGCCCACAGTGAGCACTTGTCAGCGTGGTATACCGGTTGTTTCAGCGAGACTTTCGGTAATATTTAAAAATCTTCTTTTTGAGGCGTATGTACAAGTGGTTTATGCATAAAACTGTCGTGTCAGTGGCTGCATTGTTCACAAACAGGTGAATTGCCTTAATTAATTGGGTGTTTGTTCAGGCTAGTGGGTAATTTACATTAGGTTCCATAGCGCAAAAAGCAGGGACGAGACAGAACACAAGCGTTATTAATTAACACTGCGTGGTTAACTAAATTCCAACAGTTAGATTTCTAACTGAAACCAGAAACTTACACCGCAGCAATCCCTGTTGCAGAGTACTGCTTCCGCACACATAGCAGAAAAATCCCTATAGTCAGGACAAACTACGGTAGGCAACACGTACAGTTCCAAATACCGTCTCCACTAAATCTCACTGGAAAATTACTTGATTTCAGTAAGCCAATTCCAAAAGAGTTCCTTAAGAATGTAATATTGCAAGAAAACATTAAATTCATTTGATTTATTTTTCTTGTTTTTTGCTAGCATTTATGGCCTTTCAGTGTTGCTTGGTTTATCCCGTTTGTCCGCTAAAAAGGGAATAACTTGTATGCTTCCGATGCCTGTCTGCTGACTGCATACGGAGCAGAGGCCTTTGTCAGGTTTCTTGCGTTTGCTCCGGTTTCTGTAAATCAGAATGAAACAAATAAACTGAAAACTGTTACTCAGGTACATGAGGCATGTAATTTTTTGAATATGGCAGTTTGCAGTACGAACAGTCAACTTTTCTAATTATTAAGCACCTCGTTGTAATTTAAGCTAGGTAGCTGGAAGTTGGTACTCGAATTATCAGTTTTTAACTATTAGGGTTAACTGTTTAGTAAGAGCGATTCGCCTTTATTCTGACGTCCGCAGCACTGTCGCTATTATTCCGCAAGAAATATCTGAATGTCTCGGAAAGATAATTTCTAAGTATTACTGAAAGCCCTTGCTAAAACATTCGGTATGTGTGGTTCACCGCTCTTGTCTGCGCTCATGCTAATAAGTATGAATTATGTCTTCACTCGAATCTACTCCATCTCGCGGGGATTCCCTTAAACGCATCAAGTTACTCTGAGAATTAAAAAAAAATGGCTGGAGATTTAGCAATGCCAAGCAGGAAATATATTGTCCGAAAGCAAGGTTTTTGCTTGCGGACGCCGGTCATGTGCCGAAAGCGCGATTGAGGTGTCCACTGACCCAGGGAGCCAGTTATGCGCGTTTTGAACTTTTCCATCGTCAGTGCCACTATATCCAATGTACGCCGGCGGCCTATGCTCCATTGTTGCGTTCCCGCAGCAATGTTGTCAGCGCCAACGCGTATTCACTCTAGTGATGTGTTTCTGCCACAGCGTTGTCCACGCCAACGCATGCAGCGCACATATCTCTGCCACTATACGGCCACATGTCTCCAAGCGCGAATATTAATTTGATAGTTGTATTAGCTGAAGTAGACGACGATGTGCAATGCACAGCGCGAGAGTGTGTTGCAGTTTAACACGAGGCATGATTGGCTGCGGCGATATATCCTGGTGCTCTCGCGCAGTGGCCTGCGAAGCTTGTCTGGTCGCGCCGCCGCGGTTTCGAATCTCAGTTTGGCATAAACACACAAACATCCAAAGCGAACCCACAGACGTCCCATAACGACCCATAAGAACGCGTTTCAAGCCCTATAGGCCACTCGTAATGGACGCAAGCGTGCTCCCTAGTGCGCTGTTCGAGCTCTCTCTAGGCAGGTGTGTGGACGACTGTACGCGTAAGCTCTCTATCGTTGAGATATTTAATTATTTTCATCTCTACTAATAATTCCCCCTTCTATTTCTATAACATATATGCCACAGTTCCCACTGCCTGCTCGCCTGCCTGCTTCTTGCCTACCTTGGCTCATTGGTATATAGTACGTGTACTGCGCGTTTACTTTCCTCATTGCCGATTCAACGTCTTCATAAAACCTTTCGACTATCTCCCCATCTTAACTTGATCCAGGACTGTAGGACAACTTTCAACTTGAACCTCTTATTAAGGTTAACTGCGAAAACTGCCACACTCTTGGTAATGCAGTGGAATCCCTATGTTGCCAGCTGAACTATTGTAGCGATAGCTGCAGTACGCTAGCATTTCGAGCCTTCAGCGTGGCGGCGCCGCCACGTGGTCACGTGGTTTGTCACGGGGTGCGGAGCAGATGCCGGCGGCGCGGCGCGCCGGCGAAACCTTGTGTGTGTGTGTGTGTGGGGGGGGGGGGGGGGGAGAGTGAATTCATGTCCAGGGACGAAGATGAAGAAGGAACGCACAGCGAAACGGAGCAGGGGATCGACCATCATTTTTCTTTCTTTTTATGACTGCAGCATGATTTAAGGAACTCAGAATCACGACCTAGTGAAACTTACTGTAACGGAGTGGGGGAGGAAGGGAGAAAACTTTATCTTAGGGTGGCCTTGGCTTCTTCTTAGCTTTTCTTTCCTCCGTGATAAATGTAGAATGGGATCCGAAGTATACGACTATTGATGGTAATGACGCGCTCACGCTTACAAGGAAGCTATTCCATCAAGTCACAAGACAGCCTGTTTTCGTCGCGACTTGAGCTTCATGACGCGCAGTTCAAGATGTGTGCTGCGCGCACGCATACGCACACACGCACACACACACGCACGCACTCACATTCGAACCTCGTTTAACTAAACAGCTTATAACGAAATAATGGATATAACGAAGGAATGACGATTCCCCTCGGAAGCTCTGTGTGTGTGTGTGTGTGTGTGTGTGTGTGTGTGTGTGTGTGTGTGTGTGTGTGTGTGTGTGTGTGTGTGTGTGTGTGTGTGTGTGTGTGTGTGTGTGTGTGTGTGTGTGTGTGTGTGTGTGTGTGTGTGTGTGTGTGTGTGTGTGTGTGTGTGTGCGTGCGTGCGTGCGTGCGTGCGTGCGTGCGTGCGTGCGTGCGTGCGTGCGTGTACGTGTTGCGTCGATAACGAATGCGATCTTCGATGGCGATGGTGGGACAATGGTGGGTAAACCCCGCGGTGAGAGCTTGCGGCAACGATCACATAGCGTGCTTTCAGGCAGACAGAAGGGCAGCGTTGTGTCTTGTTTTGGCTACCACCCGACGAGGCTCTTCCTCGCATCGTGATGATGCACCGGGCCGTTACCTCGAGTCGAGAGACCGCGTAAACCGTGAGGAAGTCGTAAACGCAACGAGCGCAAACCAAAACGAAGAAGATGAGCGATCAAGAAAGCGGAAAACACCCGGCCGCCGTAATGTCATGGCACGCGTGGCCTTCCAATATAAGTGAACGCTTCACCGCCAGCGCTCAATAGGCCTAAGCAAGGCTCTGCCGTTGGCGCCATCTCTCGTCGTCGGGTCATATATGTGAGAGTCAAGGAACCTTGTTTACGATGGTAGGTAGGCGGACAGCTCGAGAAGAAGCCGCGCGGAGGCGTAAAAGGCTCTCGGCACGTTGCGTGTGTGCTCGCGCTTCGAACATGCATGCGTAATGTACGAGAATTTGCATGTATGCGCCGGTCCGTGACGTCACCGTCGGTGCGGAATGCTTGGTATTCCCGGCACTTGCCAAGGATGTCGGCGGCCGCGGAGCAGACGATCGCTCCGCGAATGCACTTTTTTATTATTATTTCTCGAGCGTCGTCTGCTGCGAGGAAAAAACAATGCAGATGATAAAACAGCCATGTTTCTGGAAACTTGATAGCTTTGTAATGACGGATAGACACGTGTTTTCCTGCTGTTTCTCATATCTGCGTGACATTCGTGAATTACCCGCTAAGCCGAAATTTGAATCGTGATATACAATGCAGTATACGTGTGAGTTGGACTAGGCAATGGAGACTTCAACGAATAGTCTCAAATCTCAATTAAGGGAGCAATAGCTCATTTGCATTCCACTTGACACGGCTACAAAGGAAAGCTGCGCAGCTTTCCCAGCAGCTTCGCAGGTGAAAAAAACTTCACCATGATCCTAGACTCGAAACTGGGAACCACCGCCTGTCTGCAAAAGTCGCACTATACTAACAAGCTAGCCCTGCAACCAGGAAGGCTGGCACTTGGCAGGCCGAGGCCGAATCGATCAACAACTCGAATCGGGAATAGTATTTGTGCAATGAGATGTTTCTGAAAAGTTTCCGAGAAAGCTGCATGACTGCCCTAGGGTGGAATGCCGACGAGTAATTAGGCCCTGAAATGAATCTACTCCACATTCGGGAATTCCCTGAATACGTTGGGCTAATAATACTTTCCAATCTGTTGGCGCGTTTGGGTGCCGAACTTATGGCACTTTTAGTAGAACTTGGTGGGAGTTTGGCACATCCTTTTGGTTTGCCACTATACTGTCGGAGCACCCCACACGTCTTGAACAGTCGTACGCTGGCTCGATCTAGTGCATTTGGCAATAGCGACAACCTAGCACGCACATCAATTCCACAAAGGTATACCTTGGGTGGAAATGATTTGGATATCGCTATTGCATTACCTTTCGTGGAACTGCATGATATGCTAGGATATTTCTACTGCCGTACCTTTGGTGGAACTGATATGCTAGGATATCGCTATTGCCATTGCTTTGGTGGAACTGCATGATATGCCACGATATCGCTATTGCCAAAGGGACTCGATCGAGCCAGCGAAGGACTGTTCCGACAGTTTGGCTACTGACTCGTTTCCTGCCTGGCTACAAGGTTACATGTGGATAAATGCTTAAACTGAAAGCACTTGGTAAAGAAACGGCTTTTTTTTTCGGGTGTGTATGCGAATCAGACATGACCTTGTTTAAAGCTGCTGCACCTCAAGTTCCAAATCTATCTGCCCCTCCCCTTCCCAAAAAGAAAGGAATAACTTTCTTTCACCCAGAAAGCATATTTACTTCCAAGGGGGAGCATAGACGAGCATCAATTAAAGGCTATCGTTCCCTCTCGAATTCCACGAAACGCTCAAGGTGGTACGTCGGCCATTTATATAAATATCACCCGCCACACACTCCTCAACTGATCGGGATCACCCCGGGCTGTGTACGCGACGAATCCAAGCCAGACTCGGATTGGAAGCGTGACAACGCGAGGCCGATAACATCTATAGGCGCGCCGAATGTTCCGAGCAGAGTATATCGTTACGTGCTCGGCCCGGTCTTGGCGACCGTCTGCAAACGATCGACTTGTACATGTACATCAGGGAAAAAACCGAGCAGGAAGAAGGAAACAACAGCAACTCGAGTGTCAGGTATGCAGGTAGGGGCTCATTGTTTTCTATCGCGGAATAACTAATACTGCCTTAAACTGGTAAACATGCGCTTATGCCGACAGATGCAATATAGAAAGGAGAAAGCTCTTACGCCGAGGGGCTCGGCACCCACGTAAATTTTAAATAATCGCGAAATTTCCTTTCATTTAATTTTATTACCCTAAAGGCCCGAGGGGCATTACATAGGATTTGGGGGGGGGGGGGGGGGGGGGAGGCGTCATCACGACATCATCAAAGCATTACATTGTGTCATCACAGTGTGTCATCACAGTGTGTCATTACAGTGTGTCATTACATTGGGGATGGGCGCTTGTTAGGTCCAGGCGTGAAAATCCAGAACGCTGTGTACTGTGCGATGTCAGTGCACCCAAGGTGCACTGACATCGCACCGCAGGCAATCTGTAGATTAATGGCTATGCACTTTTAGCAGATTTTTATCGTTAGAAAGTATACAGACGGAATATGCAAAATTAAAGATCTGTAAGAATGCAATAGTCTATAAGAAGTTTACAGAAAGTCCATACTCCTTTTTTATAAGGTCGCATCTTGGAAGTTGGCATGGATTCAGTGGACATGTACAGGTGCGGCCAAAATATTACGGAGCATGCTTGGGCGTTTGAAATTTTTCTCACGTGTTCTGTAGAAATGATATGCATGTGTCTTTTGTCCATACGCGAACGCGCCTGTGACGTGTGCTAAGCTGTGTAAGAAGTATCTCCTAATTTGCGTTAGGTAAGGTTGGGGGGAGAGTTCGAATCACCGAAGCGTGCTCCGTAGTATTATGGCCTGGACTGTGCTTACACTTCCATCACCAAATGCTGAGAATACGACAGCGAGACGACAGGCGATCCTCAGTTTCAGCTACGTCATATCGGATTAAGCTGCCCCTGCCATTTCATTGATAGTTGCACGCCGCCGCGGTGGCTATTCGATTTATCCAGATATAACATATAAACATTGTGGTGTTATTCAAGGGGATGTGCCAAAAATGAACCCTGTACGTGTGTGTGTTTTCTGGCTGCTGACCCGAAAGACGCGGGTTCGATCCCGGCAGCGGCGGTCGAATTTCGATGGAGGCAAAAATCTAGAGGCCGTGTACTGTGAGATGTCAGTGCACGTTAAGAACACCAGGTGGTCGAAATTTCCGGAGCCCTTCACTACGGCGTCCCCCATTGCCTGAGTCGCTTTGAGACGTTAAACCCTCATGAACCAAACCAATCATCGTCAACTGTAGAGCAAAAGTGAGCATCACAAAACATGTGCGAGTTAAGTTAAACAATTTGCAAGTAGAAACAAAGCTTCTACAACGAAGGCGTTCCGAGGCGCGCCGGAGGCTGCGTTCGCAGTGTTTTGGAGCAATAGAACGCATGCTGTTGTAGCCACGCCCACTTGCACATGACTACATAGTAGGCGCTTTATAGTAGGATTACATAGTAGGAACATGTCTGCAGGTTCTGCGCAGGGTTCCTCGATGATATATTTTTCGATTAGATCACACAATTTGCGCCGGCCCACTGAACCGGGTGCAGGTGACCTTAGTGACACCTTTGACGCTCAGTTTAATGAGTCGTACATGTTAAGAGCAGAAGGAAGGAACGAGGATTAGAACTAAATATCGGCTTGGTGACGTCCTAGCTAAAATCAGAGGGAGAAAATGGGATTTGAGCTGGGCGCGTAATGCCGACAGCAGGTTCGTTGGAGTATATAGAGTACATTTAAGGAGAATTGAAGCGTAGTAAACGGCAGCTGAGAGGTAGAGCGGGTGGGGGGGTGGGGGGGGGGGATGATGATGATTAGAGAAATTTTCTGAAATAGACTGGCTGCACCTTATCGCACAATACAGGGTTGATTGGCTATCAGTGAGAGTTCTTTGCCCTACGGCGAACGCAATCTGGGGCCAGTATTATAACCGCAATCTTTTTCTGAATGAGCATATCGCTTCAATTCTGCCCAGTCTTGTGTGCGTGCGCACATTGTGCTGTGGATACGGCGTGTTGTGCAACAAAATATCCCGCGGCCCATGAACGTATTGCAAAGGGGAGCCCGAAGGGTCCCGAGGGGACCCAGTGCCCTTCCCGCACCCGAAATCCTAGCTTGCTTCCCTCCTAATTCCGCCCAGCATCCGCGTGATCATGATGCGCGAACATCGCATCCACCTGATCGTTTCATTTTGCCCGGAGTGCAGACTAGATATGGTGAACGTGTTCGGGCTTTCTATGTGCCAAGTGGTCTGAATGACTTACCATCAGTGCCTCTCAGTCACAGTGCCTCTCAGCCAGTGCCTCTCACTCAGTGCCTCTCACTCAGTGCCTCTCACTCAGTGCCTCTCAGTCAGTGCCCCTCAGTCAGTGCCCCTCAGTCAGTGCCCCTCAGTCAGTGCCCCTCAGTCAGTGCCCTCAGCCAGTGCCCCTCAGTCAGTGCCCCTCAGTCAGTGGCCCTGAGTCAATGCCCCTCAGCCAGTGCCTCACTCAGTGCCTCTCAGTCAGTGCCCCTCACTCAGTGCCTCTCAGTCAGTGCCCCTCACTCAGTGCCTCTTAGTCAGTGCCCCTCACTCAGTGCCTCTCAGTCAATGCCCTGTCAGTCAGTGCCTCTCAGTCAGTGCCTCTCAGTCAGTGCCTCTCAGTCAGTGCCTCTCAGCCAGTGCCCCTCAGCCAGTGCCTCTCAGTCAGTGCCCCTCAGCCAGTGCCTCTCAGTCAGTGCCTCTCAGTCAGTGCCCCTCACTCAGTGCCCTCTCACTCAGTGCCTCTTAGTCAGTGCCCCTCACTCAGTGCCTCTTAGTCAGTGCCCCTCACTCAGTGCCTCTCAGTCAGTGCCCCTCAGTCAGTGCCTCTCAGCCAGTGCCCCTCAGTCAGTGCCCCTCACTCAGTGCCTCTTAGTCAGTGCCCCTCACTCGGTGCCTCTTAGTCAGTGCCTCTTAGTCAGTGCCTCTCAGTCAGTGCCTCTCAGTCAGTGCCTCTCATTCAGTGCCCCTCATTCAGTGCCTCTCAGTCAGTGCATCTCAGCCAGTGCCCCTCAGATAGTGCCTCAGTCAGTGCCCCTCAGTCAGTGCCTCAAGTCTCAGACTTGCCATTCAGTGCTAGTCAGTGCCTCTTCAGACAGTCAGAAGGACTCGAAGTCTATTATCCTATAGGCTTGTATGATTGATTTCTTTCTTTATTTAACCTCTATTTTGCTTCTTGACAGTGGTCAGTACTCTGACGCGTCCTATGCTCCTGGGCCCTACCCCCTAGCCCTCTAGCTGTTGGCTGTATATGTACCCTGCATTCCACGAATAATTTACTATTACTATCACCATCGCTTTCCTCAACCTGTGACACAAAGCAACTGCCACAAGCCGCTCAAAAAAAAAGAAACTTCATCTGCTCCTTCCGCAACCGAAGCGGTCTTCTTTCACGCTGGTAACATGAACCTACCAACTGACTCCTTACGGAAGCATTCGACGCGAACTTCTCGGTGCGCACCCCGAACGTAATCGTTTCATTTCTGCGCCTTTCGTCATTTCGCGGCGGCCGGCATTGAGCTCGACCCGCAAAGAAAATCTTGGGACTGTCCCGGGCGGGTGCGCTCGTTTTACAGGCTATCATCTCTTTCTCGTCTTGCGCGGAGAGATACAGGTTATGTAAATGTCAGCCGCGCGCAAATTGGCGTCCATCGCGGCCTAAACGTCCCGCGCGAGGCCCGCGGCGGCCAAAACCGATAACATCCTCGTCTTGCCACCCCGTCGCGAAACGTTTCGCCCACCAACATCGGACCACCGCGTGGCTCGAGCAGCACGGCGGCAGAATCTCCCGTCACGGTCGCGCGCAGTCGCCGACAGATGGCGCTGCGCGACCTTAGTGTCCTCACTAAGGTCGCGCAGCGCCATCTTGGCACATTATGCGAGTCCGGCGACCTCGCCTCGCCGCTGCATCGACGACGAAATAAACGCGCGCGCCCGACCTCAGTACGGCACAAAACAAAACCGATGGGGGGGGAGAGGGAGAGAGAGAGGGGAAGAGAGAGAATACGGAAAGGAGGAAACACTAAGATGCAGGAAATCGTATACAGTAAACAGACTCTGCACGAAGTCCGCTTCAAACACTGTGGGTGGCGTGATTGCGCTAGCTTTCTAAAGCAGTAAGGTGTGTGAGGGAATTTTTCAAAGCCTTGGGCGTAGTATGTCATTGCAGAAAACCAAGTGTTCACCTTGCCCACCTATGAGAACTTATATTGAGGCTGGTCCGAGATTGGAGGGTGATTTAAGCCTTTGAACGTGTTTTCATCAATTTATCAATACCCCCAAAAATTTTTTAGACAGACAACAGACAGTTCATAGACTTTCTATTGATATTTATGCAACAATGGACAATTGGGAGTGTGCAGGCTTCATTGTGGAAACAATGCAGACGTGGGTCGATAGGGGCAACCAGTACGAAGGGGTCGACTCTTAGTTAATGCCTAAAAACAAAAAAATGATATACTTACTTTTTCATTAAACTTGAATAGGCATTATGCCGGTCACTAGCCCAGGGGGTGAACCATTCAGAAAAAAAAGTGCTTCTTCTTGATATTTGGAGATTGGTCACTCACTGGTTGCTAATATGTCGGCCTTTTTAATACTGCTTTTGCCTGTACATATAAGTCGATTATAATACGGATTGCTGCCTCCTGACTGAGCAACCACGTGGTTGCTGTCTCCATGACTGGGTGAAGTCGGCTGCGGTTTGCAAAGCCCTCCACCGCTTATCGTAAAAGCGAGACACACAAAGTTTGTTACTGTCATGAATAAAGTTCGCGAAATAGGAGATGTCGGAAAATAAAAAAAAATATTTCTGCACAGTCAGCCGACCAGTTCTCTGAAAAGCCTCCAAACAAGTTGAGGCGTAGAACATGTCCTGTTCATTTGAACGACCACTAGAAGACTGGTAGCGAGGAAATTCCAGAAAAAAAATTTTTTTTCCCGCGAACCCCACGTCCCGTAAACTTTTGGTCAATGACAGTCGACAATCGTACTCTATGAAAATTTATTAGACAGTCCACAGTCTGTCCATAGACTTTTGTCAAATTCGATAGACTTTGTATAGACAAATCCTATAGACTAGTCTAAAGGCAATATAATCTTAGAGACAGTCTATACAAAATGTATTGATTTATGGTCATACACGTTTAGAATTTTTTCTATAGACAGTCTATAAACTATGACGCCGCCGTGGTGGCTGAGCGGTTACGGCGCTCGGCTGCCGGCCCGAAAGACGCGGGTTCGATCCCGGCCGCGGCGGTCGAATTTCGATGGAGGCAAAATTCTAGAGGCCCGTGTACTGTGCCATGTCAGTGCACGTTAAAGAACCCCAGGAGGGCGAAATTTCCCGGAGCCCTTCACTACGGCATCTCTCATAGCCTGAGTCGCTTTGGGACGTTAAACCCCCTCAAAACCAAACCAAACCAGTCTATAGACTATGTATAGAGGAAGCGAAATACTATAGGAAGGAAATGGACTCTATAAAAAGTGTACAGTCTATAGACCATTTTTATAAGGTTTGATTCGATATCGAAGATCCACCGAGTATTTGTTCGAACAATGCGCAGTTGGCGAATAGGAGGGGATCCTTCATTACAATCAATGTTGACGGGACCAAATCCTCGGTTCGGATAAAGCGAGAGTTCGAATTAAGCGAGTTTGAATTACTGAAAGTTGAGCGTACAATTAAGCGGGAAGGACTGCGACTACAAAACGGCGTGAATGTACGAGACTCGCTAATACTCGTCGCGCCGCCGGCGCCGAGCAGCCGAGCATGACGACCGCTGGCGTTGTGACGCCAAGACCAGTCATGCCGAACGTCGCTGCCCCGAGGCCTTGGGGAATACCCTCCGCTCTGGGTGCTGCCTCCGCTGCATTCTCCGCGTGTGTATGTGTATCTACTTAACCCGCCGGGGGACGAGTGTTTTCGCTCGCAGCGAGCGTCAGTGGAGCAGGTTACGCGGGACGCCTGTACAAAAAGACTACGCGCCCGGCCGTGACAGAGGGTGTCGTCAGGCGGTCGCGTACGTATACCAGGTGTTGCAGGGAAGAGTTTACACAATTCTTAAAGATAGGTTGTTTTTTTTAGTTAGAAGAGAGTTTTTTTTTCTACAGAGCATTGTCAGTCATATAGTACATCAGAGTACAGCTAATACGTGCTAACTAGAAGGCTGGTTAACTAATAGTGAATAGTTAGCTTTTTAACCTTTACCGCTAGCCTCATTAATTATTGAGAGGCGTGTAGCCTACCGTAATTAATATCCATATCAGTTTTTAGAATTTCGGGC
Source organism: Amblyomma americanum (assembly GCF_052857255.1). Lineage (NCBI taxonomy): Eukaryota > Metazoa > Arthropoda > Arachnida > Ixodida > Ixodidae > Amblyomma > Amblyomma americanum. The sequence goes on along the minus strand of NC_135505.1, from coordinate 134,392,640 downwards.
ACCCGCCGCGGTGGCTCAGTGGTTAAGGCGCTCGACTACTGATCCGGAGTTCCCGGGTTCGAACCCGACCGCGGTGGCTGCGTTTTTATGGAGGAAAAATGCTAAGGCGCCCGTGTGCTGTGCGATGTCAGTGCACGTTAAAGATCCCCAGGTGGTCGAAATTATTCCGGAGCCATCCACTACGGCACCCCTTTCTTCTTCTTTCACTCCCTCCCTTATCCCTTACCTTACGGCGCGGTTCAGGTGTCCGACGATATATGAGACAGATACTGCGCCATTTCCTTTCCCCAAAAACCAATTATTATTATTATCGCGTAGCTGTAGGCTCTCAGCTCGCTCGCGTGGTGGCGTGTACATGTACGCTGGCGTGCCGCCCGTATACAGTGTTACACAGCGCTGGCGTATAGCGTTAACTGATGCCAACACTGCGCTGACGTGCTGCGGTGAGTCGCGGAGTTGTAAAGAATGGCTGTTCCGCGAAGCGATGGAGGAAGAAGATGTCGATGCTTTGTCGAAACCGATTAGTTCAGTCGGTGTGATGACGAGAGCAGTGGTGAAGCAACACAGGATGAATCACGCCAATCGAGGTGTGGGTACAGTTAACTGTGAACGCGCTGTCAAAATATGTGTTACAGCTTACAAGTACTATCGGTGACAAAAGTTTGCGGGAGGCGAGGTATTGGAAAAACGTTTATTGTAGCTGCACCTCGCTACCAGTCGCCTCGTATTATCAGAGGAAGGAGCGTTTAGGCCTTTAATACGTTCATACAATATCAGGCGAATGGGTAGCGAAGTGGAGCTACAATAAAACGTTTTCTCCAATATCTCGCGTCCCGCAAAGTTTTGTCCCCTATAGTGCATAGAAGAGATATGAAATGAAATGATGAGGTGGCACTAAAAATTAATATTAATTATTTTGCGTGTCCACCGAAGTAGACAGAAGTATTGGAGAGTTTGTCAGGGCGTACACATACTACCGTACAAAAATGGTCTATAGATAGTCTATAGACTTCGTACAGAGTCTATTGCCCTCCTATAGATATTTGTTTGTTTTTTGTCTATTCGTAGTCTATAGACTGTCTATATACAAAAGTCTACTAAACGTGCATGCCCATAAATCTATAGATTGTCTGTGGGATTTGTATTGTATATAGACTGTTCTCTATGCTTGTCTATAGAGAGTCTATATAATTTATAGACAGAAGTCTATAGACAGTCTATAGATGATTAAAAAATTGTAAGTGATAGTAGGTACCGGGTGACCGAATGCCTGCTACGCATGGCGCAGTGACGGGTGCACGCCCCACCTGGTCTCACGTCTGCTCCCACACGTGCGTAGCAGACATCCGGCAAGCCGATATATATACGCCGAGAGGCTGGTATGTCTTCGCTGTGCTGAAACTCTTCGTTAAAAGATTACACGTACAGACGAAGCCTACCGACGGAAAACTGCGTACACATCTCTCACCCCGTACTTTGCGATTAATCGCTGAAAATAGTGTTCCTTTCAATATACCATGTGTCCAGAGGTTACGGCAATGTTTCTTTCACGGCGGGAGCTGTTATACAGAGGAGACCGTCGGCTTTGTGAAGCCTCAATCTGCAGCGATTCCCTAGGGGTGCTGGGGTGTGCTTACCCAACGACTTAACACCAGTTGATGCAGTGATTGTTTCACACTATCGCTATTATCAGCGTTCCTAAAGCGACTTGCCCGCAGAAAAGGTCAGCTGCCAGGTTGGAGAGCCTAGAAGGCGGCTGGATTGGGTCTGATGTGTGCACAAAAGACTTTTCAAAGATAAAAACAGCACTTCTGTGCGACAATGTCGTTTTTTCCTTTTGTGATAGGACAAGTCCGTTCAGTACGAACTCCTGATACAAAGAACGCACCCCGCGTGACCGTCAGGTTCGTTATTAAATGAGGTGATTATATATATATATATATATATATATATATATATATATATATATATATATATATATATATATATATATATATATGTATATATATATATATATATATGTATATATATATATATATATATATGTATATATATATATATATATATATATATATATATATATATATATATATATATATATATATATATATATATATATATATATATATATATATATATGTATATATATATATATTTGGCAGGTGGGCATTAGAAGCAACACATATAAAAGAATAAATAAGTGTGGCATAGGGAGCCCAGCTTAAAGGCAAGAATACAGCGGCAGTTGACACAACCTGCCTTTACTTTGAACGCGGAGCGGCATGGCACTGACGTCAAGGCGTTCGCATTAACATTTCTCCGCCGTTTAAGAGCCGAAAATTTAAACGTTTCGCCTTAGAGGGTAGGCTCACAGATTTCTTCCTACGGCGTGGAATGGAACGGACTCAAGGACACAATATTGTACGTCAGCAAAAGCAGGCATAAGGTGACGGAGCAGACTTGGGTAAAGAAGTCCGTTTTATTACTTCTTTTTATGTGCGCGTGCGTACCTATACAGCTTCGCATCTGTCATACTGAAGATAATTGAAACACTTCTAGCTGCCAGTTCAATCGAAGGAGTACAAACTGGCTCAGATAAAATCACCTCCAAATTTTCTTTCCACATTTTTGAGCTCTTCTGACGTTCCTCAGCTTTCTCAACAGATCCGACTCAACGGTCAGCTTTTGTTCAATGTACTCCCCTTGAATCCCTTTCGTTCTCTGAGCTGACAGTTCAAACGAATATGTGTACTAGTCGGCTCATATACAGTCAGGCATAACAGGCTTCCTGTTTGCTGAAGCTTGGAAGGGACCTAACAGCGCAGTCGCTCGCGAAACATATATGCATACCAGCAATTCTGGACAAAACCATTTTTAAACGGGAAAGGGTTTATGAACGCAATTTTTTCACATATTGCGATATTTCACTATAACAATAAATTTTTCGGCATCTTTAAAGCATGTTTTGCTGATTTCCATGTAAATGCAGGAAGGAAAAAAGTTTGTTTGATTTGATTTAGAAATTTTGTTTACAGCTGACTGTGTTGTGTTCTAATCGACCATACACCATAGTTGAGCTCTCCAACTCCGCTCGACTACTGATCCAGAGTGTCCGGGTTCGAACCCGACCGCGGCGGCTGCGTTTTTATGGAGGAAAAACGCTAAGGCGCCCGTGTGCTGTGCGATGGTCATTGCACGTTAAAGATCCCCAGGTGGTCGAAATTATTCCGGAGCCCTCCACTACGGCACCTCTTTTTCCTTTCTTCTTTCAACTCCCTCCTTTATCCCTTCCCTTACGGCGCGGTTCAGGTGTCAACGCATATATGAGACAGATATTGCGCCATTTCCTTTCCCCCCAACACCAATTATTATTATTATTATTCACCTTTTTTGTGTATTACTGAAGCGTGCTGTGATTGTGTCCTGTTCATGATAAGGTCTGCCAGTATTACTGTGCTTGTTTAGCATTTGGACCTATTACTAGCTCTAAAGGCTATCGGTCCAACCAACTGGTGTGCACTGGTTTTGAAAATTAATAACAAACAATGGAAAAAAGGAAAGAAATCCGCAGATCTCCCATCAGCAGGCTTGCATTTTTTGTATTAATGTTTTCGCTATCGCCAAAAACGTTCCCCATCGGTTTTCTAATGGCAATCTTAACTGCTCGGTGGTAAGCGATGGAAAACTTTATAAGAAAGGTTTTGCTACGCATCGCAAGGATGGACCATTACCTTCAATATTTCCGTAACAGTAACTTACAACATTCTAATATCCAAAATTTTTGTCCAAGAATGCTGGACATGGGTGTCTAAGTATCTACGTATCTTTGTGCCTTCTAACGCCGTTAGAAGGCGCTAAGACGTATGCGCATTCATTTTGTCGGCAAGTGTATGCGGTCAAAGGATCTCACACAGGAAAACACCTGCAGCTTATAGAGAAGACAGAAAACCCGGCTGCCCGCACCCTTTCCGCAAGTCAGTAACGCGGCAATCTTTGCGAAGCGGGTGCAACACTCCCTTACCTCCGGTTAATGAGGAGCGAACGTCCTGTGGAAAACAAAGCTCTCTAAGATCAGTGCATGTTGCACCGGGTGAAAGAAAACACACATGCACGGGCCTGACGGCGTCGGTTTAGTTTTGATGCATCTGCGTTTCCAGGCGCATGCGGTACCGAACGACGTGGAAGCGAAGGAGCTTCGAGGGCTGACCCTTACAAAAAATTTCAAAAAAATTTAGAGAGTCTATAGACAGTTCATAGACTTCTGTCTGTAAAGTCTATAATAATAATAATTGGTTTTTGGGGGAAAGGAAATGGCGCAGTATCTGTCTCATATATCGTTGGACACTGAACCGCGCCGTAAGGGAAGGGATAAAGGAGGAAGTGAAGGAAGAAAGGAAGAATGAGGTCCCGTAGTGGAGGGCTCCGGAATAATTTCGACCACCTGGGGATCTTTAACGTGCACTGACATCGCACAGCACACGGGCGCCTTAGCGTTTTTCCTCCATAAAAACGCAGCCGCCGCGGTCGGGTTCGAACCCGGAACTCCGGATCAGTAGTCGAGCGCCCTAACCACTGAGCCACCGCGGCGGATCCTATAGACTGCTCTGCAGACAGTACAAGTCACTTAGCCTATAGACAATCTATAGATTTATGGCCATGTACTTTTAATAGACGTTTGCCTATAGACCGTCTAAGACGATGAATGGACGAAGAGGAATTCTATAGGAAGACAATACAGTCTATAAAAAAGTCCATAGAAAGTGTGTAGATCATTTTATAAAGGGAGAATTTAAGAAACAAATGGCATACATGATGGCCTCAGGCCGTTTTCTAATTATTCCTTTCACTATCATTCCTTTTCTCTAGGCAGTCCACAGACTTCTGTCTACAAGTCTATATACAAATCATATAGACTGGTCTGTAGACAGTACAAATCTAATAAGGCAATAGACAATCTATAGATTTATGGCCATACACTTTTAGTAGACTTTTGTCTATAGACAGACAGAATATGAATGGACAAAAGGGATCTGTAGGAAGGCAACAGAATCTATAAGAAGTCTATAGAAAATCTGTAGTTCATTTTTATATATGGAGAGGACTGTAAGAAGCAGGCTGCGTACATGAGGGTCCCAGGCCATGTTTTCTGATGATACATTTCACTATTCCGTCCTTTCCCCTACTGGTAGTTACTACTTGAGAACGTTATATGACTGACAGTTAAGAAGAATAAGGAGATAACTATACCCTATTTATTCGCGAAATGAAAGAGCTTGCATAATGAACACAATCCCCTAATTTGGCTGTCAAAAATTATGATTTTTTTTTAATAATAATAATAATAATTGGTTTTTGGGGGAAAGGAAAATGGCGCAGTATCTGTCTCATATATCGTTGGACACCTGAACCGCGCCGTAAGGGAAGGGACAAAGAGGGGAGTGAAAGAAGAAAGGAAGAAGAGGTGCCGTAGTGAGGGCTCCGAATAATTTCGACCACCTGGGATCTTTAATGTGCACTGACATCACACAGCACACGGGCGCCTTAGCGTTTTTCCTCCATAAAAACGCTAGGCCGCCGCGGTCGGGTTCGAACCCCGGGAACTGATTTATTTTTTCTCTCGCGTAACAACACATCCCTTTGTTTCGGATCAGTCTTCTGCTGACTATAATGAATGATAGTAGGCGTCTTTTTTTTTAACGTTGAAATAACTACACAGTACTAAAGCGCCATATTTCGAATGTCACTTGTCCAACGTTCTTGAACAAAAATTAACAAAAATTTTGAATATTGGAAAACTGAGGTACTAGTATAGAAATATTGAAGGTAAAGGCCTATACTTCCGACATATAGCAAAATCTTTCGTTTATAGTGTTTCCATCGCTCGCATCAAGCAGTTAAGACTGCCATAAAAAGCAATGAGGAACGCTTTTGATGATAGCAAAAACGTTAATAGCACAAAAATTCAAGCCTGCCGATGGGAGATCTGCGGATATATTGATTGTTGTAGTGAAATCTTACATATTCGAAAGAAAAACTTGCGCTCATAAACTCTATCCCGTTCAAAAATGCCTTTGTCGAGAATTGTTGGGTTCGACCCTGCTGTACCTCACACTACGGGACGAACAACCAATAAGAATGCTTCGCGAGGAACCCTAGAACCGATAGAAACCACAACTGGTCACAAAGGGTTACTCTGTTAGGTCTGCTTATTAAGGATTGTAGCAGCTTGTTCCGGTCACAAGTCGCGTTGAATGCTTTTTTTTAGTTTTTAAGGGAACCGTAATCGTGCTCTCCTTGGACAGCATTAAATGCCTCTACGCGACTTACAGGTACGAATTAAAAAAAGTTCGCTACGCTCTCGAGCTAAGAAACCGTTTTGTTTCATTCAGAACTTCAGTCTTACCGGATAAAGTTTTAATCCACAGACGTCTGTTTGTGACGTTTTTATTGCTTCAATTTTTCTGATTATTTTACTCCCCGTAATAATCTCACACCATATTTTAACAGATATTAGCGGAAAAAAGGTATGTTCATTATACTAGAGTAAATACGGCATTTATTAAATGACCTTACGAGAGACCCAAGACTAAGGCCCTTACCTCACTGTTTAGTTGCGGGGTGATTGTAATGCTTGTTTAACGTGTTTAACTAAAATTCGTTAATCCTCTAAAGTTGCAGTCGCAAGTGTCAGCCACATAAGTCTGAAGGGAGAGAGAGATGTTTTTTTTTAATTGGTTTTGGGGGAAGGAAATGGTGCAGTATCTGTCTCATATATCGTTGGACACCTGAACCGCGCTGTCAAGGAAGGGATAAAGGAGGGAGTGAAAAAAGAAAGGAAGAAGAGGTGCCGTAGTGGAGGGCTCCGGAATAATTTCGACCACCTGGGGATCTTTAACGTGCACTGACATCGCACAGCACACGGGCGCCTTAGCGTTTTTCCTCTGTTCTATAATATGGGAAATATTTTAAAGCGAAACCCTTACTGGCCGCAGTTTGAGCAGTTTCGCGTGATTCCTGGAGAGCCGTGTTGCGCATGCGCAAGGAGCAGTGACGACACACGGCGCATTTCTCTCTCTCGCTCCCCAGTCACAGCTGCGCATGCGCCACTATTAGCACCGAGCCACAGGTGTTCCGCCGCTGCGCAGCGTACCCCTTTCCTCAAAATGCAACTTTCAGTTTTCAGTTTTCTCTTTCTTCTTTCCCTCCCTCCTTTATCCCTTCCTTTACGGCGCGGTTCGGGTGTCCACCGAGATATGTGGGACGGTTGCTGTTCTTTGCGCGCTCGCCGCGCCATCTGGCGTGACGTCACACCGCGCGGCTCGCCACCGCCGCCGTTTGGTATGACGTCACACCGCGTTCCTCGTCGTTGCGCTCGCCACCGCTCGCTTCGCCAGCTGCGTCGCATGCCTGATAACATGTCGGAGGATTGAAAAGGAGAGCTCGCGTGCGTCGCAACCACAGTTGCGTCGTCTTTAATGCGACAGCAACATAGCTAAACAACCAGACTAACCTGGACTTGCAATCAAGATTAACCAAGGCTAACCATGCTATGCTTTACCTTTCGCTACGTATATCCTGACGTAGCCGAGCTAAGCCACTAAGCCGCAGCGTTCATTGGGTGACGAACCTCTCGCGATCAACCATTAATTTAGCCGCCACCTGCCAGGGTAGGCGCGTTCCCTATCCGATGTGCGGAACGCAATCAACGGTAGAGGCCAAGCCGCGTCTACTTACCCGATACACTGCAGTTTTCGCTCTCTAACTAGATTCAGCAGTAGTTGAACCACGGCTAATTTTTGTGTGTGGGGGGGGGGGCAACCCGATAAAAAACGCGAGAATTATGTGTGAAGAAATACGTAAGAATGTGCAACGCCTTCCCTACAGTTCAGTTCAAGCTTACGCCTTTTGACGGTGAGATTATTTATTTATTTATTTATTTATTTATTTATTTATTAAAAAACCGCTAAGGGCCCTCGAAGTAGGGTATTACAGGGAGGGTACTTAAAGCACACAATACGTAAATATACTTAATACACAAAAATAATGCGATAATAATGCGGTTATAGACAAGAAAACATATGCCCCAAGGCATACATACAGCATACATACAGCATACATACAAGGTATACATACATACAGCAGTACGAAAAAGTACAACACAACAACAACAAGAAGGAATGGGTGACAGATTAAATACCAATTACTGAGCGGGCGAGCTCTTGAAATTCGGATATGTTTAATTCGATGGCAATGGCAGATGATAGGTAATTCCAATCGATGCAGTAATTTTTTTTCTAGCAGCCTAATATGGTATATACCAATCATTCCGATTTCCTTGTAGATGCCCTGCTTCAGTATAACTCAGTAACACATATCCGTGCACCGTCGCCTTTTGTATCACTGTTACTTCGCTGTATTAGCATTCACAAATCTCACGGCCAGGCCACCTTTCCAGTCCTCTTACTACTTGAGCGCCTTGCTCTCTTTTCCACGCTCTATATATCTGGATTTCCGCCTTGGGGTTTCCACAGCTTCGCTGTTCGCTGGAGAAAAAAAAATTAAAATTTCCTCGACCGTTAGCGACCGTAAGGCCAATAAAGCGCCCTTACGTAACACCGCGAGGCGCGGCGCGCGGGGATTTTTTCACCGCGGTCGCGTGCTCACACAGGACGCTCTGGCCAGACAGATCGTGGAAATTACCCCCCCCCCCCCCTCCTTTCCCCTTCGGCCGCCTCAGTCTCCCCAGCGCAGCTCTCCGCTACTTGTTTTCAGTTTTTATCGCTCTATAAAGAATGGCGTGACGGCGCCTCGGAAAGGACAGCCGCAGTGGCGCTGAACGGGACTTCACTGCTCCTATCAGCGCGGCTTGCACAAGCCACGCGTCGTACCATATACTCCGTGTCTGGAATACACCGCGCATGCTGGAGCGGCCGCTGCCAAGAGCGCGCGAAAGCCACATCTCAGGTTGAAACAACCCCGCCGCGCTGGCTCAGTGGTTAGGGCGCTCGGCTACTGATCCGGAGTTCCCGGGTTCGAACCCGACCGCGGCGGCTGCGTTTTTATGGAGGCGAAACGCTAAGGCGCCCGTGCGCTGTGCGATGTCAGTGCACGTTAAAGATAATGGTTTTGGGCTGGGGAAAGCAAATGGCGCAGTATCTGTCTCATATATCGTTGGACACCTGAACCGCGCCGTAAGGAAGGGATAAGAGATGGAGTGAAAGAAGAAAGGAAGAAAGAGGTGCCGTAGTGGAGGGCTCCGGAATAATTTCGACCACCTGGGGATCTTTAACGTGCACTGACATCGCACAGCACACGGGCGCTTTGGCGTTTTTCCTCCCTAAAAACGCAGCCGCCGCGGTCGGGTTCGAACCCGGGAACTCCGGATCAGTAGTCGAGCGCCCTAACCACTGAGCCACCGCGGCCTGTGGGTATCGAGTTATAATAATTGGTTTTTGGGGAAAGGAAATGGCGCAGTATCTGTCTCGTATAACGTTGGACACCTGAACAGCGCCGTAAGGGAAGGGATAAGAGAGGGAGTGGAAGAAGAAAGGAAGAAAGAGGTGCCGTAGTGGAGGGCTCCGGAATAATTTCGACCACCTGGGGATCTTTAACGTGCACTGACATCGCACAGCACACGGGCGCTTTAGCGTTTTTCCTCCATAAAAACGCAGCCGCCGCGGTCGGGTTTGAACCAGGGAACTCCGGATCAGTAGTCGAGCGCCCTAACCACTGAGCCACCGCGGCGGGTGCGTTAAAGATCCCCAGGTGGTTGAAATTATTCCGGAGCCCTCCACTACAGGCACCTCTTTCTTCCTTTCTTTTTTCACTCCCTCCTTTATCCCTTCCCTTACGGCGTGGTTCAGGTGTCCAACGATGTATGAGACAGATACTGCGCCATTTCCTTTCCCCAAAAACCAATTATTATTATTATTATTATTCAGGTCGAAACAATTGCGCAGTGAATGAGTGTCGATGGCCGACTGGCAGCAGGCACTCCTGTGTGGACCGTGTGGACGAAACACCTCCTCCCATTGGAGCGTACACAGGTCAAGATATGGCGGTAGTGGCACGCAGGGTTTAACGTCCTGGAGCTGCACCTGAGCTATGAGAGGCGCGGTAGCGGATTTCTTTAAAACTGTACTAAGGAGAAACTGAAGTGGTGGCCGCCAAGGGGTATGGGCATCCGCCTCGCATGCGGGAGGTGCGGGGTTCGATATCCATTGCCGCCTGGGATAAATAAAAATAAAATAAAAATAAAAGATAAATAAAAAAGGACAAGTCATTAGGAAGTCATTTCTACCGCAGCTTCGCACCCAGCTTTTGTGTGCGTACCTGCAAACTTTTGTGGTGTTATTGATTACAGCGGGAAAATGATCGCGTAATGATTTTAGGTAGGAAATTATTTCTCAGTAAGTGGAAGAAATAACACCCATTCGTCGCAGGTGGGGCGCGTATTCACGACCTCCTATGAGCTGCGGCAACGCGAATGTGTTTAGTGCGCGAGAACATTGCCCGTGGAGTGTGTGTGTCTCTTGCTTCTTGTTGCACACTTCTTCAATGTGCTTGTTGCCTTCCAAATGGTTCAGCGAGTTCTCCAGAAGACAAACAAGTCCGCCAGGAAATTCTCAGGCCTTTGCCGATCACTGCGACCAAGAAATGATGGAGATAGTGGGAGCTTAATTATCGCATGTAAAGTTCTATCGCCGCATCGCAAGCCCTACTGAAATCGAACGAAACATCTGGCTCTAGTCTCCTGGTACTCGTTGGGCCGTTGGCTTTTAGGTATCTTCCACTAATTCGTATAATCCACAAAGTCATCCCTCCCTCCCGCAACAGAAGCAATGGCCGCCTACTACGAAGGAAGTGCAGGGTTCGATTCCCAGTGCTGCCGAACATACCAATAAGTTTCCTTTCGGGTACAAGCTTTTCACTGGCATAATGCTCCCTGTTTCACTAAGGTGAAATACGTAGCAAAACGGGGTATTTCGCCCTTGTTTATGCAGCAAAAAAAAAAAATACTATCCATGACTCTCTTGGGCCAAGTGATCCTTGTGCCATTAAAATCAAATCATCATCATCAAGAGACTTCTATCCCGAGCTCTCTTTTAACATCCTCCTAATACCTTCCATTTCCCAGCTGGCACCCAACTATCCTCATCACTAAACGCGTTTATTTTATCAATCAGTTTTTTGTAAAATGAGGCTCAAAGAAGGCCTTCCTACTATGCAGTGCCACTCGAATCTCCCAAAAGCATGAGCTCCTTAATCTGAAACTGATTATAATAACGGCGGCGGAATCAAAACAAATTTTGTTGTTCACGGAATGTCGATTAAATGTTTTCCGAGGCCAAAGGGGACAAGAAATTTTCACCCCTACTAACGTCGATGTTATCCGCCGTTCGGCAAGTGACACAGTGCTTTCATTTCCACAAATTTCTCGGTATTCCGACAGTCAACACATATGATAATATTCTGCGGGAATTACACGGGATTCCCAACGAAGTGGAGTGTATTCCACAGGTCGTGTTTTTATAAACACATTCCTATAGCATCAACTGTGCTTAGAGGGACGCGATAAACACTTCAGTTTTTCATCCTACATATGAAGGGCGTTTAAACAAAAAAAAAATAGCCTTGAAAAGAGCTACTTTTTCATCGTTTCATATCTCCACTGCAGACTTGGAGGGCTTGTTGGACTGGTTGGTATAATCTTTCCAACAGCACAGACCAGCTGGGTGAAACCGGGACCTTTCAGTTTTGAAGGCTATGCATACTAAGCAATTTCGCACCCATAAGGGTGCAAATTAGCTTGTCCCTAGATGAACACCCATTATCACATAGTGGGGGCTGTGAAATGGTGCAGAGATCAGCACCCTTAGGGGAGAGGGCACTGCATGAAAGTTTAGAGGGTACGCGTCAATCCAAGGCTTTTGCTTCATGGCTGATTCAATGTGGAGCACCCTTACAACATGCATTCGTAGAGGTGTTATGGAAAATAGTACTCTTTAATGAGGGTGCAACTATTACGCCCTCTAAAGTATCATGAAGTGCACCCTTCCCTACTCTGCACCCTTTTTTTAACCGAATAGGTGGCAGTGGGTGTTCGTCTGGGGACAAGCTGATTAGCACCCTTATGGTGCGAAATTGTTTAGTGTGTATCCCTGTAACTTCGCTCCGGAAGCTGACGAAAAGTTTGAGATGTTCTTTTGTCTCTTTTAGATCCATGGCGCACCGCGTTCTTTTCAAGTTTTCTGACTAGCCTCCAAGTTTCGGGGGGAATTTAACCACCACTATCGAATTCGCAAAGGCAACGAGCTCAAATGCGCAGGAAAATCACGGACACGCTAAACCGATCCTTGTGTCTAGGCAGAGCGTGGTGAGAAATGTGAACGTCGTCACAGATAAAAACGAGGAGAGGGGCGTGGGGGGGGGGGGGGGGGGGGGGGGGGGGGGGGCGCTCTCTAAAAGGGCATCGAAGAACCACGGAAAAGCGACTCCACTCCCGGCCGAATGGCTAACATTGCCTTTGATTGAGCGCCAATTATTCATTCCTAGAAAGACTCAACTCGCGAAGGGGGGGTTTCCCCCGCTAAGGCGCTCGAGTGGCATGCGCTAAGTGTTATATATACCAAGTGCAAGGTACGATACCATCGAGGCATTAGAAAGAAAAGGAAAAACTCAAAGAAGGCCGAGGCTGTAATCTCCAGTAGAGACAGGCATGCGTATATGTGGTGCGAGAGGCAGCGAATGGGGCAGACGACGCGTGGGCAAATACGTCTGTGTCCTTTCGCCATCTTGGCATCGGTCCTGCTTTCTTGCGAGGATGGACGCCGACGGCATTCGGGAAGACGGGGATTCCCGATGCCTCACCCGCAGGGAACTGACGATCGTGACCCGTTGCGAGCGGTGGCGGCCTATATAGCTGGTCCGACAAGACGTCCGGCTGTGAGCCCATTTGAGTACCTGGAGCTCTTGTCGGAAGACATATACATGTCCGTGGAAACAGACGTAGGGGAAGCTTATTTAGACGCTTGTTTATGTCATTGGCTGCGGTGGAACTTGGGGTCGGTGCTGCGGACCCTCCCTTGGTTGAGCTGGATGTACAGCTGACTACAAGAATCTAGAGTACGGAAGGTTGAACGAGGACTACAAGTGTTAAAGAACGATAAGAAGGCTTTGAGAGTGCGCTACCATGGCCGCAAACCTCCCCGGCCGCCAGCATGACTCCAAAACTTTTTTGTAGTGCAGTCTTACTAAGTCCTTAAGCTGCTGTTATGTGAATGCTATTAAACAATTCTACGCCCCAAGTGCAGAGTCTTCAGCGCATACACAGGAGAAAATCTTAGAGTGCAAGGACATATCTTGATGATGTTTCCTATCGACGCATTTTATTCGACAGACAGTGTCTGTGAAATATCCTGAACAGCCCAACTTCAAGACTCCCAAAATAGCTGCATCACTGTAATAAGGAAAGCATTATTCACTGACATCCAACTAAGCAGCTGCCTTACGACTACAAAGGAAAGCTTTACAGCTTTTTCTGTGTAAGCTGTAAGCTTTCCTTTGTAGCCGTATGGCTCCACTGTGGTGGATATTGATCAGTAACCACACTCCGCCTCGGGGGATTCCCCTAAACATTTTTGACCAATTGGAACACTGCAGCTTATGTGGAGCTCCTGCCAAGCTCTTCCAGGTGAAGGGTGCAGAATGAGGGAGAGAGTGAAGTATAAAGTGGGAGTGGGAAAGGGGAACGCTGCAGCTTCGTTTCAAAGACCCTCACGGAGTCAGACCCCTCGTTCCCCGCTCGCGTTTAATAAGACAGGTTTGGCAACGCTATGTTTCGATAGCGCTCGACCAATCATCTTGGTCATCACCCCGGCGGATCTCTGCGTGACGTCGCAAACACTCGTGCAGTGACAAACTTAATTATGTATGCGCATAGTGTAGAACGGTGCCTTCAGAAGGTGAGAGCATTATAGTAAGCTTTGAGAGAAGCCCAGCCGCAGCACTGCGTACGCTGTGGGTTAGCCGACGCCACTCAACGCATTAGAGCCTTCTAGTCTGTGTTTTGCCGGGCTTCCTGACAGGACTGCATGTTCCGAGGTTCGGGTTCGACTACTGCGCTCCCTTCTGCCCTTACATTTTTGTGCGAGTTGTGGAGCGGCTGGGCGAAGCTGGCAAGTGCATGGACAGGCATCGGGCAAGGAATGCAAGGTCATGCAGCACAGCACGAACAATAGGAAACTCCAAGACTCTGCGTCGTCCTTACTCGGAGCAAAGGGGCAACAACTGATCTACCCCCCCCCCCCCCCCCCCGACACCGAAGACAGCGCCCCCTGTAACGCCCTGTTGAACCACATGACCACAGCCGGATGTCCCACTTCCCGCCTTGCCGCAGGCTTCCCGACCTCAGAAAATAGTCTACTGATTTCCCGATACACGCGTCCCTCGTGGCTCAGGCCTGCCTGGATTGTGTGGCCACCGCCAGCAGCTTCCGGTGCCATGCACCGGCTCTGCGTGAACTAACCGGAGGAAGACTCTCGTGCAGTTCCAGTGTAACTCTTGCCCTCCCCCGGTGCAAAGGTGTGACGTCGAGGAGGTATTTCAGTGAGTCAGCAGTGAAAGCGGAGAGCTTATGTGTGATCACAGTGATGATGCAGCCAGTGACCTCCGAACCTTGCGCGGAGTACTTCGAGGATATCGGCTGTCGTCTGCTGCTCGAGACAACAATATTCTCCGTTTACGAGGTATATCGGCGGTCCTGCGTAACCTTGTGGTGACGATTGGTTCCGTGCCAACCTTGCACCGCCTTGGCAAGCGAATTCGTGGTCTACGTGGTGCCGACAGTGAAAGAGCTGCGCTATCTGAGAGTGATCGTATCTGTATGTTAGCAAAACTGCTCAAAGAAATTGGAGGCAAAATGAAGTGTGAAAAGCACGATCTAAACCGCTGAATAATTTTCTTAACCTGCCTTGAGATCTATTGAGGAACTGCAACGCAAACAGGCATAGATATGCTGCGTGTCTTGCTGTGTCTTCGTTTCTGGTGCGCAGTATTACTTGTTTAACTATAGTCGCAAATCAAATAATTAGCCAAATGGTTGCAGTGTACTGTAGTGTAACGTAGTGTACACTGCAGTGGCCATGATCACCAGACAACATAGCGTGAAGGAGACATCCCCGGTGAATCTTAACTGATAATTGAATTGGCTGTTGGGGAAAGGAAATGGCGCAGTATCTGTCTCGCATATCGGCGGACATTTGAACCGCGCCGTAAGGGAAGGGATAAAGGAGGGAAAAGAAAGGACGAAATAGGTGCCGTAGTGGAGGGCACCGGTATAATTTCGACCACCTGAGGACCTTTAACGTGCACTGACATCGCACAGCACACGGGCGCCTTTGCATTTCGCCTCCATCGAAACGCGGTCGCCGCGGTCGGGTTCGAGCCCGGGTACTCCGGATCAGTAGCCGAGTGCCGTAACCACTGAGCCACCGCGGCGGATATTTGACTCCTGTTCGCGGCAACTTCACGACGATGGTTCGTCGACGTGATGGTGAGTCTAGTTGGAGTTTCTCTCAAAAAGATGAGCTAATAAGTGCCTTCTTGTTGCGACCACGGAAACTCAGCGGAGGCATACCTTGTTGCGTACGTATGAAAAAGACCTTGCATGAGCAGCGAATCACTTGCAGAGAAACATTGACGGCTGAAAGCCTGACGTCACGTGCTTGGAGATTAACTACCGCTCTACTGAACATTCCATTACTGAACTTTTTCCTCCCCAGAAACGGCACTTTGGAAGCAAGAACATAGTCCCGGGACATCGAAACAAGGTTCAGTACAAAAAACTTGGCCTTAGAACTACCCTGCGAAAACACAGAAGGTCGGTCTGCTAATGACCCGATCCATCCAATTGCAGAATTAGGCATAGGCAGCTGTTGAAAAGCGTCCGGCGACTCTCAAAAGAGCGTTTGGCGCTTTAACACTCGTTAAGAGTGCCGCATGGCAACACTGCTGACATTACCGTGTATGGAATCGCCTTTGTACAGTGTCCCTTTAAAGGTGCACTAAAAAGAAATCTGAACGCGTCTTTTTACAGCGGTAACTAGATCTACACATTCCGAGCATTCTTAAAGGCGCCCTAAAGAGGAATCTGAACTCGTCTTTTTACCGCGGGAAATCGAACTACACGTTCCGAGGATTCTTAGAAACTTCGAATTACTGTCCTGTGCGGCCGAGTTCCCTAATTTAAATCTGCTTAAACGTCCCAACTCCCGCCTTTTTTTGTAAAACTCTGTTCTGAAAATAGGAGTCAACCAACGCGTGAAGTGCCTTTCAGCCAGTCCCGTGGCGGCTTGCCGCTCTGCCATCGGCGGAGTGATACGTTAATCACAGAGTCCACGCGCATTTTTATTTCCGTGGGCCTAATTTGCGGGTATGTCGTCTGCAACTGAAACTATTTATTCACTGAAACCTATAAAAAACAAAATAAAAGCGAAAGCGAAGCCGCCACAGGACTGGCTGAAAGGCACTCCACGCGCCGGCTGACTCCTCCTTCCTTTAGCGTCGATTTCAAGAGAAAGGCGGGAGCCGGGACGTTTATTCCAATTTAAATCGGCCGCACGGGACAATAATTCGAAGTTTCTAAGAATGCTCGCAACGTGTAGATCGAGTTCCCGCGGTAAAAAGACGAGTTCAGATTCCTATTTAGTGCCCCTTAGAGTGGACCGTGAAGGTGCTCGATGGGACGGTGCCAATTATAACCGCGGCACTGACTCGCACAGTGCGAGAAACGAGACAAGCTGTAGCAGCAACGGCGGAGCCAGTCACATGACGGGAACGAGCGTCACACTATACCGAGGAAAAGATGGGTTAAAAATAGAGACCCTGTTTGACGCCAGCAGCAGATAGGAAGAGGGGCAGGGGGCGGGGGGAGGGGGGGAGGGGGGGGGGTGATATAGATGACACGACGCACGCCGCTTAATCGGACGATGAGCGCGCGTCTCTGACTCAGTTGTTCAGAGAGACTGAGTCAAATGCGTGTGAGGCTGGGCTGTTTTTCTTCACAGTCCAGCGAGCGGACAGGAAATACGCATTGAACTGCGCATGCGTGGGTTAAGGTAGACGATTGAGCTAGTTGGTGCAACGTATATTGAGTAAAAAAACAACGCGGAACAATGAAGCGGGAGCCCAGGGGTCACTAAATTTCAACTAAAGGTTTGATGGGAACAGTTGTGATTTGTAATGATTCGCGCATGCGTATCAATGCACAGGGCGTTTGATTTTATTCAGCACGCATTTCTCTCTAATAGAGAGGATTAGAAATTAGAACTCTAGGCAGCTAAGCAGTTCAAATTAACAAATACGCTTGAATAAAATATCCGTCTGGCGCGATTAATCAAGATTAAAAGCGGTGCTCTGCGGGTATTACTTCCTTTTTTTGTTGTAGAAAAAGAAAACCTCTCAGAAATGAATGAAATGGCGCCCCGTTTACATATTGCAAATGCTCCCCTGATGTCTTCGAAGGAAGCTATCTCCCGTGCGCCTTCGCCTTCTTGGTGAAAGTGTTCTCGGCTGTTTTTAACGACTCGAGTGAGTGAGTGAGTGACAGCGAGTTAGTGAGTGAGCGAGTGACAGCGAGTTAGTGAGTGACAGCGAGTTAGTGTGTAGTGAGCGAGCGAGTGACAGCGAGTGAGTGAGTGAGTTAGTGAGTGAGTGACAGCGAATTAGTGAGTGACAGCGAGTTAGTGAGCGAGTGAGTGACCGCGAGTGAGTGAGTGACAGCTAGTTAGTGAGTGACAGCGAGTTAGTGAGTGACAGCGAGCGAGTGAGTGACAGCGAGTGAGTGAGTCAGCGAGTGAATGAGCGAGTGAGTGACAGCGAGTGACAGTGAGTGAGTGACAGCGAGTGAGTGAGTGAACGACAGCGAGTTAGTGAGTGACAGCGAGTGAGTAAGTGAATGAGTGAGTGACCAGTTGTCACGTGATGTGATAGCGGGGAGCGCGCTCCGAAGGCTGCGTGCTCGCGGTGACGTCACGGCACAAGACCACGTGGACGGCGCTGGTCACCTGACGCGACTGCCCCCCCCCCCCCCCCCAACACCGACGGATACAGCAGGAGTACAGTGAACTAGCGGGAGTGATCCAACACCAGCGGTCTTCTAGACATAACGACCTCCCCCGTGGCGTTTAGAAGCGAAGGAAATGCACCACGTGCCGTCTTCTATCCTCACCTTTCGCAAGCACATGCTTGCACTCCATGACAGCTAAAGCTCGCACCAAGGCCGATAAGGCTGAATGGCTTATTTTAGACAAGCCCATTTTTTTTTACATAAAAATGCTACATTAGCAGCAGAGCAACGCTTTCGAGGCTTGGCTGTCTGCCCTAACTCCTATCTCATACGTCCAAGCACATTTGGGAATATTGCCCGATTGAATTTGAACTTCAAGTCATAGCTTTGGCAGTTAAGAACAAACTAGAAAGAATATACAGCAAGAGGTCCCATGGTACAAGTCCGTAGGCGTGACTTGTAAAAAACTTGTTAAATTAGTCTGCTAAGTAACTTAATTCTGTTGAATAAAATGAAATCCTCTTTTTTTTCTGCCTTCATTTTTGTTATGCTTGATGCATTCTAGTGGTTTATTTTGAAGTGTTGTTTTATTATTACACCCTTGACTTGTGATTATTGTGTTCTGTGTACCGATTATAATTTTATTTTGTTATTCCTGCCCCTCCTGCTGGGGCGCGGTCTAAGGGCCCGCAGTATATTGTAAAAAAAAGATATCCAGCCTATCTGTATATCAAGACTACGTGGATAACATTGCTCTTTGGCCAAGCGCTCCACTTGGGAGTTGGGTCTATGATGTATACGACGCCATTCACCCCAAAGAGCTAGCTCCTGCACATCTTCAAAAACAAGTTTAAAATACGTGCACCAGGGTAGGTTATACAGAAGTTTAATGTATACGCTTCTTGGTGCGCGCCGACGATGTGGACGTTTTAAAAACCTTCTTGCAAGCGGAAGCATGCGAAGCAGGCCGCCCGCGACCTACTATACATACAAGAGCGCATCACGCATGCGCAACGCGTCCTATACTTCCACTGGCTTCCGGCCAAATAAGGCTGACCGAGGCCCTCAGTGGCTCGCATTCTCATGGTGGTTTTTCGAGGGAAACGCCACCGGCTGCCAAAAAGATAGTGCGAACTAGAAAATCCGAGGAAAAGTACCGCAACGCGGGATGCGTACAGCATGTATAATCGTTAGGCCTAAGCGTGTCGTCTGTTGGGGGCTCCCACGCAAGCCTCCGGGAACACACAGAGATCCATTGCCACATTATGTGTGCAGCCTCCTATTGAGAACAATGCGGTTTGTTTGTTTTGCTTTGATTTTTTGTTTTAGATGTTTTCTCCGTAGATAATCGCTGTCGAGCCCTTATCTGGGATAAACTGCGTCACCGTTGTAGTGTGTCGTAACAGAAAAAAAACCCTTGTGAATCTTCTACGCGATAAGAAGCTTATCAAAGTGACCCCAGGGCAAAACGGAGGTATTGAGATGGTGATGATGAGTTACTGAGGTGATGATAATGATTTGTTTGTAGAATGTTTCTTCATAAAAAGTTGGGGCCAAGTACTACACCAGGGTGGCCAAATCCTGTTTCGGTGAGAGAGTGCGCTGTCGGGTCTGGTCACCGAGATCAGGCCGCACACCAGGCCTGCTTATGCAGTTCCATCGACATAATGATAATAATAATTGGTTTTTTGGGGAAAGGAAATGGCGCAGTATCTGTCTCATATATCGGTGGACACCTAAACCGCGCCGTTAGGGAAGGGATAAGGAAGGAAGTGAAAGAAGGAAGAAGGAGGTGCCGTAGTGGAGGGCTCCGGAATAATTTCGACCACCTGGGGATCTTTAACGTGCACTCACATCGCACAGCACACGGGCGCCTTAGCGTTTTTCCTCCATAAAAACGCAGCCGCCGCGGTCGGGGAGTTTTTTTTTTCATGACGATTTTCTTGCGACGCAAGGGCACCTTGGCCAAAGAGTGCCATAGCACAAGGCATTACACAAAGTGGTGTATTTCCAAGCATTTAAACCCACAGTAGCCGAGCACCAGGCCAGAGGAAAGCTTGCACCCGTCCGGCGCCATAATCTACATAGCTGTCACTTCTAAAAAAGTGACTGCTGTCGTGTTCACAACAGTTTCAAAAATCTCAGCACACCAATGACATTACAAACAAATACAAGAAACAGCGTCTGCAGGCACAGAACGCCTGCTAATGTCGTTCCTTATCAACCTTTATCCTGGTTCAGATTATTACGCAATAGCGTTAAAGGCCCCATAACCCAGAAAATCCGGCTTCAACTCTGTCGGCGTTGTGAGTGAAAAATAGGGTGCATGACGTGGGGTGGCCCCGGCGGCCACCCGCCACAGAAACAACCGAGGGTGGCCACCTAGGTCACGTGACTTTGTGGCGTCATCACAACCTGCCCACCGGATTGTGGGCAAACCCACCGGCATGGCAGGTGCCTGTTTAATGATTAGCCCCACCGGTGGCAGCGCCTGCCATCGCGGAAGGAGTGGTGTGAGGATTCCCGGGGGCCTATGAATGCAAAGTTGAGAATGACCAATTCCGCATATATGGGCATTAACCTATTAAAGCTATCACGTCATATCCTTAAAGGTGCACTAAAGAGGAATCTGAACTCGTCTTTTTACCGCGGGAACTCTATCTACTCGTTCCGGGCATTCTTAGAAACTTCGAATTATTATGCTGTGCGGCCGATTGCCCTAATAAAAAAGGATTAAATGTCCCGGCTCCCGCCTTTTTTTTTTAACTGAACGCGGTAGGTAGGCGGAGTCAACCAACGCGTAGGGTGCCTTCAGCCAGTCCAGTGGCGGCTTCGCTTTCACTTTTACTCTATTTTTTATGTTTCTGTGAATAAACAGTTTCAGTCAGAGACAATATAGCCTCAAATTAGGCCCACGGAAATAAAATGCACGTGCCCTTTTTGATTTACGTATCACTCCGCCAATGGCAGAGCGGCAAGCCGCGGCGAGACTGGCTGACTCCTCCTCCTACCTACCTACCTACCGCGTTGGTTTCAACAAAAAAAAAAAAATTCGGGAGCCGGAAAGTTCAATCCAATTTAATTAGGGCAATCGGCCGCACAGGACAATAATTCGAAGTTTCTAAGAATGCCTGGAAAGTGTAGATAGAGTTCCCGCGTGTCATCCTTGCGCAGGGGCCATGCGAATCTTCTCTGTATTACCCGCCGCGGTGGCTCAGTGGTTAGGGCGCTCGGCTACTGATCCGGAGTTCCCGGGCTCGAACCCGACCGCGGTGGCAGCGTTTTTATGGAGGCAAAACGCTAAGGCGCCCGTGTGCTGTGCGATGTCAGTGCGCGTTAAAGATCCCCAGGTTGTCGAAATTATTCCGGAGCCCTCCACTACGGCACTTCGTTCTTCCTTTATTCTTTCACTCCCTTCTTTATCCCTTTCCTTACGCTGCGGGTCAGGTGTCCAACGATATATGAGAGAGATACTGCGCCATTTCCTCCCCCCCCCCCCCCCCCCACAAAAAAACCCAATTATAGTTCCCGTGCTAAAAAGACGACTTCAGATTCCTCTTTAGCGCACCTTTAAGGCGATGCTTAAGTGTCCCCTCTAATTTTCTGGCACTTTCTCGAACTCTGCTAAATCAATTTGTCGACCAACATTCTTTGCTGAAGGCAATTTTCTTCGCACTATCCTGCCGAAAAGAGTTTTGTGATGCAATAACATCATACAGGCTGCGTCACAAAAATGTCATACAGTTTGTATGATATTGTACGACATGTGTGTGACATACGCATGATTTTGCTAAAATTAATGACATTCGTATGACATTTGTGTGATAAACCGCATGAGGTTATTGCATCATTAGCCTTTTTTTTCACTAGGGACAGTAGAGGATGAAAGGTCGGACAGTTTACTTTGTTAATTATTTTCTCTACTAAACCGGCATATCTAAAGGTGGGAAGTTCCGTGGCCGTGAAGAAACGTAGACGTACCCATGCCCTGGATCTTAGTTGAGGATTGCCGGACGGAGGCCAAAAAACCCGGCGGAATAAGTGTTGGCTTCAAGCGGTTAAGCACGTCGCCACTTTTTCGCGTGACTCACACGTGATGACGACGTCTTTTCTATGTCCTGGTACACGCCTTTACGCAATAAGACGAGGGAGGAACACGAAACGTTTACCGAGCGCACGTTTGTAGAATCTGGCTGACTCCCTTCATCGCGTCGTTGGCGTTGTAGAGCTCTATGCAGTCGCCCAGGGGTAAGTGTATAGAGTGTGTTAACGAGGGAATGGGGACGCCAAGTTATCGCAATCATGTCTCCTCGCGCAATCTTCGTTAGTGCGAGAGCATGTGGCTCACAAAGCAAGCGTCCTAAACATACCCAACGACTGCAATAAGGGAGTAATTACTCATTGGCATCCACCCGAACGCAGCCACACGGCTACGAGTTATTCGAATGGATGATTAATTCGCTAATTAATGTGTCGTTGCCGAAAACACCAGCAATTAGTTACCCTTATTCATTCGCAGTCCATGCCTCTATGGCAATCCCTGAAATGAGTCATAAGATGTGACCCCGGTAGCCTGCACCTAATTATGCTCACAAAAGCGGAACAAGCCATGTCAGCATGCGCCTGAGTCTAATTTTTAATCGACAACAACGGTGACGTCTCCATGCGATATAATACAGAAATGTAAAGTGTTAATAGGGCGTTTCTATGTCCAGCATTCTTGGATACAAATTCTGAATACTGAAATCATTGTAAGGTACCGTTATGTAAATATTGAAGGTAATGGTCCATTCTTCCAATGCGTAGCGAAATCTTTAAAATTTTTCCATCGCTCGTCTCCAGTATAGTTAAGACTGCCATAGAAAACCACTAGGGGAACGTTTCTGAGGATAGCAAAAACGCTAAATAATTGGTTTTGTTTTTTTTTTGTGGGGAAAGGAAATGGCGCAGTATCTGTCTCATATATCGTTGGACACCTGAACCGCGCCGTAAGCGAAGGGATGAAGGAAGAAGTGAAAGAAGAAAGAGAGAAATAGGTGCCGTAGTGGAGTCTCCGGCATAATTTCGACCACCTGGGTATCTTTAACGTGCACTGACATCGCACAGCACACGGGCGCCTTAGCGTTCTGCCTCCATAAAAACGCAGCCGCCGCGGTCGGGTTGCAACCCGGGAACTTTTCATTTCTGCCGAGGGGACATCTGCAGATATGTCGATTGTTGTGAAATTTTCTAACATATGAAAAAAATTGCATTCATAAACTCTTTCCCGTTTAAAAATGCTTTTGTCCCATTACAAAAATTTCTTTAGACAGTCTATAGACTGCACATAGACTTATGTCTAAAGTCTAGACTCTCTATAGACAAACCCTAAAGAACAGTCTATAGGCAGCACAAATCCTGCGGACAGTCTATAGACAATCAGTATAGATTTATGCCATATGCTTTTAGTAGAATTTTGTGTATATACAGTTTATTGACTATGAATAGACAAAATTATATATCTAAAGGAAGGCAATAGTCTATAAGAAGTCTATAGGCTGTGTATAGACCATTTCTGCAAGGGCCCAGAATTGCTGAGTGTGAACATGCTTTCAATCCCACGAGGCCCGAGAAAGCCTCAAAGAGCCAGGTTTTATCAGGGAGTCCCAGATCTAGACCTCCATTGGAGCCAGGCCTAGTGTTTCCTCGGTGTCGGCTAACTCGTACGATTGCGCTGCCTCCTTATATACCAACGCGGAACCATGGCGTGCTGCTGCTCCCTGCAACGCCTTCGCGACACATTCAACTCGGCGGCCGTTGCAGCAATGCCCTTTGGCGCCGTGCCGTCGTTGTTTACGCAACAATCGAGTCTCTACTCAGGGAGCGGACGAAGGCGCCGGAATTTCCTGCCACAAATGGTTGATCAAGCGCTGGCTGTCTCTAATTGAGTGGATCTCCTCTTTAGCCGTCTGCTACGAGGGGTGTTCCACTAGCCGAAAGACGCCTCATTCGAATGAGAGCCTGGAATGCGGTGTCTTTCTCATGAGCAAGCCATTTTACGTTGCAGAACCTCCAGTAGAGATCGATGCACCCGCACCCAACAGTCCTGGACAAAGGCATTTTTGGACAGGAAATAGTTTATGAACACAGTTTTTTTTTCATATATTGGAAGATTTCGCTATAGCAATCAATACATCCGCAGGTTTCCCGTCAGCAGGCTTGCATTTTTTTGATATTAACGTCCTTGCGATCATCAGAAGCATTATTATTATTATAACACTGTCATACAAGCCATGTTGAGGCTTCGGCAGGCACGACAACATATCATATGTATTCAATGAAGAGTAATAAAGATTTACTATTATTATTATTGTTGTTGTTGCAAGCGGTTCATCTGCCGCTTCCACAGAGCTGATGTCACATGCAAACAGCCCAGCGAACAATATGGCGCCGCCCAGGGAGCCCTCATTGGAAGGGTCTGAATTTAACGATAGCGATGTCTTGAGATAAGGCGCATATATACGCCCGCAACAATCTAGAGCATTGTAGAAAATTGATTCATGATTTTACAAAAGAGCCCTGGTCAGGTCTCATGTAGCAAAATAAGTGATAAGGTATAATGTTATAAGGAAGGAGGGGGGTTGTCACGTGCTTACAATGTCTATAAACATTTCTTGTACAAACGCTAGCATCGTTCCTTGCACTCACCGGACCAATCCTCCTGGAATGTGTATTGGAATGTGCAGTATTGGAAAGTAGATGAAACTAAGAACAAGCTTGCGCCAAGATGCCAATAACAGGTGAGGATTCTAATGAGAGATGTCGTACATGCTACGTTATCGTAGCTACCACGTAGGAGCTTACAAGTGACGTAACGACAAGAATGCATAAAGGTTACTTTGGCGACAACGTTCCCTATGTTGCTCAATGTCTATATATATATATATATATATATATATATATATATATATATATATATATATATATATATATATATATATATATATATATATATATATGTGTGTGTGAGATTTTCTTGTGCTGCTCACTGTGTATGTGTGAGATCAAAATGTTGAACAGCATGCGTGCATTCCTGCAGTGAAGTAATCTATAAGCGTATAACGGATTAGACCGTAAATATTTTCTATCGCAGCCATAAAGTTCTGGCCTTTCGCAGCAAGCCTCTCTATCTAATCAGACTGAGTAAATATGCAGTTTATCGACGTATTTTTCCCCCGTGGGATTTCCACTGACTGCCGGAAAAAAAGATTGCAACCGCAGATTTAACAGCTTTCGCTTATAATTTTC
This sequence comes from Amblyomma americanum, assembly GCF_052857255.1. NCBI lineage: Eukaryota > Metazoa > Arthropoda > Arachnida > Ixodida > Ixodidae > Amblyomma > Amblyomma americanum. The sequence goes on along the minus strand of NC_135505.1, from coordinate 134,367,286 downwards.
TTCAAAGCTATATGCTGCGCGTTCATGCGAATTCAAAAATCGCGAACGATATTTTCTGCAATGTATACGTATACCAAAAAATATGCACTGCAGACCACCGCGACCGCATTTCATAACAAAAAAGTCCGAAAAATTGCTCTGCACATGGGGTGGTCTTTCAAACGTTTGGCAGGAAAGTGTATGAAATAAATTTTTCTGCCAGGTTTCTCCGTCATGCTGAATTTCACAGTGGTCTGGCCATTTTAATCGTGGCTTCAGAGACCCCTTTTAAGCCTTGTCGTCCTAGGCTTGGGTTCACTTTATCAATATATCGATAAACGCCAATTTCAACTTGCCTCGCTATACATCTAAAAAAGCGATGCGTACCCAATTTCCAACTTTAAAAAAATTAAAAATCTGCACCCGATCAGACGGCCCCGAAAGAAAAATGTTAACTGAGGGTCAAAGCTCCGATAATACGATCTGACATTAAATTCCCACGAATATATGTCGCACAGTCGTCCACAGACCTGTCTAGAATGCTCGCGAACTCCGCGCCGTCTGCGCTCCGCAGCGCGCAGAGTGACGTCTAGCGGCAGCGCCTGGTTCGAGACTGAGCATCTTTGATTGCGCAGTCTCGAACCAGGCGCTGCCGCTAGACGTCGCTCTGCGCGCTGCGAAGCGCAGACGGCACCGAGTTCGCGAGCGTTCTAGACAGGTCCGTGGACGACTGTACGCGGTAAACAAAATAAACGAAATGAATATGCGGTTAGTGGCAAGGGTGGGAAATTTGCGAATGCGGAAAGGAGACAAGGCTGCATCATGTGCCTGCATAATGACCGGTAGGCTTAACACCGTCTCCTCGGTTCCACCGTTACACAACGCTTGAACCATGAAAACGGATACAGTGGCGGTTTCTGCTGTATAGGAATTCGTATGCCTCGCTCCCGGAAAACGTACAGCGCGCTTGCTCGCCGAGAAACTTCTTGGCATATCACCAAGGGCGTTTGCGCAAAGCCACCGCGGCACGCGGGACGAACAACATCCTGCGCGCTGCAGTGCATATGTGCTGGTAGCGTGAAACCCCAGACGGCAGGCAGCCCTCAGTAAATTCTTCACAACGCCGGATCCCTGTTGTTTTAAGGCGAAAGCCTTTAACGGCTCATCGTCGTCCGTCCGTCCGTCCGCTAAATCCGTCAGACTACGACGTCACCAATGGCGTAATTGCTACAACCTATATACTCTTAGCAATTACTAAGTAATGGGTGATTAGTAATTAGCTATTATTAGCAATTAGTTAAATTAACAAAAAATTGATAATAAAATGAAAACGTACAAATAAAACTAGCTAAATTAAAAAATCAAAGGAAACACAAAAATGAATAAATAAATATAAAAATGAATGACTAACTAAATTTAAGAAATAAAAATTACAAAAATGGAAATAAACAATTAAAAGATGAAAAAAATAAGAAAGCAGCCATAGAAAGCCAAATGATTTCGCCTCGCGCACTTTAGATTGCCAAAGTGCCCCTGAATTTTTCGATGCGCTCATACCCAGCTATTCGAGATCTGGACAAAAGAATTTTTGACCGTGAAAGAGTTTATGGACGCAGTTGTTTCATATATTGTAATATATTTCACTAAAACAATTATATCCGCAGATCTCCCGTCGGTAGGCTTGCATTTTTTTTCCTATTCACGTATTTGCTACCATCAAAGGCTTTCCCCATTGGTTATCTATTGCAGTCCTAACTGCTCGGTGCGAGAGACGGAAAGACTTTAAAAGAAAGATTTTGTTATACATCGAAAGAATGGACCATTACCTTCAATATTTCCACTACAGTACCTCACAATTTTCCAATATTCAAAATTCTTGTACAAGAATGTTGGACATAGAAGTCGTTTGAGTCCCATTTCTTTTTGTACGTCCGTCTATCCTAATCATTTGTTGTATACGCATTTTGAGAGACGTGTATTTGTAATATCATAATACAATATAATTATTAATGGAAAAGAATTAGATGGCTCATCGACACGAAAACTCGGCGTTTCCCAAAAAAATGGAGGCGTTACAAAACTTGCGATTGGTCGAAACGGTGTAACGTCATCAAAGGCGGGAAAATGCGAAATATTAGCCAGTCATAGTCAGTACCAACGTTTTTAAATATACTTAATAATGTTAGTCAGTAATATTGTAACAATGCGGTGGGGGAGGGGGCGACTATCCCGACCATGGAGGGAGTGGACTGTTCTCTACCACTTGCCTCTATAGCTCCCTTCACTGTCACGCTAGCAGGGTCATGAGAATAGCCGACGCCATTGGCTGGAATGGGGACCTTTGATGGGGAAAAGCCGCTGCGTTCTTGAGTTGTATCCGACTATAGAACTTACAACTGCACCAACTACAAATGAAGAGCACTGGAATAGAATTGCAATGCTTTTGCATCAGTCGCAGGTAAGTTCCTACAGTGCGCCCCTGGTAATTTATATTTATATACGTACTGAAATATTCCTTATTAGCGGAAGTAATGTAAGTAATGAATTTTACGTATCAACGCAACATTCCAACATACAGGGCACGTCGTAGGCGGAAGGCCCGTATTAATTCTGTTACCCTGGTTTCTTTAACGTCTGCCTACCATAGAACACGGTTGTTCCCGCAAACGCGCACTCAACCGCCGCGCTCCGTCCACCAACTTTGTCACAGCAATGAGAAACGCTTTTCAGACCTGCAGTGTGTATGCGGCTCGCACATACCTCTTGAAGAACGCACCAACAATTACTAATCGATTATCAATATTATCATCATAATCATCTTCACATAGGCTAAATCCACCTAGGGACCAAGGCGTATCCCACGTTCTCTGTGCAGCCCCCCCCCCCCCCCCCCCCAAGGGATCATCCCTTGGTCTTTTATCTCTGTTCCTTGTCGAATTTCGCGCTGTTCGTCAGAATCAACAGGAAACGGCCGACGAGGATCTGTTCTCGCCACTGTAAGCTGTAATTTGCGCTGCGAAAGGTGCTTGAATTGTCGATTGCTGTTTCCTTCAGCTTCAGAGGTCACGGTACGACTGTGAAATAACGGTGCAGCTTGTATTGGGCCGAGACGGTACAACCAGTGAGCCAGAAGCGTTGAGCCCTCTGACGCCTGATGAAATTTTCAGGAGGTTGACATTACTTCAACAGCGGATCTGTTGAAGGATGGAGGGGACATCGTGCTAGAAAAACTAGCCACCCTGTATACGCAATGCCTAATGACCTCGACCGTAACAGAAGCTTGGAAGAACGCAAACATTATCTTAATTCATAAAAATGGAGACGCCAAGGACTTGAAAAATTACAGACCGATCAGCTTACTCTCTGTTGCCTACAAGGTATTTACTAAGGTAATCACTAATAGAGTCAGGGCAACCTTAGACTTCATTCATTTCATTCATTCATTTATTTTTGACAGAAACCGGTACAGTGTATATGCATATACATATTTAATTTTCCTGTCAGGATAGCCGAGGCAAAAGGCGTATTCAAACGCCAGACGAGGCCTCGGAACCGTTATTGCACACAATGCCTCAGACAACGGCGCGACGATCAAAAGTAACACTGTACTGATCGGGAGAAAAAGGAAGAAAGCATAAAAGAAACAAAAAGGCTGTGTTGCACTGACTAAGTGCAATATCAAACGATGTACACGCTCTAACGAAACCAATACTTCAAAATATAAGGATATACACAAGTGATCTGTACAGGTAATGCTTGCAATGACCTTACAATTGCAATAACACTACAATAACACTATGAAGAATAACACTATAAAGATCGTAATTTTGGCGGAAACTATGAGTAGCATAATTTTAAACATGATCACTTTACTTTAACCAACCAAATGACTCGGCTACTGGCCCGAAAGACACGGGTTCGATCCTGGCCGCGGCGGTCGAATTTCGATGGAGGCGAAATTCTAGAAGCCCGTGTACTGTGCGATGTCAGTGCACGTTAAAGAACCCCAGGTGGTCGAAACTTCCGGAGCCCTTCACTACGGCATCCCTCATAGCCTGAGTCGCTTTGGGACGTTAAACCCCTATAGTACAATCCAATCCTTAATAGATCATATTCACACTATTAATCAGGTGATAGAGAAATGCGCAGATTATAACCAACCTCTGTATATAGCTTTCATTGATTACGAGAAAGCATTCGGCTCAGTGGAAACCTCAGCAGTCATACAGGCATTGCGTAATCAGGGGATAGAAGAGCCTTATGTCAAAATACTGGAAGATACATACAGCATCTGCACAGCTACCATAGTCCTCCATAAAGTCAGGGATAAAATTCCAATAAGGAAGGGCGTCAGGCAAGGAGACACGATCTCGCCAATGCTGTTCACCGCATGTTTACACGAGGTATTTCGAGGCCTGAATTGGGAACAGTTGGGAATAAGAATAAATGGAGAATACCTAAATAATCTGCGATTTGCTGATGACATTACCTTGCTGAGTCACTCAGGAGGTGAACTGCAAATCATGATCAATGAGTTAGACAGGCAGAGCACGAAGCTGAGTCTAAAAATTAACACGCAGAAAACCAAGGTAATGTTCAACAGTCTAGCAAAGGAACAGCAGTTCACAATTGACAGCGTTAGCCTGGAAGTTGTAAAGGAATACGTAAGGAATACGTCTACTTAGGGCAGGTAGTGACAGCTGATCCGGATCATGAGACCGAAATAACTAGAAGGATAAGAATGGGGTGGAGCGCATATGGCAAGTTCTCTCAGATCATGAGTGGCAGTTTACCAATTTCCCTGAAGAGGAAAGTGTACAACAGCATAATCTTACCGGTACTCACCTACGGGGCAGAAACGTGGAGGCTAACGAAAAGAGTTCAGCTTAAATTAAGGACAACGCAGCGAACCATGGAAAGAGAAATGATAGGTGTAACGTTAAGAGACCGGAAGCGAGCAGAGTGGGTGAGGGAACAAACGCGGGTTAATTGCATCCTAGTCGAAATCAAGAGGAAGAAATGGGCTTTGGCAGGGCATGTACTGCGAAGGCAAGATAACCGCTGGTCCTTAAGGGTAACGGAGTGGATTCCAAGAGAAGGCAAGCGTAGCAGGGGGCGGCAGAAGGTTAGGTGGGCGGATGAGATTAGGAAGTTTGCAGGCATAGAGTGGGCACAGCTGGCAAAGGACAGGGCTAATTGGAGAGACATGGCAGAGGCATTTGCCCTGCAGTGGGTGTAGTCAGGCTGATAGTGGTGATGACATTACAGGTCACACCAGCTGAGAACTTCTGAGACAAAACCCGGAAGGTGCGCCATTTTCTGGTCACGTAGACGCCTCTGCTTTTCCTATTCTTTCTTCCGAGGGGAGGGGGGGGGGGGGGAATTACCGGCTAACGCGGCATCTGTACATCCAAGGAAGGAATCGCCTCGCAAGACCAGTGACCTCACAGTGTCCGCATCGTGACAGTGCAAAACGACGTCATCATTTTCATGAACGTCTTCCGTGCAGCTATATTTAGGGCTGTTCTTCTTCTTGCACTCCGGCGGCACCTCAACCCCCCCCCCCCCCCCATCAACTTCATTTTTTTCTATTTTTTTGCATGTCGTGTGCGCACCCGACCAATTCTTGAACAGTATCGCGCGACCAGCGACTTGTCAGCACCTTTTCGAAGGGACGAAAAAGGGAGTGCGTTAGAGTGCACCCTACTCGCTAAATTTTTACTCCTTTCTGTTTAGAATGTGGTTTCCCTGCTCCGATAAGCCGCTGACAAGTCAGAGATAAGACAGTTATAAGACAAGTCGCTCATAAGACAGTGGTACACAGACGAGTACAGCGCACTCCCTGCTTATTCCCATATAGGCGTATTCGTGTTTACAGTACAGCGAAATAGAGAGATTCCTTTAGGAAATATAAAGCGCATGCATGATTAATGAGACTTGCGTTTGTATTCGGGACGAGCTCCTAAAAATAATTAACCGTGGGCAGGATATCCTGTGATAGTACAAGAACAGAAAGCAAGCCGGGCAGTCGCATTCCTATAAGCGTTCAGTTAGTGTCCGCTTCTTGGAAATACGTGTGCGAAACATTGTAAATAGAGACAACCGTGAACTATAGTGCAATATTAACCTGTTTTGTTTGAACATTTTGCAAAGATTTTTGAGGCCTGTTCACACAAGGGGAAAGGGTGAGAACCATTCGTGTACCTAAAGAAATAAGTTGTGGTTGGTTGAAATACTGCCGCAATGAATGGGGCCAAATGCCAAGGTACGTTTTTTGCTCTTTTTCTAAGTGTTAGGGCATAGAGATAAAGGCCATTTTAAAAGCACTGGCCGTGCTGATCAACTGCAATAAAATTATTACAAAACTGATGCGGTCCGGGCCCAACATACACACCTGGTAACCGCGATAACAAAAGCGAGCTCCGCGCCAACTGAGATAGGGCCAAGCGGGTTCGATCCCCTATGGGGCCGGCCCACAAAGCCGATATCGCCGATCTTCACAACTTGTACGAGGCCCGTGGTGCTCATATTGCACTCCAGTGCAACGATCTTTGCAAGAAGTCGGACCTTTCAGCACAGAGGAGCAATTTGAACCCAGCTATATACTTCGTGAATTATCGGTGGGGCTAATACGAAGACGCGAGGAACAAAAGGTGGAACGAAGAACGGAGGGATGAAGGGAACAAGAAAGAAAGACAGAAACAGGATTTTGGAAGAAATAACAAACAAACTGACGGTCACCTGGTTGGCGTTCGCTGTATCCGAGGTTCGCAGTGAGTGGACTTCTCATTTTAGAGCCATAAATACGAGGGGCGATCAAATTGGCGTTTATGTCTTGCAAAACTTCGTTAGTAAGCGCCAGATTCTTCAAATGAGTCCGTATCACGGCCCAGACTTCAAGAACGGTCGTACTTTGTTCCTCGCCGAGGCCCTAAGTTCCAACAATTAAGCTGATTTGAGAACACGGTATCACTAATCGCGGTTAAAGCGTTCACGGCAACTATAGCGGCGGGTGCGAACAACGGCTTCGTCACTGTATGACTTTTGGATACAGCCGCGTCATGACCAGCACCATGAAATCATCCAAGGAGAAATCATGTCCGGCCATCCGCGCATCAACAACGCATTGCTACAAATCCGCACGCGTCTGTTCAACAGTGTTCTCAGTCGTTCCTTATCTCATAAAGCATGCTTTTCAGAACTAATTGCTGATGCACTCCGCAGTCAGTCTTATCCAGATGGCCTTAATCATTTCCACAGGAGCGAACAAATATATCCGTACTGGAATATCGTCATATGGCGTGTGAATTTCAATCAGCATGATTTGGATGACGTAAGACATCTCGAGCGCGTGAATGACGCCCATGTCCAGTAGCTGGATCTTTCACTTTGCATTTGGTGGGCAGAAGAATCTAGCCACCGCAGTCAGAGAAGGCAACGTGTGTTGCTTTGCAAAGTTTTCAAGAATTAGTTGAAGCTCGTATTTTATTCGCTATGTCATGGTTGAACTCAACAAGCCACTCGGCCAGCTTACAATCTTACAGTATATGAAAAAAAAAAATAGCGCTCCTAAACTCTTTCTCGTTCAAAAATGTTTTTGTCCAAAATTGTGAGGTATATGGCTCTTGTGGACAGTTTTTCCCGGGTACCAAAGTGCTCATATAAACAAGATACGACTGCAGTTCGAATTCATTCAAATTCCTTGGACTTTCCTTTTAACAGAACAGGAAGGAATTCAAGAGCCTGTACCGAACACTTTTCGTGTTCCAGGTATACACTGTTTGTGTCAGCTCATATATGATTCGGGGGCATGTAGATAATATGCTTATTATATGTAGAGAAGAAGTAGCGATGTAGTACAAGCAGAGCATCCGCCTCGCGTGCAAGAGGACCGCCGTTCGAAACCCGATCCCATCGCATACATCGAAAAAAAAAAAAGACTGTCTACGGTAGAATCAGGCCCGAGTTACGGACTGAACCCGGTAAGCCAGAGCCGACAACGCACCTTCTCACCATAACAGGATTCCAGAAACAGCGGTTAAAAACGAGTATACGAACGGAAATGGCACTAGAAAGCATCCCGCGTCGCTGCTGACTAAACTCAGTTTCGGTTTCGAGGAAGGCGTGAACTCCAGTGAACTCTGACTAATTTCGGAGCGCGAGAACTCGAGCGAATCGACCCGCCGCTACCTTTCTCCCGATCAATGATGAACATGCACGCGACCAAAAGCTCCAACGCATGCAGTTATCCAGGCGCCGCTCAAGGTAGCGAGAAATAATACGTTGCCAGCGCACGTCGAAGGTTTTTTTTTTTTCTTGTGTGTTTGCGTGTTCTCAAACTGCGCAGCTTTCTTCCTTTCCCGGCTTCCTATGTTTCCCAAGCGACAAAACGATACTCTGAGAGTCAACAAGACATTGCGACCTAAGCGGCGACGATTTTTGTTTTTGATGACCCGAACCGTAGTGAAGGCACAGGCAGCAGGTTCTTCGCCCCTTCGTGTGTTGGGCGCGCTGCTGTACGCACCACCGCATATCAGGCAGGGCACAGCGGGCGGCAGCAGCAGGAAAGAAGCCGGCGAGGTCGCTCATCCATGTAGAGAGCACGGACACTTCCGGTTTTTCAAACACCACGTGGCACCGCCGGCGGCCTCTCATTGGTTAGGGCGTCGCTAGCGTCGCTTCCATTGGCCGGAGCTGCAGCAGCCGGCCGTCGCTGGTTCCTTTCCAGTCGCTGCCTTCGCCTCGAGTGGGGTTTCCCCATTCAGGCCTTGCAGGTCGCCGAGTATGCCGAGCTTCAGTTTGCGAGGGCCGCGCCGAGCCGATGGCGGATATGGACGGCTCTGCTTGCCGCTTCTAACCTAGCGCAGTGAACGGAAGAACACAAGACAACAAGACAGGAACTCGTGCTCAAAGCGCGCGATCCCCGGCGAAGTCATCGAGAGACAGTGGGAGTAGTTGGACCGGCGGCTGCACTTACGGATACCCACGAGGTGAGCGGTGGTGTCGTGTTCCTGCGTGGCCCAGTTCGGCGCTAGGCCTAAGTTGGTCTCGGTAATCTGGGCCCCCAACCCCTCCGTCTGCCTCGTCTGCCTGTTTGCTTTGCTGCTGCAAGCGAGCGGCGCGCTGTGGGGCCCCTGTCGGAGGGCTTCGAACCCGTCGGCGGTCGAGAACCAGCCACTGACCCGTCCGGTAACCTTTTTTTACGCTATCGGCGTGGCGCCTCTACTGTGGCGGTGTGCGGTGGCGGAGGGGGTGAGAAGGAACGCCAATCATAGCCGAATGGCAGTGATTGTGTGGTAGATGCGGCGGTCGTGGCAGTACCACCCTTTTCCGGAGAAGGCAACCAACCCCATCGTGCTCGCACAGTCGTTGAAGTGTCTGTCTTACACCCGCGATCGACCCCTTTTGATTCGCTTTTCCTTTTCCTTTGCTCCTATTTTTGTCGTCGTCTGCGGGCCAGCCTTTGATCGATTGCACCTGCAAGTCTGGTAGACGGCCAGACGCCCTAGGGCATCGCCCAGACTTTTTTTTTCTTCTTGCGCATCGTGCTGTTGGATTTCGGCTGTGGAGGAGGCATTGCGTTCAGCCTTGCAGCGCTGTTTGGCGTCCGTCTGTACAACCTTGACTTCAGCCCGTTTTGCTGATGAGATTTCGGAACATTTTTTTTTTGCCCGAGGCTGAATCCAGCGTAGTTCGTTCTGTTGATCATTTTGTCTAATTTTGTATTTCGATACTACGTTGCTACTTACCTCTCTGACTGGCTTCGATTTTTTATTCGTTATACAACCCCCATCGCGATGTTGCGAAATTTTCTTTTCCCTCGGTGTTTGCTATCTTGCATGTTAAAAAGGCCTCTCGAGCGACATCTGCTAAGCGTCGCCAGTCATGTGGCCATATCAGAGTGCACTTGGCATTTTCCCGTTTGCGACTTAAGTTTTGGCCAGATCCACTCCGCGGCTAAATTTCATAGTTCGTGCGCTATCTTCCGAAGAGCAGCAGTGCATGCCACTCCAGTGAGAAATGTCAATGAGTGACGAGCATAACAGTGGATGCACACTATTCTTCTCTCGTCAGCTGCGTGCAGTTCTCTTCCATGTTGATTGTGGGCTATCAAGTGCAAAATGCATACACATCTTCTCGTGTACCTGTGTGTTTCGTCTTTTTTTTTGCGCCTTAAATATTAAAATATTTACACATCAGTAGTTTGGTAGTAGGTGCTGCAATCGACGGCTTGACGCTGTTATAGACTTCAAGTATTCTACAGCCGCAACACTGTGGACTTGGCATCCTAGACAGTGCTCTAGGTCGTTCACTCTACTATAAAGTGCAATACAGTTGCAAGGATCATGCACTGAAAATTAAATACACTCTGTGTTATGGTGCAGTTAGTGGCGTTCACCAGAGGATACCTTTTTTTGGGTACGGGTCTTTGAATAGTTGCAACGGTGCTACATACATGTACCCTTGTAAGTTCTATGGAAACTAACCAGTGCGAAATGGCGAGCTGTTCCAACAGTAGCACATCATTCCTTGTAAAAGTGGGCAAAGCATATGTGGTGATATTAAAGGTTTAGTACCTACACAGCACCCAAGTCCTGGTCGGTATTATTCGAGCTCCAAACTAGGGTACATAAACTAGTAAAAGTCATGAATGTCCTCTATGTACCAGGCTCCAAACTCTTCTCATCATGGCCACATGGCTTCCACAGTCTCGCCCATACTTGTTGCTAATGGAAATGCTGCGTCCAGAAGACTATGAAATCACGGTTATGTGGTTTCACATGTCACGAGACCGATGTTCTCTTTTGCCGATCCATTCTTTAGCTGCGGATGCATTGGCTTGTGACATCAGAGTTGATACTACAAAGCAGCACTACTTGCCAGCTTTGGTGTCAGAGGGACAATTGAACAATGGTAAGGAAGCGAAGGACGATCAAGAATTTCTTAGCAAGATACAGCCCCAAGATTGTGCCTTCATGTTGGTTAATTTACACAGAAGTAAAAAATGAGTTCAGTTAGTGTCCGCACTAGGTTCTTCAAGCAGGAGCACCTAAAGTGTAACAGTACAAAAGTGATTAGCATGAACTTCATCCTGGTAATCATTTGGCACCCTTGTGTGAAGAACACGCTGAGACCAATTAGCACAACTATACTTATTAACCCCACTGGATGTTGGCTGCCGAATCCTGGTAGGGATCAACTGGTGGTCTTGGGGCCGCTGTTTTTCAATGTCTGGAAGCAGAAGAGGACAAACTTTGGTCTTGCGACACATAGCTGCGAGCTAAAGAAACCAGCGCGCTCAATCGAAGGAAGGCTCAGCAGCTCCTCTGCCAAAAGAAGAGTAGTGCATTTTTCCCCTGGGGCGAGTGGGATTGCGCAAAAAGGTCCGGCTCATTTCTTCTGGCCGCGCCGTTACTCCATTTTCTGTCGACGTCCTGCTGCGAACATTGCGTCCTGGCAGAGACCGCCGACGAAGAAGGCGCGCTCAGACTTCCTGCTGCACTTTGTTGTTTTTTTCGTTACTCCCCTCGCTGCTGGATGCGACCTGTTAGAACGTTCGGGAAATACCCCGAGAAAGAGGGGCTCGTGTCGTCGTACTACCTTCCTGGGCCCACCGTCTTTCCTGGCGCTTTCTTTCTTGGAGTGCGCTCACTGGTGAAAGAAAGAGAGAACGAAGAGGTTCGAGAATAATTTAAGTTTTCTCTCTAATGTTCTTTCGATGCTATCACGGCCGCCTGATGCTACTCCCGATTCCGACCTGCGTCGTCTGCTCCGGCACGCGGGTCGGGTAGCAGACGAAACTTGGAGCGTTTACTCCTTTTTTCAAGATGGCGTCCGCCACACGCTTGGAAGCAGCAGCGGCTCTCCTTCGGGGTTTCCCGGGCCAAATGGGCGTGCTTTTTGCCTGCTGCGGCCGTGAATTCGTGGCGTATCTCTCTTCTCCCTTGGCTTGACTCGCCGACTTAGCCAAGCTCTTTTTTTCTTTGTTTTTCTTTCGTATATTCGGCTTCTTCGTCGTCTTCGCGTCGGGGGCGCTCTTTGCGGTCGCGTGAGCGAGGTGCGCGTGCGATTTGGTCATCATCCGGTGGGCGCGTCCGTGGAACAAGCATTCTTTGTGAGGTTCCCCCTCCTTTTTTTTTTTGTGAGTGCTTCCATTGGCACTGTAGTTTTCAGGCACAGCTGTACGAGTCAAGCAGGAAGTTGCGTGTATCGTTTGAGGTTTCATGCGTTGCGGCAATGAGGTATCTGTGAGGGACACCGCGCAGAACGTTGCCTGGCTGATTTCGACCGAGGTTCTGTAACGAACGCCGAAGTTGCAAGTAATTAAGCGCCAACCGCGTGAGGCGATGATTCACGGCCGCATGGTTTCGCGCGATGAGCTTAGGGCCGTCGAGCCACTGTCGCTCGGATTCTTGGTTTGCAGAAAATTTCGCCCTTAGACTGGAAGTAGCTCGGGAAACTAGCCAATAGCAAGAGGTGTTACTGTTACGTAAATGAATTCCGATCTATTTTGCGAACAAAGTTCAAAGTGGTTTCAGCAAAGAAGCTGCCACCGTTCGCTTCATTACCCATTCATCGAAAGAGCTTAAGCCAGTTGGGGGTTGTGGAACAGAAAAGGGTGTTTTAAGGTACGCCTAACTCGGCACCTTGCAAATATAGTTAGGTGCCACTGGGCAGTACTTCTTGGGTTTGCATATTTCATTATTGGTGAAATGCATACAAAAAGGTTTTTATCGTCGCTTTGGTTGTGCTTCATGCTGTTTAAAGTAAAAACCAGGTACTGGTTTAACGAAGTGGCTTGTTGGGCTAGTTGGTTATGTGTTATCCAAACCAGTGCTGAAAGCCACGGACAGGAAGGTGAGACACACACGCTACGCTGAACTGACAGCTAAATTTTATTCATGGAGCATTGCTAAATATATATAGTGCAGATAAAATAGTCGACAATCAGTCCCATCACATGTTCCATCGTACCCTCAAGTTCTCACATCCAATAATTCCCCTTTCTGCGCTAGGAGCAGTAGGGGCGTGCTGCTCACGCTTGCGTGTTTGCAATCATATATTGTTTTTGCCTCGATGCTATCTGGCCTCGTTCCGCTCAGTTATTACTGTATTTTGGCAACAGTGTTCACACTTGCAGTCCTGGCAATATACGATGAGGTTCCCATTTTTTTTTTTTTTTTCACTTCTGATGGGCTAGTTGGTAATGTGTTATCCAAACCAGTGCTGAAAGCCACGGTCAGGAAGGTGAGAAACGCGCGCTACGCTGAACTGACAACTAAATTTTATTCATGGAGCATTGCTGAATATATACTGTTCAGATAAAGTAGTCGACAAGACAATCAGTCCCGTCGCATGTTCCGTCGTACCTTCAACTTCCCACATCCATTAATTCGAATGCACAATAGGGACGTGCTGCACATGCGTGCATGTTAGCAATCATATATTGTTTTTGCCTCTGTAATTTTCCATGCTGTCTGGTCTTGTTTCGGTCAGTTATTACTGTATTTTGGTAACAATGTTCACACTTGCAGTCTCGGCAATATAAAACGAGGTTCCCATCCTTTTCATTTCTGAGGTTTGTCTTGCACTCACTGAGCTGATCGTTCAAACATTTGCTCGTTTGACCCATATAAGTTTTACCGCACGTCAGTGTAATGTGGTGTACAGCTCCTGCTCATGTGACCATAGGGACTTTTTTTTTTTTTTGCAGCCTTTGGCTTCTCTTCCGGAAAATGTCATTTTACAAATTTTTGACAATTTGTCAGGTGCCGGGAAAACCTTTGTTTTTACTCGAGAAGCAATTTTCTTCAAATTGTGGGATATTTGAGACTTGAGAAATAAAAAGGATGGGAACCATGCCATCCTTTGCCGGGACTCCAAGTGTAAACCTTGTTATCAAAATACAGTAATAATTGATGGAATAATTAACTGTAATCTATAGTAATCATTGATCTGCAATTATCGACTGCCATTGTACGCATTGCAAGGAACATAGCTTCAAGCAGTTACCGCTTTAGTGTTTGTGAGCGGGCTGGATGAGAGTAGAAGTACGTTTTATAAAATTTGTATTTTGCATGTAAGGTATTGCAAATGTACATTTGTCATTGGCTGAAACCATCAAATATTTCCTTTCTACTCCCTCGGTACTTGAAGCAAGTCTGGTGTGTCTGAGTAGCATTCTAAAAGAAAGGCTAATGAACTTGGCGACCAGTTGAGAGTAAGGCAGTATTATGATCTGTGCTGGCAAAGCGACAGCTGTCGCCCAGAGTTCAGCGTACCCCTTTCATAATTGCCCTTCCCACGTTAAACGTTGCCCTGGTCATCAGGTCACTAGCCATCAATAAAACGAGGCTAATGTACGAAACTTGCATGATACTGCTTCACAGATACGCATAGTGTCACGAGAACCAAGGAAACATATTCTGCTACGTGTAACGCGAATTACGGCGATAATGTTCGATTAAAAAATTAAGCTGTCCCACCATTATTAGAACATACAGCATTGAGGTGATGTTGACTTGATAAGATTTGTGAAATTTAATCTTGGTTTTCTGGGTGTGCGAGTAACCAGGCAGCTTGGGCTGTCTGCTATTTGGTGGCACCTGACTGCTTTCCTTTCTAGAAAGGGATGATGTTTCAAGTAAATTTGAACAGTTAATCTGGGTTCCGCAAAGTGATGGGACAGTCGGCCAGCGAAATTGTGGACAAATAAGTCTCGGATTTTGACCCATATGCTCAATGGGGAGGTTCTTAACTTTACGTTTGAGTACTGTAGCAGTGGCCGAGTTGTTTATGGGGTTCGATCCCCATGTCACTGGTAATCTTTGGTTTTCCAATGGGTACAAGTTTTTCCTGCCTTGGTGCACAGCTTCTCTGTGATGAAATTCTGGGAAAAATAGGTATTGGAGTGCCCTCTCATGAAAACCGAAAGCATGTTAGTGATGGGCTTTCTGACAAAGCTTCCATTGCACCATTAATACCATCAACAACAACATTGGGTATGTTCGAGGAGCTCTGCAGTAATTGCCCTCTCACATTTGTACCCCAGGTAGAGGGCAGCTCACCATCTGAGGTTGAATGTCGCCAAAATTAAAAATTGTCCGTATACTGTGATGGTGCCAGGGTTTCTCACAAAGCTATTGCATAACATAAATTGGTGCATTGTTATGCTAGAAGCCAAGTAGAGAGGTCCTTGAAAAGACATCGTAGTGTGCACTTTAGAACTGTGATTTCTCTTTCAGCCTGTGGTGAGTTCTTTCAGCCACAGGAATGATAGTTAAATTAGGCGTATGCAAATACTGAAGAATTGAAATACAAATAGGAAAGTTCTTTAATTCAGTTTGAGAACATTTTTTTTCTTCTTTTTGGCTTGATGCATTTGTGTTTTTTCCTTGCTGGTGTAACCTGTAATGTTCTGAGACTAGGACTTGTTGCTTTAAAAGCGAAATTAGGGGGGGGGGGTAATTAACAAGGGGGAAACCAGAGGCTAGGTGGCCGAAGCTTCCACCGGATGCAAAGGGTAAAGCCATTATCGTCCATCCATGCAAACATCACCTGTTGAGTGGTGCTCTTCGTTTGCTTGATGGGCAAAAATTTTATGGGCTTCTTTCTTCTGCTATTTCAGCTGACTTGTGACTTGAGTCATTGTTTACAGTAACTGGTATAGCTGTTGAACGCATACAGAAATGACGTCATGAACATTATCAGCAAAGCTTTTATGCATCACGCAAAGCTCTTCATTTTGCAGTGCTTCCAACTCGTTTCACGTGTATTTTTTTTTTTGCTCTTTTTAAGCAAGGCTCATTATTTCGAAAAACGATTTGTTGCAACAAAGAGGGAAGTATGAGAAATGAGCTGTCATCTAGGCAACGTAAAAAAAGAATGTAAAGCCTTGTATTTACCTTTACAGAGATAGCAGCGACGGCATTACGCACCAGGATCGTTCATTAGCATGGTTTAGCATGTTGCGAGGGTTGCCGCAACCAGTCGCGCAGCGTACGCGTAGTGGTGGGAGTTCCGTGGGGTGTCAGTATGAAAACATCGACGTCAAACGCGCGCGGGGGGGGGGGGGGGGGAGGAGGAGGAGGAGGATGAGGGGGAGAGAGAGATCGACTACCTTGGGTCGTGGCCCATTCGCAGTGGCGTCTGAAAAGAAGATGCGATTCACGTACGCCGGCTCTCGATGACTGCCAAAGCGGACTGCATAATTCGCTCCGCCTTCTCGGAAACCGCGACGTAAAAGTTGAGAATGGTTTAAGCGTGCTCGGAATGCGCGCGAAAGCGGATGTCGTCTACGAAAACTCCCTTCTCCAGGCCGGGAGTGTACTAAACCCTCAAGCTCGGCGCGTTTTGCGTTGAAACTGATCGCACTTGGGTCGTCGCTGCGTCGGTAAGGTTTTATCAAAAATTATTTCGAGTTCCTTGGCAGGCATTCTTCGTGGGTGCACGGCGTCTGCCAGTTTTGGCACGCAGCGTCGCTCCGTTGTTTTCAAGACACGACCCTTGTTGCAGCGGTCGCTTGGAAGCGGAAAAAGCGGCGGCTTAGCGGCGAGGTCCTGCGTCACTTGGGATAATTTTCGCCCCGGACGCGACTTTTTATCATCTTCCGTTGCTGGCGTTGGTTGGGTCCGAGCGGGGGCCGTTGCCAGCGCCCGGACGCCTTGCCTACGTGACGATTGCGGCTTACCAACCAACCCGACGGAAACAACTTTTTTGGAGAGAGTTCTGGCTGAAGCTCCGGCGACCAGCAGGACTGTGTGTCGCGTTCTTGTGCTATTTTTAGCCGTTTCTCGAATCTTTGCGCGGTATGCGGCTGTTTGGCTTTCGGGCACGCGTTGCGGTTGTTTTTCCTGGCCATTGTTTGGATTCGTTTGGCTTCGCCGGGCGGTTTTTGCTCGTCTGCTTTCCGCGGAATTGGCGGTTTTATTCGGTGTGCTGGGCTGCTATCTTGGTAAACTGATGGGACGTGTCTATCGTGAAGCGGGTTATGTGGTTGATGCTGAAGCGCGTTGGCCTGTCATGTACTGTCGCATAAGTGGTGACTGCCTCTTTAGGTACCGTGTTTGCCAAAAGTAACCGGGCAGCGGTGGTTTGTTTCTTAGCCGCGTAGCGCTGCAGTTACACGTGCCCTTAACCTCTGAATCCGTGTAAAGTAAGGTGAGTTCCTCCTCACGTTTTTGTCACCTTTCGCTCTTTAGGGATGCCGTAAAGGCTCCGCTATACGGTTGAAAAGCTAAAGTTACTTTTGGCAAGGGGGTACCTGGCGTAATCGCATGCACGGCCGTCGGGAAGTGCCTGAAAGTAGTACGTCATCACCGTGATGGACTGTGTCGGCTTTGCCAGTGAGATTTACGCTGTGTCGTCTGTTTCCTTTCGCGTCCACGGCGTCTGTCTTTCGTCACAATTTTCTGCACATTATTCTGTCCCGTTCTCCTTTAACACCATCTGTAACTTTTACGTCCTCGACGTCCGATGTGCCGTTGCTTCATTCGCTCCATTTTATTGATTGATTGCCCGCGGGACGTTGTTATGTGTGTGGTCTGCTTTCCGTGTGAAAAAAAAAGTGTAGTTTTGTGACGTCGCTTGCGACCTGTATCAATGGTAATAGATGTACTTAGATATACGTATTATACCGTCGTATATCTACAAACGTTGACCTGTATGATGTATGTAACGTTTATGACGCCGACTGTGGCGCCTTCGTCCGCGACTTATCTTAAAATCTGGTCGTTTGAGGTGGTTCAAAATCTGGTCGCATCCTCAGCGTAACATTTGGAAGCTGGCAGACGGAATCTCCGCCTGAGATCTCTCACGCCTTGCAATGTGGGGACAGTCTTGAGCTTTTTTTTTCTTCGGACTGCCACGGGGGGTTGGCGCGATAATCGGTAGAGAGCGAAAAATTTGTATCCATGGTCCATCAGTTATGCACCGGCCTGGAGTGCAGTAAACAGCTCCGGTGAGTTGGGGTGAATTCGTCTGCTACTGTTGTGGCGTCGCCTGCATACGTCGTGACGTCTTCTGCACATTTTTGTGCCGCTTCCGAAACTCCGTGTTACGAGATATAACAAAGAAAAAGACGGCGTATTGAAACCGCGCAGTCACTTGTGGCTTAGTTAAATACTCTGGCAAAGACTGCTTCAAACGTTGGAGGTGGTGGCTGACGCCTACATGGCCCGACCGTGAACCGCGCGACCCCCGGCAACTGGATTCGTCGTCGTCTGCTACTGCTCGCCTAGGATGTCGTCTGCAGTCGCCTTGCTTAGCTAAGCCCGCATTCACATGCCGCGACGTTGTGTCTATATGTACCGTTGACGCAAGCGCGGCCAAATCGACCGCACCACCGTTTGGCCTTGACGGCCGCTGGAGAAGAGCGCATGGAGAAAGACGACGGCGGCCGGAGGTCTCGGCGGGCGCGCGCGCGCGCAGGACAGCAACGATCACGTAATGCCGTCGCTATGTTGACGTCTGGGGTATTCCGGCGCCTCTGCAGCCCGTGCGCGCGCGCGCTTATCGTAGCGGCGGTACCGGCGTTGTTGCCCCCCCCCCCCCCCCTCCCCGCCGGAATCGACCCGTTATGGGTTAATCCACGCCGGTATTGCGACGTGCGGGGGCGGCGTTGTAATGTGGTGAGCGACACTTGTCTTGGGGTATCCTTGTCTGCACGAGGTTTCCCTCGCCCTGGACGATTTGTCGTGGCAGGCGTAGGCTGTCGTATCTCGTCATCCGGTTGACGCGTGGCCTAGCTCGGTGGAGCGACTCTTGCGTGAGGGCGGTTATTTCTGCGAAACAGAAAGAGAGGGGAGGGGGGGGGGGGGGGGACAGCGAGATCGGAGTTCCTTGTCTGAAGTGGAACTGTAACGCGACGTTGCAGTAGAAATGTCTGTCGTCCGTGTAGTTGCCGTGCCACTCCATCGCGTTGACTGTGGGAGCCCAGAAGTATCGAAACTCTTCACGAGCCAAAAGGTTTGTAGAAAGGGGCACCGAATCTGCCATTTTGCAAGGGCTGTCTTCATAGCTGTACGGTTTTGTCTTGCCGCTTTTATGGTTTATGGTGTTTAACGTCCCAAGGCGACGCAGGCTATGAGGGATGCCCTAGCGAAGGGCGCCAGAAATTCGACCACCTGAAGTTCTTTAACGTGCTCTGACATCGCACAGTACATGAGCCTCTAGAATTTCGCCTCCATCAAAATTCGATTGCCGTGCCGCTTTTAAAAAAACTGAATTTCAATTACGGATACTTTCAGTTGCTTTGGTACTGAGTGATTTAGGTGATAACGTCTGGCTGCGCGTTATGTATTGTTAAATTTTAGTAACTGCAAAACCTGTGATTTCATTTAACTGCATTGAAATATGCGGGCATCTCTTTGTTCCTGGCCTATTGGCAATAAGCGAAAACTTGGTTTAGCGCAAACTCAAGGGAGGGCTCTTTATTTTTCTTTGTTGATATAAATGTCCATTTGCGATGAATTTCGCTGTCATCTGTTTCAAAGTGCAAATGGTTTTGAATCATCACAGCAGTTCTGATAAGCTGCCCTGGATACGTTTAATCGCTCATGCAGCCCCTTTGTGCTGAAAATTGCGCTAAATACAAAAGCCGTCATGTATCCTTGTCTGGTTTCTTGCTAACAATTGCACGAAAGTAAAAACGCGTAGCACACTGAATGCTCTGCCTCGGGGTATTTTGATGCGATAAAAATCTGCTTCATGCGCAGTCCTCTTTGAAGTCAGCCAGGTGAAGGCCGAGATCTATTTTTGGTCTCAAGTGCATCAGCTTGTGTCGTTCGTAAGTCAGGTTAGTTTCAGTCCAAATGCTTGTGGAAGAAGCATTTTATTCTTTCTGTCAATTTTTTTGGGCCCGTTGCTAACAATTCGTGCACTCACAGGATATCGTAAACGTTGGTTGAATTGAGATTGTGTTTCCATGGCAATGGATAGGTCTGTATTCGTTCCGGAAACGTGGGCAGTGTTCTTGGGCAGACACCTGCAGAGGCAAGAGAACAGTAAACAATGCACTGCTGTACTTTTGCACAGTGGGTAGCAGGTGTGTGTCGAAGACAACAAGCATTGTGTTCCATTCCTCGGACGTACTTGAGCAGCTTTTGGCATGTCATCTGCAGGCTGGAAACAGCTTGTTTACGCAGTGCCTAAGGTTATCCAAGTAGTTGCGTTGCTGAGCAAACATTAGCTTGTTGTAACAGGGACCCATGAAGGACCCATTGAGAAGGCTGATCATGCAAGCAAGCTACTGATACACCAGCAGTACAAACAAGAAATGCAAACACAAGAGTGAGAAGCAGCAGATGCTCTACAGTTAGAATTAAAATCCTTTGTCACTAACGGGCCGCCGCGGTGGCTGAGTGGTTATGGCGCTCGGCAGCTGGCCCGAAAGACGTGGGTTCGATCCCGGCCGCGGTGGTCGAATTTCGATGGAGGCGAAATTCTAGTGGCCCGTGTACTGTGCGATGTCAGTGCACGTTAAAGAACCCCAAGTGGTCGAAATTTCCGGAGCCTTTCACTACGGCGTTCCTGATAGCCTGAGTCGCTTTGGGACGTTAAACCCCCATGAACCATAAACTTTTTTGTCACTAGCAGTGTGTCAAGGCAAAAACTAACCAAATCCCTTGGTTTGGCTTTTTTTTTTTTGATGTCTAAGCAGTCTTAACATTTCCTTGAGGAGCATGTCAGTAATGCAATTCCACACTAGCTGTGTGAATGCCATGACTGTCAGTGTTCCTTAATTTAATATGGTGCTCATGGGGGGGCATTGATTCAGCAGGTTTTTAGCCTGGGGCATTGCCATAATCAGGCAAGACACTGTTCAAAGATGCATCTAGTAGCTTTGCAGCTGATAACAGAGGGAAAACGCACGAAGCATTCAAACTGGCTTCTGCATGGTAATTCGCATATTCAAGTTGCCTCCACAATTTCTTTAGTCTCTCTTAATTTTTGATCTTGTTCGTTCAAAGACTTTTCCAGTATTCCGTTGCGTAGATCTAGTTTTGCTCCTCACCCGACCATCGTGCACCTTGTTTTCCCCTGGAATGAGAGCAGTGTCAGGGCTAAGTGGCCATCGGGCGCCCTATCTCCAGCTCGGATCTTTCATGTCCTCATCCCCCCCCCTTCCGTCCTATCTCCCTGTGACCTTCGTACAGTCACCCTCCTCTCCTCTCGACCCTGCATTTAATTGTCCCATGCCCGAAGTCAGCTCTGTCCTCGTATCGGCCGCCTTAGCGCTCCCCTGGCAGGCGCTGGAATGTGCAGAAAAACCCACAATCTCGTAGTGCCGAGCTGCTGCAGTCTCCCCGAAGCTGCCAGCTCGGAAACGCACAAAACAAGGTTTGGCCAGGCCAGCTTGTTTCTCGCTTGCTTCATTGGCAGCAGGAGCAGCTGGCAGGAAGAGGGGGAATCCCCAGCTGAAGAGGGTGGTTTATCTGGGGGATCTTTTTTTTTTTTTTTCACCTGTCTGCTGGTGCATTGCCT
This sequence comes from Amblyomma americanum, assembly GCF_052857255.1. Lineage (NCBI taxonomy): Eukaryota > Metazoa > Arthropoda > Arachnida > Ixodida > Ixodidae > Amblyomma > Amblyomma americanum. The sequence continues at coordinate 134,345,824 of NC_135505.1, read as the reverse complement.
TTGCTCCCTTTATCTCGCCTGGCAGCACTTTAATGTGGAGGTCAAAGACTTTCGAGTGGCGCAGAGAAAGCTGGGTTAGGGTAGGGTGGTACCATTGTTCCTTTGTTGCCACTTCTTTTGCGTGTTTTTACTTCTGTGTACCCGGGCAGTGTGCGACAGCTGGCTCCTTGTGTAATTGGGGCGGCTGGCTGCAGTCTTGAGCCGCTGAACCATTTTGAATCGTGCCAAACGATTTTCATTGTGTGGAATCATTTTTAGTCCTGCTGAATTGTTTTGAACTCAGCTGTTGGTGAGAATCGGGTTCATTGTGTGTCGATCACTCATGCAGCCTGCCATTTCCCATGACTTGATGGAGCGCCCGGCGTGCTGAATGCCTTTCAAAGTTCGGTTGAATGTCGAGCGGCAACTTTTGAGAGAATAAAAAGAGTGAAACGATCTCGTCCCTTGTGTAATCGGGGGATTTCCCTTTAGTGTTTCACATTATCTTGTTCTTCACTGTTTGTCACTACTGGTAGTGTTAGCAATTTGAATGAGGCAGAGGCCACCGGGCTCATGTCAACGTATTATCACCAAGCATTATGTGGCCTTTTCCTGCTTCCTTTATGGGTGTTATTGCTCTCTGCCCTAGGGGTGGCGAGAGCCGCATCTAGGTCATGACATGTTTATTGCATGGTCTTTTTTATTGTGCTTCTACCTCTTCAGGAACTACTTCCGAAGTCTTGAACATCTGCTTGCAATGGTCTGACTTCCTGTGCTAAAATAATGTGCTATGACTGGTCGTCATTTTTTAATGGAGTGGTTATGTGACAGTATTGGTGATAAAAAGCAGTTTTCCGGCTAAAAGGCAGATGTTCGTTTTCACCTACTTCAAAAAAATCGGGTGCATGCAAGGTTTGTTTAGAGGTTGAACGAACTGCGCCGTAGGAGCATCGTCTAAATTTTATGCACAGCACGGAATACCAGCACTGGTGTTGACAGTGGAGTTCTCTGTTTGTTTGGGGCTTGTTGCTTTATTGTCTACTCTCTTTATGCTGCTCATGGTGGTTATTCTAGTCTTCAGAATTGTGAGCATTGGACGCTATTTCAGAACATTTAACGCTTTATTGGGCCATGTTTGCACTAAGAGCTTTTCAAATGCGTGCACAAAATGACCTCTGCTTTAACCTTGTCAAAACAAGTACTTTTGGACTCTGCTTGTTCTTCCAACCTTGTTTGAGTTATGAGTAGGTAGTGTAACAAGTGGTACTTTTGTAACGAACAAAGTGGGCTTCGTGGGATTTATTCACTTTATCCATTTGAAAAATTGTGAAAGAATTTTAGCCTAGTGTGGTTACCTGCATTGGCAGCACGGTGCCGGTGGTGTTGAGCCACTGAGCACAACGTGGCACTTATGAACTCAACTTTTCCACTGCATATCAGTGGAGGTAAAATACAAAGCACTCATGCGGCGAGATTTCAGCATGCATTAAAGAACCTCGGCTGGTTTAAAACCCTTTAATGACATTCCTCAAATCCGTTAATGCAGCCTTGGCTAATGAAAATGTATTTTACATGTATCTTTTTTAAATATTGTACTATATTTTAGATGCTGTGAATATAAATAAACCTTGTTGAGTCAAACACAAGCATAGTAGTACTGCAGAGGTTTCAAGCCAGCTGTGTACTGCGGCCCCATCACTGTCAGCACAGCCCTTCTTGTGTGTCTAGTTACATCACGCACAGCTGCCCTCACCCTTCGTGAATGGGGTGCGGGCCGTTTCCCAGCGTGAGACATCAATTGTTTCGTGTCAAAACTCTGCAGGTGCTCTCGTCACTGTCGTGCACTCGCAAACCAGGCACGAGACATTTCCTTGCCCAGGAATTTTCTTACCTGGGACGCACGGGAATGCATTTGGTATAAGGTAATTGCGAGGGCGAGAAAAGGGTGCAGAATGTTGAAGATAGCCCGCAAGTGTCAGAATGAAAGTGTGTGCAATCTGTTGTGCAGGAAGTTCTCAGATGTGGCCCAAAGCAGGTTTCTTGCCTTTTAAAAATGCATGCAGTCCTTATTATAGTGATATTTGTACTGGTGCAGGACGTTGTTTGGGTGAAATCATGATTTTGGATGCTCAGTACAGAGTCGCTTCAGTTAACAATATTTTCAGCGAAAAAAAGTAAGCTTTCCTGTGCTGGGAAAAATCTTGGTTTTCGAAAGTATTCAAGAAAAAATACGTTCTGGTAGTCTGAAGTGTTAAGTTTTGGGTGCGTTCATACAGGGCGTTTGCATCACTGTGTAGTGTTTCGTGTTTTGCTGAAAGCTGATCTTTTTTTGCTACAAGTTCTAACATTAGTGGAGTGCTTGTAGGCCTAAAATCGGAGCTTGGAAAATTTGCATCGCATCTCATAGCTTATTACGCCCTTGTTGGTGAGCAAAATACTCTTTCACATGCATAAAACCCAATGTAGGCACCTTCATCACTACAAATGAAGCCAGCCACTATGTTCTACATCTTTTTTTCTTTCTCCCTGCGCAGACTGCACAATGAGTCGAAGGGCGTTGTCTGGACCTCGGAAAGCGGGGGCTTCAGAAGGTCGTACAGACCTGACCCCATCATCTCCACCATCTTCACCATCGAAAAAAGATGGCGAGCGAAGGTCACTCATGGATTCGGGATACGATGCTGGGTACACATCCATGAGCTGCTCAACGGGTAAGTCCAGCTTTTCATTATTGTACGGGTTGCATCTCATTCGTCTCAACTCTCCATTTCTGGTGTGCCCTCTAGTGGTGTATTAGATTTTCAGTAGTAATGAAAGTGGTGCAAGTGGCCGGATCCTCTATTCTTATTGAGTTATTTCATCTCAGTCTGTTTTAGTTCACGCTTAAGTTGCCCTCTTTGTTTTTACTTGTGAAAGAGGGTAATGTTTGCCTTGCGTGGAACATGAAAATTCGTCTCATATTTACCCGTCGTCCATGTTTGGGCGGCTGGCAACCAGGAGCGAGACATCATTTTCTCCTGAGGCTATTCCATGTGGTGCACTGTAACACAACTTGCCATGTTAGCTACCCCGTGAAGTCTTTCACTCTGCGAGCAAGTGTGGCTGTTATCTCTCTTGACGGGTGCTGCATTATTTGGCTACTTTCCTTGGCAACTGCTTAAAAGCTGCAATGTGAAGCTTGTGTGCGCTTGTGCAGATTTCACTACAACCTTCTAGAACTTATCATTGAAAAATATTTAGCTTTTTCTTGTCTGACAAAGTGTATTTCAACGGAAGAGAGATGTAGTTGGGGCTGGCTGAAAAAGTCCAGTGGAGAGGTGAAGTTGAGGAAGTTGCTGAGAGTAAGGTGGCCACTGGTTGTGCCAGACAGTGATGATTGGTGGGCATTGGGTGAGGGGGGCCTCTTTGTTGCAGTGGATGTCATGGTTGGCAGGGACGTCAGACTGGACTTCACTGCTTCATTGTAATGTGCGGCAAGGGTGTTTGCAACTGTTGCTATGTTCCACGAGAATGCATATATTTATTTATGTATTGCAATTTCTTTTATTTAGCAACAGAACCGGACATCACCAAGTCAACATGCAGCATGCTGGATTCTGGACTGCTCGAGGAGGAAGCCCATCACAGTGGTGACATCAAACTGGGGTCAGCGTCAGCGAAGCTCGATAGTGGCTACATCGAACCACCCACGTCGGCACTGTTGGTAGAGGCCGATTATGAGACACAGCTGCTTGAGAGAAAGCTTGATGTGCGGCAGATGTACGCTCAGGACAATGATGGTGACACGTGAGTCAGTTCATTCACTAGTCGGTTGATATCTTGCCAGCATGCAACCAAACATACCTCTGCTGTCAGTGATCGTGGTGGGCTCAAGGGCCATCAGGCTCTCAAGGTTTCTTTTTTCTTGGGTTTCTTTCATGTTTTGAGAGGAATATATATTATTGGTTGTGAACGCAGTAAAACCTTCTTAATTCAACCCCCGTTATTGAGAAATTGAGTGCTGCTCATTTATTTGAACACTCCGGGGCTGGCATCGGTTAGTTCAGGTGAACTCCCGAAGTAATGCCATGTTGCGGTATGACCTGCGCACCAAGCGATAGTTTGGACATTTATTTGTCCACATTCCTTACGTGCGTATTACATTGCTTCCCGCGCCCCTCTGATGTGCAAGAAATGGCAGGTGTGTTGACGATCAGCAGATCCCTGTCGATAGGCCTCAAGAGAGTCCAGTCCAGCCTTGCTGTTTCGTTTCTGGTGCTTCACCACCAGCCTGCGGCAACAGCAGCTTTCGGCTGTGCATATCAGCTAGCCAGCTGAGCCACGTGCTGCGTAGAACGATGATTGCCTTGTCGGTGATCTTTGTCGGTGCCTTGTCGGTGATGAGCAGTCCCGCTTCCAATAGTGTGCATGAACTACAGTATTGAAGGGAACGGCAGAAAATCGTCATTCTCTCTCGGTTTTAGTCTTAAAGGCGGCAACCATTGCCCGAGTTTGAACAAAATAAATTTTATATTTACTCTGACGGTTTGGGGCAGTTTGTGGGGCCATTCTATAAATTAGACATTTTTTTTTTGTGCTCTTGAAGTCCAAATTAACGAGCTTTTACTGTGTATTAAGATTGCCATTCTTTGAAAGCAGAGGCCCATTTTTTCACGCTGAGCAGCCCTCTTCTTTGTGTTGTGAAGGAGAGGACAATTTACTTTATAATGCGTGGAACAGCAGCATTCGTTGCGTATTTGCGGCCACTCGTGCTTGTCGGGCGGCTGTAAACCAACAGCGAGACACACCTTTGCCTGTTACCTCCTCGCATCCACTGGTTACGGAATACGGTTGTCGTTGTGACTGCATGGCCTCACAGTCAGCCTGAGATGTGCTCGAGGCCGTAAAGGGTCGAGTAGAGGAAAACTGGTGGCCTCTGGCACACGCTCCTGTGACGCGTCCTCTCGAGATGGGGATGAGAGTTTGCGGGGCTTGTCATTTGAAATTGCATTTCCAGATGCATTCATTGGGTCCATCTAAATTGCAGGCTTCTGCATGTTGCAGTCATGGAAGGGTGGACAAGGTTGCTGTTGCGCATAATCCGCGAGACACCATATCCTAATCTCCTGGACATTCGCAATTACTATGGCCAGGTCAGTACGAATGTGTCTACTTGCCGTAATTTTTTTTGCTTGAGTGTGTGTGTGCATGCGTGTGTGTTTTCATCAGCGAGCCTACGTTCGGAGGTTATAGCAAGGAAATGGCGCAAAAAACAGGACAGGAAGACAAGAAGCAACAGACACAGCGCTGTGTCTGTGGCTGCAGTACTGTGTCTGTCGCTTCTTGTCTTCCTGTCCTGTTTTTCGCGCCGTTTCCTTGCTATAATTGTGAACCAACCGGCCCACTGGAACTGTCGGTCATTGTGTTTGCCAAGTCCCTTTCACGCTGAGCTGCAGCCTTCTTCCTCGTGTGTTGCCTGAGGAACAGGGCATTCGGTCTTTGACAAGCGTGAGACAGCAAAAATGCGTCTCGTATTTGCAGTCGCTCGTTTCTGTCCGGCGACAGTAAACCAGGGGCGAGACATGCCTGCACTTTCACTTGTGGTTTGTTTTAAAAGGCAGGAGATAGCTTCTCAAGTGTCTGTAGGTAGTTCATGTTTTTGCTTTCCAGGGAAAGAGGTATTCTGTGCTTGATCACCAAGGCAGTTACCATATTCGACTGCATAATAAATGCGCTCTTTTCATTACACAGTAATTTGCAATACCCTGCAGGATGCATTAATGGCGCAGAGCAATATGTTGGCAAGAAAGTATATTATGCTAACCAGAATCGATGTATCAGCTATACTAGCTGGATTGTATAATTTGTTTATGTGTAATTTTGTTTCGATAGCACACTTAATGCGCTTGAGACTGTACCTAGCTCCATGCTCGCCTGTCTTGCCTGCAGACTGCACTGCACCTGGCAGCTCTCTGTGGCCGACATCACGAAGCTCGACTGCTTGTTGTTGCTGGGGCAACGGTGGACATTCTAGACGATGCTGGTCGGACACCGTTGCACGTTGCCTGCCGTGGGGGTGAAGTCAGGGTGGCCACGGACCTTCTTGCTGATGTTACTGAGGTGAGTGAGAGTTGATTATGTTGTCAGCTTGTTGTGGATTGACAGGCTAGGGCCAGTTAGGTTTTAATCTTTTGTTTGTGACTTTTCTAGTCTTTCACTGGTGGCATCATTTTTTCAATAAGAAAGCATTCTTTTTGTATTAGTTCTTGCTGACTATCTGATAACATTGCTTTTTAAGCTGATGATTAAGCATGACGGGAATTATATTAGTACCATAAAATAGTTTATAGCATTTTAACGCATGGATTGATTTCTAGCTACTGCTGGCATTATATAATTCTTTTTTTTTTTTTTGTGCACCGAAAGCTTGAAGGCATCTGTTAGTGATGCTACAGGCTGTCTTTTGTAAGAGTTGTCGGCTTAGAACCAGGTGCACAGATGTGCCAGGTATGGAAATAAAGTTCAAGGCTATGGTTGCACTAGAGTTCCTTTTAAATTTTGTGGAAAGTTCTGGTAGGATTTGAAAGGGGAAATTCCTTTGCGTCAATGAGGCTGTTATATGCATTGGCTTCCTTCGTGAGGTCTCATTCCACTCGCGAGCCCCTTTCACGCTGAGCAGCCCTCTACCTCGTGCGCAGCCTGAGGAACAGGGCAATCCTTGATCTGCGTGAGACAGTGAAATTCGTCTCGTATTTGCCGCTGCTCGTCTCTGTCGGGCGGCTGTAAACCAGGGGCGAGACAAGCGGGCTGCTGCCTGCACTTCCACTTTGGGTTACGTGTAGTCAGTGTTTTGCTTGGAAAGCAAGAGGGTACTGGCTTACTGTACCTGTTACCCAGGCGGCTACCGTATTTACACACATAACGAAAATAATGTAGGTATCCACCGTGTTGTTCACAAAGAGTGCTGCTTTTGTGTTGTGTTCTTTCAATTGATATGGTGCTTTCTTTATTGGCATACACTGTGGACACTATTGACAGTACACTCCTTTGCTTGCCGGGAAAACTGGGTGGTAAAGCGCTTTGGGGATCCTTCTAGGGCTTGTTGTGCTTTATGTCTCTGGCAGTTTTTTCATGTCTCTCGCTGCTTTGCGACAAACCCCTTTTGTCAGGAGCAGCTTTTACAGGGAACTTGACAGTCTAGCCAAGTATACGTGTCGGGTATGAAACTGTTGTCAGGCTCGGGGAAATGCTAACAGCCTGGCAGAGCAGGCAAACTTGACTCACCTGCAAGGGCAAATGATCTTGCCAGATCGCCTTGGTAGTTGGCACTTGAACCAAATGTGTGCATTGGCCCCGAGAGCAGGAACGGGAGTAATTTTACTGCTCTTGGCGTTTCACTTCCAAAGGCATGCCATGACTGGCTCGACTCGCTAGTGTGTAGTTGACATAAGCACTGTGATCAACTCTGGATGGACTTGTTTTGCCTGATGCCAGCTTGACTTCCCCTGTGGGGTTCATGTAAGTGCGTCTAGAGGGAAACTGGCTACTACCAGCCCTAGGGTGCTGTGCATCTTCCAGCCAGTGTTGAATATTTCTTCCAAGCTTGTGCTTGTGCCTGCTTCATGGCTTTGGGTGGAGTCTTTTTTTTTTTACGAGTTCCTGTCTCTTCGCTCCTCGCTGCGCCTCCAGTCTTTGTGACGCGCCCCTCGCGCTCCCCCTTCCCCTCGTGTTCAGGAGGAGACTGGCTTCTTGCAGCCCCAGTACCGTGTGCACCCTGGCAAGCATGGTGCCACCTACGCCACCTCCCTGGTGTCGCAGCGAACACTGACTGGTGATACAGCGCTCCACCTGGCCATCAGTTCGGGCTCGCTGGAACTCGTCGAGCTTCTGCTCCACTATGTTCCTGATCCCAATGTTCGGGTAAGTGGTGCCCGGCACCTTGCCTTCTTGATTACTTCATGACTCCCCTTGGACTGAGTATCCTGTAGCGCACTAGAGTTCTGTTCACTTCAGCAAACTCTTTGGCACTGTATGATACAGCAGAAGTGTTAACGTGTGGGTGGTATGGGAGAAGGCATTAACATTTTGCATGAAATGCGTGGTAGTTCTGTGTTACTCGATAGATGGTGTTCTCTGCATAATTCTTACTCTTTCCCACTAAAAAATGACACCTGCAAAGGAACACGGGTACATTTGTCATTCCAAAGAACATTTCCTGGTAACACTGCGACTGCGGCTAACAGCCTCCTGTGGCCTGTGAAAATAGTCGTCCATTATGGCGTGAGGTGCTCCAGGTGTTTGTTTTAAATGTAAAATCACAGAAGTTTTTAGCTGAAGTTCAGTATACTCTAGATCAGCACTTTTTCTTTTACATATGATCTGTTTGATTTGTACAGGTCATTTCCTAAGCGCTTAACTCCCTAACATGCATTTTTTTTTTTTTCGAAAATGGTATCAAGATGGTTATTTAGTGTCCGTGCTGTCATCTGTCGGCAAAGTAAAGGAATTCTTTGGATGAGCCCAGCCTTCCTTAAACTGGACGCAGACTGCCTCAAAACATGCCAAGCTGGACTCGTTATGTTATTGACAATTTAACAGGTCAAAATTCTCGGGATCAGCCACCGCGGTGGCTGAGTGGTTATGGCGCTCGGCTGCCAGCCCGAAAGACGCGGGTTCGATCCCTGCCGCGGCGGTCAAATTTCGATGGAGGCAATATTCTAGAGGCTCGTGTACTGTGCAATGTCAGTGCACGTTAAAGAACCCCAGGTGGTCGAAATTTCCGGAGCCCTTCACTACGCCGTCTCTCATAGCCTGAGTTGCTTTGGGACGTTAAACCCCTATAAACTAAACTAAACTAAAATTCTCGGGATCAAAGCAACAGGATGACACGTTGAAATGTACAAGCACCAGCTGGCAAAGGGAAAGTGTGAACATTGGCTGTTGTGAGCAACAATTAACATGGTTGTCAACTACAGGAGCGGTACTGTGGTGCCACGCCACTGCACCTGGCGTGCCGCCTGCACCGTCCCGACCTGGCCGAGGCGCTGCTGCGGTCGGGTCGCGTGGACGTCAACGCCACTGACTACGGCCGCAAGACGGCGCTGCGCCACTTGTGGGATGCACACCGGCAGAACCCACGCAGCAAGGACCTCCTCCGCCTCGTGCTGCTGCTTCGTGACCACAACGGCATACCCATTGTTGATCCAGGCTCTGAGGACGAGGATGACTCTGAAGACAGCTCTGAGGATGACGATGAGGTGAGAGGCCTTGTGAGAGGGAAAAAAAAAAGCACAAAGCTTTGTACACCAGTAGCTGTCAGTGCCTTGTTTCCTGAGGTTGTGGTACGAGAACCTTGGAGAGGAAGAAAGTGACGAGGGGTGAAGCGTGCGTGAGGTGTGGCGCGGGGCGCATGCAAGTGCAATGCTACAGTGCGTGTCATATCACTTAATCGAAGCGAGCGGTTTGTTCTCCAGCGCGTCCAATGTGATGACGTGATACGTTAGAAATAATATAAAAACCAGGCTTGAGCAGTTGTCTCATCTACTCACATTTGTGTGAGAGGATCTGGATATCATTACACTCGCAAGCTGACGCTGACACTGACAGCTCAAGCGTGCAAATCATCCCCCAGCTCTAGTATAGGGCACCTAGTTGAATAGGTGGAACCAGCTTATAGTATTGCTCCACATCTTGCTTTTCCAACCACTGCAGTCGAATTTCGATGGAAGCAAAATGCTAGAGGCCCGTGTACTTTGCGAAGTCGATGCAGGCTAAAGAACCCCAGGTGGTCGGAATTCTCCTGAGCCCTCCACTGCGGCGTCCCTTATAGCCCGAGCCGCTTTGTGATGTTAAACCCTACAAAACTAAAACAAAACCAAGAACGTTTAGCTTGTAACCCATGTAGCATAGCGCTAACTGTCTGTAACATGTAAGAGTAGTTCCTAGCTAAGTGACTCCTTTTCAAAGTAAAAAAAACTTTAAACCTTGAATAAAGGCTTATTGGCCGTGCTTTGTTGCCGCTTAACATGCCCAGCTCGTGTATCAGCAATCGTGTAATGCTGGACTTCTTGCAGGACGAGGAGGAGGATGAAGAGGCGGTACGAGCTGTGGCCAATGCCATCGACAACAGGCTTGGCAATCTCCGAGTGAACGATGTCGGGGGATCATAGCAGCGCCCGAGACCTTCCCATTCTGTGTTCGGGCGCTCTCTACTTCATCTCAACACCCTCATTGTTTGAAGTCATCTTTGGTCTTTCTTCATCTGCCACAGTGTTGTTTGCAAAGAATCTTCATTGTTTCCATCATATATTTCGCAAGTCAGAGTCTGCGGTGATTGGTCCAACCGTCCTTTTTTTTTCTCTTCGATGTGGTTGATGATCTTTGTGTTGCTGTGACAATGCTACTGGAGAATTTCAACAAGCTATTGAGTCTTGCGCATGTTGGCTCTACGTTATATCCTAGTTGAGTGTTGACAGCATTGTTTCGGTGGTAATGAAAGAAAACATAGATGGCAATGTTTTGTTTGTTAATATAGGGACCATGTTGTTTGAATAGCTTTAACCAACAGAACTCTGCAGTGTTGCTGATACCTGAGAAAGTAGCCCCTTTGTTCGGTGCACGAAAAATGTACCAGTTTTTGTCTTGCGTGGTATGCGAAGACAGGGAGTAGTTTTTGTGGCATAAAGATGCACTGGCTTTGCCCATTTAACTAATGCAATGTCCATGCGTTTAGAGAAGTGGCTGAAGGACCATCACCTTTTCGTTTCACTCATTGAAAGTTGCTACCAAGTGTTATTTATTACTGTTGCGTCATTAAAACCAAGACTGTTTGGTTGCGTTTCAGTCATTGTTCTTTCATCCACGTTGTAGTGGGCCATCTGTGTGTGTGTGTGTGTGTGTGTGTGTGCATGTGAATGTGTGTGAACAACGGTTTGTGAGATGTTGGTCACATGGTACCTCCCTCTTGGTGTGAAAGTATCTTCTGGTCTTCATGCTTTTCTTTTTATGTTACTGTTATGATCTCTGTAGTGTCTGAACTAGACCAGTTCTCACGCCGAGTAAGAAACGCAGTCTTAAAACTTCATTAAAGGTGAAAATCTGCGGCAAGGGGTGTCGATGGTAACCATTCTGGCGTAAAGCATCAAAGCCTTGCGAGGGATTAAAGCGTCACGTGTTCACTAGAATCTTGATACAAATTTCGCGGGGCTGCGAAAAATATTGATATCCTTTAAAACTAACAAAATTCGTATGCAGAACCACAAGCGATGTATTCACGCAGATATTTTCAGTACTTGCGGCCGCACGACCGATTACTGCTCACGGTTCATACCGCACTTCTGGCGGTACCGAAGTCTGTGATGTGCAGGCAGTGCAAGGGTGCGGTCATGGCTCGCATGTTCGTATCATGAATAATGGCACCGGAGGGCAGTCAGAACACTTGAAAACTCTTCCCATTGTATACAATGCACTCTGGCCAGGGAATTTTGCAAATTTGTATTATCCCGAAATTTGTATCGGAAGAGATTGTACGTCGAGATTCTACTGTATAGTTGAGTCAGTGCTTGCTTATTGAAGGTGGTGAGACTGTTGCAGTGCACATTAGGGCTATGCTTTAGTCTAAATGAACCGCACTCTGATGGGGGTTGACCTGTCATGGTGGCTTAGTGGCTGTGGCATTCAGCTATTGAGCCCAGGATTGATCTTGGCCGCAGCAGCTAAATCTTAATGGAGGCGAAATTCACACCAGTGTGCTGTGTGATGTCAGCGAGTTGGGACCCCAGTTGGCCGAAATTAATCCGTAGCCCTCCAATATGCACCTCTCATACCCATGTGCAGCATTAGGACTCAAAATTCCTCATACCGTACCTTACCAGATGGGAGTTGGTCGAGTGACCTCACAAAGGCCTCCGGGGCTGTTCAAGAGTGCAGACTGTGCTGAATGTGCAGATAACGAAGATTAAGGCCCAGTAGAAATTTGGCCAGCCGCATAAAAAATATCCTTTTTAGATAAAGTGTGCCAAACGTGGCTCAAAATTCCTGTTACTAATCTTGTGCAAGGAAACATTAAAAAAAATACCTGGGTCTTCAGCTCTACATAGCTGCATTGATAGTTCTTCATATCTTTGCTTTTTAGCTTGTTGAGTGAAACATTTGGTAATAAATGCATTGTCCTTTAATACGGTCAAGTGTGCCATTACAGGTCATACATCTAATTGTGAAAAAGTACCAAATATTATTGGGAAACTTGGTTCTCAGCTGTGCAACTGCGTTGCATTCCAGTTGTTTGACATGTGGTTTGTTGCACCGGGGTGAACAGATTTTCTCTAAGACTGTGTGACATTCCATGTGTGCTTTGTTCAAAGTGTACATATTTGCGATGAATGTCTGAACTGTTACGAGAGCCTGATGACGCTTTTCTTTTTTGATATGCACTGCAAGTGTGTGAAAATGCCAAATGTGTGGTATCAGTAGCAGCAACCGACATTAGGCTCTGTTGTAGCAAGTGTGGTGGCATTTGTATGCTGCCACCAATCCGCTGCCTTTTGCACCCTGAAAATGAAGACTTCCGCCACCAGCTACGGCAGTGGTTAATTGCAACTTGCGTAGCTGTACAGGCTTTATGCTGTCATATTAGTACTCTATGTACTGCGTAGCATTGTGTTCGGAATATTCTTGCTTTTTAATATGCACGAGCGAAATGGCTGGTCCCGGTGAAGTGAGCATTTTTATTCGTGTCTCACAAAGGCTGTCACTGCGCAGTGTCAATGCGCGTTTAAATATCCCAGGCGGTCGAAATTAATATGGAGCTCTCCACAACAGTGTCTCTCATAGGCCACGTGCAGCTCTGGGACATTAAATTTCATACACTATACCATGCCATATTATACTACTAGGCTGACAAGAATTTCAGGTTGCATAACTTGTCTACAAGTTATGGCTTTCTGAAGCAAGGTCAGATGTGGGTGAAATTGCTACACATTGAGACTATAGGTAACAAATCTCAATGCTTGGCAAACAAACAAATGAAATGCTTGCCCAGTAGGCCTTTCGAGACTATACCTCTTGGCATGACAACATTGTACATTATTAATATGCTCGGCAGCATCCCCTTGCTTGGCCCCGCATGCACTTCGCTGTGGGTAGCCTGCCGTTTCGACTCCTGCCACATGCGCTGCTTGGGGTTTGGTGGTTAAACAAAAAATTTTAGTGTAGCACTGGTTTTAAGCAGGGGGTTTATTCTATCCACAAGCTGTTGTTGCCGTTTGTAGTGCTGCTGTAATATAGTTGCGTGTAAAATATAACAACTGTCTTCTCTTCTTTGCTCCAAGCACGCTGCTGTGCTGTTTGTGTTTTAGCATGGATGTGAATGGATGCTACGTCTTCGTTTCATTTAGTTTAACTCTTTCTTGAGGGTAGCTACTTGCAATCACTTGGCTGTCACTTTTTACATTGAAGGCAGCAGGTCTTCATCACCTGGTTATATGGGGTGTGCATGTTTGCTTCTGTTAAATGCTTCGTATAAAAAAATTTTGATAATTGCTGTATACTTGAAATTTGTATGAAAGCAGACTGCTGCTGCCAATATTTTTCATGCACTTTGTGCAGTGTTTTGTTCTGAAGTGTTATCAGAGCTTTTAATGCCTGATAATGTAAAGACTTACTGAAATTGGTCTGTTTAAGGAAACAGTTTTTGTAACACTGTGAAGTAGCGCCCTCAGAAAAAGAATAGTATAACATGCGTCTGCCTGTAGTGCATCTTTTTGTGTGTGAATGAGACATCTGTGTTCTATTTTCTTTCCAAGAAGAGTGTGGGGGAGCGTGAGAAAATTTTCTGCGCCACACTTCTTTTGAAGACAGAACGACACTGCCTGGAATTCCTGAAAAAAGGAACAACGCTAAAAAAATCCCGAATCAACTCTTGCCAGTTGAGGATATAACCAGCAGCGACTGCCGAGAAGCAAGATGTACATAGTTCGTCGTGGACGACGAGACAGATTTTAATGCCGAGTTAATGAAATCTATGCGCTGGCAAACAAGCCGGTGCCGCTTTTGAAGAGGGAACAGTCGACCATCACTTCAGTCGGGGCGTGCTTGTTTGGAGCATTTTGCAACGAAGCACTGCAAGTTGTTAATGTGGTGCTGCAATCTCTGCATTAATTAGGAGTTTGATCCCTATAGTGGGTGGCATTCTAGCTTTATTGGGGAGGTATTTGGATCATTGGTGTTATTGGGGTACGACTGGGCTAATTTGAGTTTTGTTGAGGTTTTGAGTGACAGGCATTATTGGCCGCTAGCCCTTCTGAGTTTTGTTGAGGCTTTATGAGTGATGGGCATTATTGGCCACTAGCCCTTCTAATAGGTAATAATAGGTAATCACCTTTTAACCTTTGGGGTAAAAAACATAGCTGATCTCAGTGCTCAACAAGAACCTCGGGCTAGCTGTGGTAACTCTGCCTTCTTGATGAAAATTTTTGTGTGTACTCAAAGTTACATGGTATTGCACTAACCCTGGACATTTAAGGGTAATGTGTCTGTAATTTGAGGAAAAAGGGCTAATTTGTCCATTTATGAGGACATTGTGTTTGCATGGTTCCCCGACTAGTGAAGGACGACTGTTCCAGAAGAAAAATAAAAAAAATCGAGACACTCGCTGTGTCTGAAAAAGTACACGAGGGTCTTCGACAAAAAAAAAATAAAAATGTGCAAAAAGAGAACTTTATATTCTATACATAAGATGTGTTTAAGAAATGAGGAAAAAAATGTTGACTGTAAAGCATGCGTCTACATTTTTTTTTTTGTCATATGTTCGATGAACTTGAAAATGGTGTTGAAGTTTTGATGTTAAAGTTGGGAGTTTCACTGGCCAGGTTAGTGGTGAGTGGAATTCAGTGTGGTGTACAAAGTTGTGCAGAGGATTTATTTTTTCTTCTATCTAGGTGCTTGCATTCTTGATAGCACTTGTGATGAATCGCACAGCAACCCTTACACTTTCGTAGTCCTTTTCTGTCGGGGGAAAATGCATTACAAATGAAATGGCCGCAAAGGAAAGATGACGGCACTGAACGGTTGGGGTTTATTGGAAAATGAAATTTTTCTGCATAGAGGCAAACTTCACCAATCACCAATTTTTATCATATTGGCAAGTTATGACATGCCGCTGTCTCTGTCATTTGACATGAAACATGAATTCAGACAAATTTAATGTCTCTTGGTTGTATAACATGAATGCGCCTTTAGTTAAATTCGAACTTAAACCCTTAATTTGAACTAATTTTTGGCCCCCCATGAGGTTTGAATTATCAAGAGTTGACTGTATGCATCTTTTTCTGCTATCTCTATTTGTATGTACTTTTCCTTGTAAACCTTCAGTTTAGTGCTGCCACCTTTTCTGGTTCCCAGTTTGTTTGCCCTGCATTTCCTAATGGGCCGTCACCAACCTATTATGCTGCCTAATTAGCTTCCCTGTTGGCTGGTCAAGCAGTGCATATGTGTTTCAGCAATGTAGCAGCTATTTAATAACAGTTCCCAAAGCTGGCTTCATTTTTTCAGCTTTTAAGCAGCAAACAGGTTTTTTCTGCAGCCTTTGATGTACCAAAATCTACATGCTGTTGTTGATTCCATCAGAACTATGGAATTCTGTACGCTTTGCATGTTGCTGCTTGGGGTAGTTATATGGCAGCCATATCCTTGTGTGGTCAGAGACCACCTTAGCAAAGTTGTCCTCTTCTATTCGGCAGTTTGCCTTTCATCTCTTGCGTGACACCGTTTTCTTTGGCATGTTGTGGTCCACGTGATGTTGACTATTGTCGCAGACTGAAGATTTTGATATGTCTGGATTTTGGGCAAATTTCACAGTTCCAAAAACGGTCATGCAGAAATGCATCGCTGTGATGTTCTCAGACATGCTCTTTTGGAGGACACTATGCAGGTTGTCAATATTTATGGCGAGCTGAGTATGTGTACCAACTCAATGGTATCTGCTTTGGAAAATTGTTTCACATGCAGATGTAGGAGTGTTTTTTTTTTTTTGTGAAGTCTTCAGACCAGCTTGCTGCCACTGCTGGTCCTGTCTCCACGATATGTCATCACAATGTAATAGCTCGTCAGCAGAAAATGACCGGTGTCATGGCTGTGACTGCTTTTACAGCTGTCTTTAATATGTTCCACTGTTCCAAAATCATTAGCCACAATTGTTGAGTGGGCATCTGGTGTTACAAGGCAACAGCGTGTCTAACGATAAACATACTTTTGCGGCAATGCTTCTCCGACTAGTGTTACGCTCAGTGAGACGTATCCGTGACTAACGTTCAGAAAATCAAAATAAATTGCTCGTGACCGATGCTACTCGGCTTGCACCTGCAGCCACAGAGAACAAAATCTTGGGGGTTGCGGAAGTGGAGATGTCTAAAATTTGTCCACAACAGAAGTGCTACGGTTGTTTTCTCGTGGTCGTACAAAAACTTGTTAATCGCACGTCATGAATGATGTCTGTGCGTTGCGTCACTCGCTTTTGTAAATATGCCTGGGCTCTGTGTGCATCGGCAATCTCACGTGTGTGCATGCGTTTGTCTCATTCTGAAAGACATTGTCGTGTTGTGGAAAAAAAAAGGACTCGGTCATTATTAAATTCTTGTTCAAATTTCACTT
Organism: Amblyomma americanum; assembly: GCF_052857255.1. NCBI lineage: Eukaryota > Metazoa > Arthropoda > Arachnida > Ixodida > Ixodidae > Amblyomma > Amblyomma americanum. The sequence goes on along the minus strand of NC_135505.1, from coordinate 134,329,219 downwards.
GCTGCATGCATTGTTGTGAAAGCTTATTGGAATGCCTGTATGAAAGGGAAAAAAAGTAATGTCTCGTTTCGCATGGAGGCTTGTCAAGTGTTATAACATCTTAAAAACTTGGTTTCTGTCACCACTTTTGTCAGTCCGAGGCAAAAAGATGCCCATCGACATCTTTTGTTTTTGTCTTTGCTATGGCATGTGCTTATGTTTCTTTGCTCCTGATTGAAAAAGAATGTCACCGAGTTGTACGATTCCTCACCACACGAGCCAAGTGGTGTAGCTGGTTGCTTCTCACATGTCGGTTGGACATAGTCATTTCAGCATTTTTTCATGTGTTCAAGTTAAAGGTCGTTAGGAGCGCAGGATGATACTAAAGAGTCAACACAAAACTGAAGAATCGTACAAAAGCTGTCTTGTGCGGTACCTGAGCTAGCTTTTAGGGTGTATTTAAATGAAGTTGGCATATATGACTGTGTTACAGAGAAACAAAGATGCTTATGAGACTTTTGTACATAATGAAAACAGCCGCTTTTTTTTTTCTCTTTGTGCTTATATGATATGGATATGTAGCATCGATATGTGTCTAGTTTGTTTTCCCCGAGATTAGCATGTAGCCCAGCACTTGTGAATCTACTTTGAGAGTTGTAAACTGTGCATGATTTGCGGCGTTCATTAAACCAGTTTTTGCCGAAGAAATCTTTGTTTGCCTTCTCTTTATCCGTGTGGCTTCGTTATGCTGCATTTTGTGGCACATTTTTCTTTCATTATAAAACAGTGCCAAATATTATGAATATTCAGGGTGCTTCACGTAACTTGAACCAAGGATTTAAAAAAAGCGGTGAACCGCAGCCCGCTGAAACAAACAATAAATTGTTTGCTATCGTGTGACGCTCCTCAGAATATTTTTTTTATGTTGCACTTAATTAGTTTACTATATGCAAATTTTCAAATATTCATTTCAATGCCAAGAGCGTTATGTTAGGTTGTAGAGCAGATTTAGAAACAAGCGATATAGTTTATTGTAGCATCGCATCTCCTACGGGGTGCTTTTTTCCGACATCTAAAGAAAGCCTGCGAAGTATGAAAAAAATAGTGCGTGACTGCACTACTGTATTGCAGCGCTCTCAGCGGCGTTTCGAGCAAACTGAGCGTGCTCGTTGACAGTGGCTAAGTGAATGGGCGCCGCTCTTAGATGCGCCGCTGCGGAAAGTGCTAACGCACTTTCAAGCTGCTGCTAAGAGTGGCGGCACGAGCGCAGTCACATGGTATTTTTTCATATTTCGCGGGCCTTCTTTAGATGTCAGAAAAAAGGACCCGTAGGAGATACGATGCTACAATAAACTATATCAGTTGTTTCTAAACCTATTCTACAACCTAACGTAATGCTCTTTGCACTGAAATGAATATTTGCGTATTTCATCTGAGTTAATTAACCAATGAAGCGGAATATAAAAGTTCTGAGGAGTGCCACATGATGGCACACAATATGTATCGTTGATTTCAGTGGGCTGCGGTTTACCGCTTTTTTTTAATTCTTCCAAGTAACTTGCAACACCCTGTATATGTATGACACAGGCACCTGTGTCTTGTCCTTCTGGACTGTGTTGGATGACATGATTAGCAACCAACTAGCTCGAGAGCCGTTATTTAAATACATTCATCCTCAAATTATTAACAAGTACTGCTCGTCATGCGAACTTCGCATTCGACATTCACAACCTGCCCCTCAAGTTTGGCTAATATAATAAGTTCCGTTTTCCAAATTAACCTTGTAGAAGCAATCTCAGAATACAAATGTCTGAAATGTAGCACATAACGGGCCTCACGGTGCTTGAATACTGCTATAGAGATGACTTAAAAGAATAAAGGAATACCATGGAAGTTTGCAGCAGAAGCCGATTTTTCTTTTAATGCTCTTTGCCACTGTACACACACAGGACAAAGGGCTGTGGAGGAAATGCTGCCCTGGCACAGAATGATGAACCCATGGTTTCATTTCAAGTGATCATTTTGCAGTTAGCTAAGACCAGTGTCATCAGTGAGTGCTGATGCATTACTTCCTAAATGTCATTGCAGTAGTCAAACCTGCTTGCCCTGGCCACTACTCGTGACTTCTGTTTTCCATTAAAATAAATCCAAAACCTCTTCATCAACTGCACTGGGAGTGTGTCGGTGGTGTTTGGAGGCAATTTTGTCTAATTGAAAGGCATTTTCTTAAATGTGTAAAAATAAGAAAAGATGTGCCTATATATATCTCTCTCTCTCTCTCTCTCTATATATATATATATATATATATATATATATATATATATATATATATATATATATAAAGCAGACTGACACGCTTAGTGCCTTATATTTGTATGTATCATCATCATCAGCCTTACTACACCCACTGCAGGGCAAAGGCCTCTCCCATGTCTCTCCAATTAACCCTATCCTATTTGCAGCGATGGCGTAGAGGTAGAACATCCGCCTCGCGTGCAAGAGGACCGGGGTTCAAATCCTGGTGCCGCGCAACTCTCCACCGGGTTTAAAAAAAAAAAATCCGCGTGTCGATGGAATTGCATAACCAGGCCTGGAGTGCGGCCTTATCTCGGTGACCAGAACCGACAACGCACTCTCTCACCAGAGCAGGATTTGGCCACCCTGGTGTAGTACTTGGCCACAACCTTCTATGATCAAACCAATTTGTATGTATATATATATACACACACGCTTGGCCACTACATCACCCAACCAGCTCGCATATCTAATCGCACCGGTCATCTGCTACAAGTTTCTTGCCAACGACCCGCATGTCACTATCCTAGCGGCGCCGATTTCGCGGTGGGCTGCAGTTTGACCTTCATTTGACCGCAGCTGCTCCGTAGCCTTGGCAACGCCGCCGCCAGCTTGACGCACGCGCTCTCCGCAGCTGGGTCTCCGCCTGACCACGTGACTTGCAGCTCGCTTGGCCATGCATGACAGGAAATGAAGGGCGCATATCTGGCTCACTGGGTCAGTGGACGCCTCAATCGCACTTTGGGGTACGTGGCGGCGGTTAGAGATATGTGGGCTGCATGCATTATTAGCTGTGACAACGTTGTGGCAGACACGCGGTACTGCAGCAACAGGTCGCAGCGTTCACTGGGTGGCCAACTTCTCGCGATCAATTATTAATTTAACTGCCACCTGCCAGGGTGGCAAGGTGACGAGATCATTGTAATTGAAATAAAATTTAAAAATAAAGGGGTTTAAGAGGTGCCGAAATGCTCAGAATAAGAAGTCAATGCTTTATGAAGCTAAGAAAATTTAAGAGCGTAATCGATATAGTTTAGAGATATTTGCCCAATGGGAAAGGCGTCGCGCCGAATGGGCAATGGCGTTCCGTGGACTCCCTGGCAGCGCTGCATCACACTGTCGCGTTCCACTCTAAAAGGCGAAGCTTAAGCGTCCTCAAATTTTTATTGCTTATCACTATAACTTCGACGTACAAAACACTAGGTCAGGCCGGAGTGAACTACATGGTAGACTTACATTCGCCGAAAATACAAGTCTGAAATCACGGCACCCGCAAAGGTTATCTTAGTACACTCGAGGCAGTTCGATATGTTGCATATATTTCCATAATTCGGATTTTCAGGACACTGCTTGCAGATTAGCATAACGTTGTCAAACTTCGTAGACATCCAGAATTGTAGTTTGTTCAGGGTGCTGCGGAATCTCGCCGAGTCATGTCACGAAAGTCAGCTCCGCAGAGCAAGAAAAGTCTCTCCAGTAGTTTCAAACGCAGCTTACTCCAGTCTTCTCCGCATCCAGTTCTCTGCATGCACTGCACGCTACAGGATATCTATCACCTATCGGAGCAGATTCCCACGCCAACAAAAAAGCTTTGCTTGACTGTCAGTCAAAGTGTCGTGTATAAATTTCTCCACTCCCAAGAGGGACAGCAAACTAGGCTAGCCGAGCAATGCGAATAGAGTGAAAAAAGATCATAGGTCATCAGACATCGCAGTGAGCTAACTGCCGGTTTCAATCTACCGTCTGCGATGCGCATGCATCATCAGCTGAAGCAGAATAGGACACCGCAGTGTTGCAGCTGAAAAATATTTGAGCAGATGGTTCGTTAAGACTACTATTAGTTGATTCCCATAGCAGAAGGCTCACTAGCATTAAAATTATTGCTACGTCGCGTCCCGTCATGAAAGTATCGCGAAAGCGAAATTACGGCATCCACGCATAAGCGTTAACTATATAAGTCAATATCACTAATAAATACGTCGATTAATACATAATATCGCGATTATAAAATGCGAACGCTACTAAGCGTCACACGGTGGGAACGCGACGTGACGGAACGCGACGTGTCGCAACGGCCCAAACCCCGCGTCTCTGTCCTCCAACGCACTTCACTGGAACATGAGCGCTCCGTCCTGGGAACCGCTGCGGGTCGCACCCCACCGCCAACCAGCAACGCTGATCCTGGCTGGGGCGCACCAGTGGCGCAGTTCCAGGAGCCTCCGGTGGAGCCAGGGCTGAAGACTCTGAAGGGACTCGGTGGACGCATGAGGTGGACCCGTACTGTACTTCGCTTGAGGCTGCTGCTGATCCATAACCGTCTTGGAGGTGGTCAGTGACGCGGGTTCGTCGGCACACCTCGACTGTGGGGTCCAGGACTGCGGTTCAGGACCGGGGTCCAGGCCCAGGTGCGGACATCGCTGGAAGACTGATCCAGAAGTGTTTCTGGAGGTGTCCAGCGCCATCTTGGCCAGCAGTAGAACAGCCGCGGCGGCGTCCAGTACACTGAAGACAGGGCTTCACTGGAGATGAACGCCAACCTTGAAGGAGGCTGAATGGCTGTCGATGGACCCCAGCGAACGAATCTGAGAAGCCCGGGTCTGCCGGGTTCGGAGGTGTGCCAAAGGCAGGAGGGCGGCCAAGCGGAGCTCCGCGGGCCGCACCGTGAAAGCCACGTCACCAGAGCTGCTTTCGTCGCCATCTTGGGTTCTTCTCCTGTGCTGCCAGTCTGTCTGTCTGTCTGTTGTTGGAGGAAGAAAAAGGAAAATGCACAGGCGCGCCTTTTATACCCTTAGCGCCGCTTCGTCCTTTTCTCGCTAAAACACTGCCCTCTTCTGGCCGAGTTTACATTAATAAATTGATGCACAGGAAGCGACCAAAAGTCTGTTTACTTTTGGTGAAGTGTGGCACACGCCAAAGTGGTTTCTTTTTTAATGCTGGAATGGATTCTAGGGTTTGCATGGCAGGTCTTCGTGAACCAATTTTGGCGTCCGCATGCTCAGATCGCTTCAATAATAACAAAGCCCAGCCCCGCCTTTATAAGCGTGTACTTTACACATGACTAGGTATATAGATACAGTGCACACAGCTCCGAGACATATGTCTTTTTCGTTTTAACCGTGGAAGCTTGAAAGAAGTAGTAGTAGACGAAGAAGAAGGTAGCCTCGATTAAATACAGGGGCTTTTATTTGAAATTAGTGGGAATTCGTTTCAGCGAAGTTGCATCCATGGGTTTCCGACTGTCGCTGGAGTATTTTTTGGGCTCAGATACCCGTTATTTCACTGATATCCGAGTTAAATGTCACCCCCGCAGACGAATTCCTTCGGGCCGTAGAACTGCCCTGCGTTGCCGTGGCTCATTAAATGATCGTTAACCAACGAAAGATAAAAAAAAGCGTGAACGCTGGTGTGCTCAACATGAGCGCTTTTAGTTGTAGACAAACTCAACATGTGTAACAGTCGTCGGGTCGCGCACGTATAGCTTCCACTGTACAGAAAGAACCAACGAGGCCTTTCCAACACAGCCACATATTGCTCGCTGGGCAGCTGACGCTCTCCCAATTCCAGGTGCGCGGTGCACAGCAACAGCTCAGCGAATAATAAGTAAAGCCCCAGGGAGCTCTTAGTATAGTGATGCACAAAGCAATCCAGCAAGCGATGTGGCGATGCAGGTTGGCAGTACTGCTATCGCACATTAAAAGCAACCTTGTTATGAATGTGCAGCATATGGGTCGACGAATAGCCCTCAAGTAATGAGGAATCCAGAACTACTTTGGTATGACTACAGATAAGGCAGCACACTGTCGAAGGCTTCCATATGTGTCTTTCAAGGTCAACGCCCACCTGGACATCGGTCCCGCGGACGGGAGTCGAACGCAGGTATTTTTGGTCACGAAGTTCTACACTCCGGCAATAGTGACACCGATACCGTAACACTGGACGGCGTCCTTCATACGCGTATAGGATCGATGGAGGATGTCTGCCATACAAGGCAGCGTTCCTCGTAGGGACGTTTTCAAAGGTGCCAGGAAAGCTTTGAAAAGGTTTTAAAAGCTTTATTTCGTATTTCTCAATAACGTCCCATGAAACTCTTGTTTAGGCACACTAAATTTAATTGGCGAACAAGCATCTGTGCGACGTCAGTGAAAAACAGCTCTCTCGATCGTAGGGGTTTATCTGCAGTGCACGGCGATTACGTCAGATAATTGCTGAAGACTGCGCGTCTAGACGAAAATAAATACTACAAACACACGCAGAAAGAACGTTTGGAGGAGCTGTTGATGGAATATACTCCAAATAGTTGTTCTTAAAAGCCCTGTATTCAATTGAGGTGATCTTCTTCTTCCTCTGCCACTACTTCTTCCGAGCCACTCTTGATGACGTGGACAAACTACTGTACACTGCCCCGTACGCAAGGCCATCTCTATATTGGTGCTTGCATATAAAGACGCTACTGCTCCTCGTTATTATTCAAACAATTTGTGCACTGCGGACGCCAGATTTGGTCTGCTAAAACCAGACGCGGCAGCCCTAGACCACATTTCGGCATAAGAAAAAACGGACGCAATTTTCCTGTACAATATTTCTGTAAAAGTATACGATTTCTTGTAAAATTCTTCACTTTGTAAATAATTCGGGACGTCCGGCATGAACAAAACAAAAAATTCATATAAGCTCGAGAAGAGAACGAGGTGGCGCTGAGGGTATAAAAGGCGCGCCGGAACGCCGGGCCGGTCAGAACCCAATCAAGATGGCGACGGTTGCTCTGCTCTCTTCGACCCCTTGGGCGTCCACTCCTGCGAGCGGCAGCGCCGACGGCTCTCGGCGGCCCAACCATGATTCCAGTTCGGTCCTCAGCCCCGCTGCTCGCCAGGCCTCCGGCGACACACTCCGCCAAGTTGGCCGCCGGCCTGCCGTTACCAGCACCTGGCGAAAGGAACACCTGCGGATCCTGGCTTCGTGGACGCTGGCCTCAGCCCTGTGCCGAACCCCATCCAGCTTTCCCGCTTGCATCTCTCTCAAGAGCAGTGCCGGGCGAGTGTCATGGGGGGCGGCGCCTTGCCCTTGGCTCGGAATAAGGCACTGGCTGCGTTCCGTGCCGCCTCCAGGGGCCCCTCTGGAGGAGCGTCTTGAGATCCACGCTTCCAGCGGGGCCGCAGCAACACGGCTAGGAGCCCCCACCATCCAGGCGCGACGGTTGACCCGCGCCACCGGCCTCCTCAAGGCAGCTGTGAGCCAGCAGCTGTTCTGGGAGAGGTCTAGCTCCTAGCAGGACTGCTCCCCGGCGTCGACGCCCACCAACTTGCCTTCGACGCCCACCAACTTGCCTTCGAGATCTCCCTCCCCGGCTGGTTTCGGAGCCTTGGAGCAGCGGTGCTGGTTGGTGGCCGTGATTCAGCGGACCCGGAGCCTTAGACAGCCGTGGGGCGTGACCTGCAGAATTTATTTCTTTGCGCGGTCATGTCTTGCAGGCTGCCCAGCAAGACTACGGCATGGAGCACGAAGCTGAGGCGTCCATTCCCCAACGAAGTGCGTTTTAGGACAGACGCGTGTGAGTTTGAACGGTTGCGACGCGTCGCCTCGTTGCCCGTACGTGTGACGCGTTGCGACGTTTGTACGTTAAACGATTTACGTATTATTTGTGATGATTGTTAATTGTAACGCGATATACGTATATATTACTGGTGTAAATGCTAATTGTAACCCGATATTATTATCTATATTCTATTGCGCCGTGTCCTGCGTGGACGCCATGTATGTTTATGTATAGTGGTGTATATGTCCCGTTACCAAGTCAACAGCCTTGGGGCGCGAAATCTGAAGATTTGAAGGTGAGGTGCTGTCCTTGCCTTTCGCAGTATTAGACCCATTATTGAGATTGCGTGCGAAGTGACTCCTGTATTCGGACGGCAATTGTGGTTCGCGTACTACGCATCGTGCACTGTGGTGAATTAATATGGACAATGGACGCTGGGATGCGGTACTAAAGCACTACGATGGAACGCTACCTTGGTTGGTGACTGAACGGATGACTCGCGCAGTCTTTCGGTATCAACGGTTCCCGATATGCTCAGTTTACTCGATATGCATGTTGAGTTTGTTGGTGCTTGACACGTGCTGCAGCTGCGGTCTTCGTTGACTGTTTACGCGGGCGGTAGCGCGTATACTTTGGATCCAGAGCCTTGGACAGCCGTCAGGCGCGACCTGCAGATTTTTTTGCGTGGTCATGTCTTGCAGGCTGCCCAGCAAGACTACGGCATGGAGGACGAAGTTGAGGCGTCCATGCTCCAACGACGTGCGTTTTACGACCGACGCGCGTGAGTTTGAACGGTTGCGACGCGTCGCCTCGTTGCCCGTACGTGCGACGCGTTGCGACGTTTGTACGTTAAACGATTTACGTATTATGTGTGATGAATGTTAATTGTAACGGGATATACGTATATATAATGGTGTATATATATTACGTATATATATAACTGCTGCTGTCGCGGTCTTCTACTCGAAGGACATTTGTGAAGTGTCCACAATAAAAAGCCTTCACTTAATTGCAGTGTTCAACAATGTCTTGTCATTAGGGGACCTAACCCCGGACTATCAAAGGACCCTCGCAATTTACGTGCAGACACAGTTGAAAGATATTAAAGATGATAGAACTCGTCTGAACAATCGCGTCCTCCGAAGCGACTCGCCAGAATAACCACCACTGCAGCTTCAATCCACTGCGCCGCAGCCACACACGAATTGCTTTTGATGAAAGAAAGTAAAAATCCGAAACCATTCACTACGGCCGCTTTCGTTCTGCCTTGGTTCATTCCTGCAGCACGTCTCAGGTGTCCACTCAGAGAGAGGAAGTTACTGCGTCATTACTTTCCTTAAAAAACAAATTGGCTGCTGTTGATCGGGTAACTAAACACGGCTTGTAACGCTGTGTGCGTTCCGCACACTGAATAGGCAGCGCGCCCAACCTCACTCGCCGCGGTGGCTCAGTGGTTAGCGCGCTCGACTACTGATCCGGAGTTTCCGGTTTCGAACCCGACCGCGGCGGCCGAGTTTCGATTCGAGGCGAAACGCAAAGGCGCCCGTGTGCTGTGCGATGTCAGTGCACGTTAAAGATCCCCTGGTGGTCGAAATTTTTCCGGAGCCCTCCACTACGGCACCTCTTCTTCCTTTATTCTTTCACTCCCTCTTTATCCTTTCCCTTACGGCGCGGTTCAGGCGTCCAACGATATATGAGACAGATACTGCGCCATTTCCTTTCCCCCAAAACCAATTATTATTATTATTATGAGGGTCTTTAACGTGCACTGACATCGCACAGCACACGGGCGCATTTTGCGTTTCGCCTCCATCGAAACGCGACCGCCGGGGTCGGGTTCGAACCCGCGAACTCCGGATCAGTAGCTTTTAATGAAGTGTGGCAAACTCCGAAGTGGTTTATTTTTTAATGCTGGAATGGATTCCAGGGTTTGCGTGGCAGGTCTTCATGAACCAATTTTGGTGTCCGCATGCTCAGATCGCTTCAATAATAACAAAGCTCAGCCCCGCCTTTATAAGCGTGTGCTGTACACATGACTAGGTATAGATACAGTGCATACAGCTCCGCGGCACATGTCTTATTCGTTTTAACCGTGGAAGCTTGGAAGAAGTAGTAGCAGACGAAGAAGAAGGTAGCCTCGATTAAATACAGGGGATTTTACTTGAAATTAGTGGGAATTCGTTTCAGGGAAGCTGCATCGTTTCCGACTGTCCCTAGAGTATTTTTTGGGCTCTGATACCCGTTAATTGACTGATATCCGAGTTAAATGTCACCCTCGCAGACGAATTCCTTCGGGCCGTAGAACTGCCCTGCATTGCCGTGGCTCATTAAATGATCGTTAACCACCGAAAGATTAAAAAAGCGTGAACGCTGGTGTGCTCAACATGAGCGCTTTTAGTTGTAGACAAACTCAACATGTGTAACAGTCGTCGGGTCGCGCACGTATAGCTTCCACTGTACAGAAAGAACCAACGAGGCCTTTCCAACACAGCCACATATTGCTCGCTGGGCAGCTGACGCTCTCCCCATTCCAAGCGCGCAGCGCGCAGCGCACAGCAGCAGCTCAGCGAATAATAAGTCAAACTCCAGGGAGCTCTTAGTATAGTGATGCCCAAAGCAATCCAGGAAGCAATATGGCGATGCAGGTTGGCAGTACTGCTATCGCACGTTAAAAGCAACCTTGTTATGAATGTGCAGCATATGGATCGACGAATAGCCCTCAAGTAATGAGGAATCCAGAACTACTTTGGTATGACTACAGATAAGGCAACACACTGTCGAGGGCTTCCATATGTGTCTTTCAAGGTCAACGCCCACCTGGACATCGGTCCCGCGGACGGGAGTCGAACGCAGGTATTTTTGGTCACGAAGTTCTACACTCCGGCAATAGTGACACCGATACCGTAACACTGGACGGCGTCCTTCATACGCGTATAGGATCGATGGAGGATGTCTGCCATACAAGGCAGCGTTCCTCGTAGGGACGTGTTCAAAGGTGCCAGGAAAGCTTTGAAAAGGTTTTAAAAGCTTTATTTCGTATTTCTCAATAACGTCCCATGAAATTCTTGTTTAGGCACACTAAATTTAATTGGCGAACAAGCATCTGTGCGACGTCAGTGAAAAACAGCTCTCTCGATCGTAGGGGTTTATCTGCAGTGCACGGCGATTACGTCAGATAATTGCTGAAGACTGCGCGTCTAGACGAAAATAAATACTACAAACACACGCAGAAAGAACGTTTGGAGGAGCTGTTGATGGAATATACTCCAAATAATTGTCCTTAAAAGCCCTGTATTCAATTGAGGTGATCTTCTTCTTCCTCTGCCACTACTTCTTTCGAGCCACTCTTGATGACGTGGACAAACTACTGTACACTGCCCCGTACGCAAGGCCATCTCTATATTGGTGCTTGCATATAAAGACGCTACTGCTCCTCGTTATTATTCAAACAATTTGTGCACTGCGGACGCCAGATTTGGTCTGCTAAAACCAGACGCGGCAGCCCTAGACCACATTTCGGCATTAAGAAAAAACGGACGCAATTTTCGTGTACAATATTTCTGTAAAAGTAAACGATTTCTTGTACAATTCTTCACTTTTTAATTAATTCGGGACGTCCGGCATGAACAAAACAAAAAATTCATATAAGCTCGAGAAGAGAACGAGGTGGCGCTGAGGGTATAAAAGGCGCGCCGGAACGCCGGGCCGGTCAGAACCCGATCAAGATGGCGACGGTTGCTCTGCTCTCTTCGACCCCTTGGGCGTCCACTCCTGCGAGCGGCAGCGCCGACGGCTCTCGGCGGCCCAACCAGGATTCCAGTTCGGTCCTCAGCCCCGCTGCTCGCCAGGCCTCCGGCGACACACTCCGCCAAGTTGGCCGCCGGCCTGCCGTTACCAGCACCTGGCGAAAGGAACACCTGCGGACCTGGCGGATCCTGGCTTCGTGGACGCTGGCCTCAGCCCTGTGCCGAACCCCATCCAGCTTTCCCGCTTGCATCTCTCTCAAGAGCAGTGCCGGGCGAGTGTCATGGGGGGCGGCGCCTTGCCCTTGGCTCGGAATAAGGCACTGGCTGCGTTCCGTGCCGCCTCCAGGGGCTCCTCTGGAGGAGCGTCTTGAGATCGACGCTTCAAGCGGGGCCGCAGCAACACGGCTAGGAGCCCCCACCATCCAGGCGCGACGGTTGACCCGCGCCACCGACCTCCTCAAGGCAGCTGTGAGCCAGCAGCTGTTCTGGGAGAGGTCTAGCTTCTAGCAGGACTGCTCCCCGGCGTCGACGCCCACCAACTTGCCTTCGAGATCTCCCTCCCCGGCTGGTTTCGGAGCCTTGGAGCACCGGCGTCGACGCCCACCAACTTGCCTTCGAGATCTCCCTCCCCGGCTGGTTTCGGAGCCTTGGAGCACCGGCGTCGACGCCCACCAACTTGCCTTCGAGATCTCCCTCCCCGGCTGGTTTCGGAGCCTTGGAGCAGCGGTGCTGGTTGGTGGCCGTGATTCAGCGGACCCGGAGCCTTAGACAGCCGTGGGGCGTGACCTGCAGAATTTATTTCTTTGCGCGGTCATGTCTTGCAGGCTGCCCAGCAAGACTACGGCATGGAGGACGAAGTTGAGGCGTCCATTCCCCAACGAAGTGCGTTTTAGGACAGACGCGTGCGAGTTTGAACGGTTGCGACGCGTCGCCTCGTTGCCCGTGCGTGTGACGCGTTGCGACGTTTGTACGTTAAACGATTTACGTATTATGTGTGATGAATGTTAATTGTAACGCGATATACGTATATATTACTGGTGTACATGCTAATTGTAACCCGATATTATCTATATTCTATTCCGCCGTGTCCTGCGTGGACGCCATGTATGTTTATGTATAGTGGTGTATATGTATATGTCCCGTTACCAAGTCAGCAGCCTTTGGGCGCGAAATCTGAAGATTTGACGGTGAGGTGCTATCCTTGCGTTTCGCAGTATTAGACCCATTATTGAGATTGCGTGCGAAGTGACTCCTGTATTCGGATGGCAATTGTGGTTCGCGTACTACGCATCGTGCACTGTGGTGAATTAATATGGACAATGGACGCTGGGATGCGGTATACTAAAGCACTACGATGGAACGCCACCTTGGTTGGTGACTGAACGGATGACTCGCGCAGTCTTTCGGTATCGTATTAACGGTTCCCGATATGCTCAGTTTACTCGATATGCATGTTGAGTTGGTTGATGCTTGACACGTGCTGCAGTTGCGGTCTTCGTTGACTGTTTACGTGGGCGGTAGCGCGTATAATTTAGATCCAGAGCCTTGGACAGCCGTGGGGCGCGACCTGCAGATTTTTTTTTTCCGCGGTCATGTCTTGCAGGCTGCCCAGCAAGACTACGGCACGGAGGACGAAGTTGAGGCGTCCATGCTCAAACGACGTGCGTTTTAGACAGACGATGAATGTTAATGAATGTTAATTGATGAATGCTGATTGTAACGGGATATACGTATATAAAATGGTGTATATAACGTATATATTACTGCTGCAGTTGCGGTCGTCTACTCGAAGGACATTTGTCAAGTGTCCACAATAAAGCCTTTAGTTCATTGCAGTGTTCAACAATGTCGTGTTATTGGGGGACCTAACCCCGGACTGTGTGCTGAAGATTCGCTGGTATACCTTGAACGCTATCAAAGGACCCTCGCAATTCACTGCAGTCTGCACGAATGCTGTTGCCACTGAAAAATGAAAAAAAAAACTACAATCGCTGCCACGTGCAGACAGGACAGTTGAAAAATATGAAAGATGATAGAACTCGTCTGAACAATCGCGTCCTCCGAAGCGATTCGCCAGAGTAACCACCACTCAGCTTCAATCCACTGCGCCGCAGCCACACACGAAGTGCTTTTGATGAAAGAAGAAAGTAAAAATCCGAAACCATTCACTACGGCCGCTTTCGTTCTCCCTTGGTTCATTCCTGCAGCACGTCTAAGGTGTCCACTCAGAGAGAGGAAGTTACTGCGTCATTACTTTCCTTAAAAAACAAATTGGCTGCTGTTGATCGGGCAACTAAACACGGCTTGTAACGCTGTGTGTGTTCCGCACACTGAATAGACAGCGCGCCCAACCTCACTCGCCGCGGTGGCTCAGTGGTTAGCGCGCTCGACTACTGATCCGGAGTTCCCGGTTTCGAACCCGACCGCGGCGGCCGAGTTTCGATCCGAGGCGAAACGCAAAAGGCGCCCGTGTTCTGTGCGATGTCAGTGCACGTTAAAGATCCCCTGGTGGTCGAAATTATTCCGGAGCCCTCCACTACGGCCCCTCTTTCTTCCTTTCTTATTTCACTCCCTCCTTTATCCCTTTCCGTACGGCGCGGTTCAGGTGTCCACCGATATGTGAGACAGATACTGCGCAATTTCCTTTCCCCCAAAACCAATTATTATTATTATTATGAGGATCTAATAACGTGCACTGACATCGCACAGCACACTGGCGCATTTTGCGTTTCGCCTCCATCGAAACGCGGCCGCCGGGTCGGGTTCGAACCCGGGAACTCCGGATCAGTAGCTTTTACTGAAGTGTGGCAAACGCCGAAGTGGTTTTTTTTAATGCTGGAATGGATTCCAGGGTTTGCGTGGCAGGTCTTCATGAACCAATTTTGGTGTCCGCATGCTAAGATCGCTTCAGTAATAACAAAGCAAAGCCCCGCCTTTATAAGCGTGTACTTTACACATGACTAGGTATAGATACAGTGCACACAGCTCCGCGGCACATGTCTTATTCGCCTTAACCGTGGAAGCTTGGAAGAAGTAGTAGTAGACGAAGAAGAAGGTAGCCTCGATAAAATACAGGGGCTTTTATTTGAAATTAGTGGGAATTAGTTTCGTGGAAGTTGCATCCAGGGGTTTCCGGGTGTCCCTGGAGTATTTTTGGGGCCTGGTTTACCTTATTTGACTGATATTCGTTTTAATTGCCACCCCCACCGACGAATTTCTTTTGGCGGTACAACTGCCCAGCGTTGGCGTAGCTCATTTCAATGATCGTTAACCGTCGAAACATACAAAAAGGCCTGAACGCTGGTGTGCTCAACATCAGCGCTTCTAGTTGTAGGCGAACTCGACACATGAGACAGTCGTCGGGTCGCGCACGTATAGCTTCCACTGTACAGCAAGAGCAGAGAGCTTGAGCCCAGCCATATTGCTCGCTGGGCAGCTATGTGCACCTGACGCTCTCCCCATTGCAGGTGCGCGGCGCACAGCAGCAGCTCAGCGAATAATAAGTCAACGCCCAGTGAGCTCTTAGTACCGACGCACGAAGCAATATAGCACGCAAAATACGGAGACGCACATATTGGCAGTGCTGCCAACGCACGTTGAAGGCAACCTTGTTTGAATGTTCGCCATGCGAATCGACTAATAGCTCTTGTTAGTGAGGAATCCAGACCTACTTGGCCTGCATGGCTACAGATTGTTGAGAGCTTCCACGCGTCCGTTAAGGTCAACGCCGACCTGGGCATGGGTCTCGGAAGGAAGTCGAACGCAGGTCGTTTTGGTCACGACGTTCTACGCTACGTCAAATGTGACACCGGTACCGTAACACTGGACGGCGTCCTTCATACGCGTATAGGATCGATGGAGGATGTCTGCCATACAAGGCAGCGTTCCTCGTAGGGACGTTTTCAAAGGTGCCAGGAAAGTTTTGAAAAGGTTTTAAAAGCTCTATTTCGTATTTCTCAATAACGTTCCATGATACTGTTGTTTAGGCACACTAAATTTAATTGGCGAACAAGCATCTGTGCAACGTCAGTGAAAAACAGCTCTCTCGATCGTAGGGGTTTATCTGCAGTGCACGGCGATTACGTCAGATAATTGCTGAAGACTGCGCGTCTATACGAAAATAAATACTACAAACACACGCAGAAAGAACGTTTGGAGGAGCTGTTGATGGAATATACTCCAAATAGTTGTTCTTAAAAGCCCTGTATTCAATTGAGGTGATCTTCTTCTTCCTCTGCCACTACTTCTTCCGAGCCACTCTTGATGACGTGGACAAACTACTGTACACTGCCCCGTACGCAAGGCCATCTCTATAGTGGTGCTTGCATATAAAGACGCTACTGCTCCTCGTTATTATTCAAACAATTTGTGCACTGCGGACGCCAGATTTGGTCTGCTAAAACCAGACGCGGCAGCCCTAGACCACATTTCGGCATTAAGAAAAAACGGACGCAATTTTCGTGTACAATATTTCGGTAAAAGTAAACGATTTCTTGTACAATTCTTCACTTTTTAATTAATTCGGGACGTCCGGCATGAACAAAACAAAAAATTCAAAAAGCTCGAGAAGAGAACGAGGTGGCGCTGAGGGTATAAAAGGCGCGCCGGAACGCCGGGCCGGTCAGAACCAGATCAAGATGGCGACGGTAGCTCTGCTCTCTCGGACCTCGTTGAGCGTCCACTTCTGCGAGCGGCAGCGCCGACGGCTCTCGGCGGCCCAACCAGGATTCCAGTTCGGTCCTCAGCCCCGCTGCTCGCCAGGCCTCCGGCGACACACTCCGCCAAGTTGGCCGCCGGCCTGCCGTTACCAGCACCTGGCGAAAGGAACACCTGCGGATCTGGCGGATCCTGGCTTCGTGGACGCTGGCCTCAGCCCTGTGCCGAACCCCATCCAGCTTTCCCGCTTGCATCTCTCTCAAGAGCAGTGCCGGGCGAGTGTCATGGGGGGCGGCGCCTTGCCCTTGGCTCGGAATAAGGCACTGGCTGCGTTCCGTGCCGCCTCCAGGGGCTCCTCTGGAGCAGCGTCTTGAGATCGACGCTTCCAGCGGGGCCGCAGCAACACGGCTAGGAGCCCCCACCATCCAGGCGCGACGGTTGACCCGCGCCACCGGCCTCCTCAAGGCAGCTGTGAGCCAGCAGCTGTTCTGGGAGAGGTCTAGCTCCTAGCAGGACTGCTCCCCGGCGTCGACGCCCACCAACTTGCCTTCGACGCCCACCAACTTGCCTTCGAGATCTCCCTCCCCGGCTGGTTTCGGAGCCTTGGAGCACCGGCGTCGACGCCCACCAACTTGCCTTCGAGATCTCCCTCCCCGGCTGGTTTCGGAGCCTTGGAGCAGCGGTGCTGGTTGGTGGCCGTGATTGAGCGGACCCGGAGCCTTAGACAGCCGTGGGGCGTGACCTGCAGAATTTATTTCTTTGCGCGGTCATGTCTTGCAGGCTGCCCAGCAAGACTACGGCATGAAGGGCGAAGTTGAGGCGTCCATTCCCCAACGAAGTGCGTTTTAGGACAGACGCGTGTGAGTTTGAACGGTTGCGACGCGTCGCCTCGTTGCCCGTACGTGCGACGCGTTGCTACGTTTGTACGTTAAACGATTTACGTATTATTTGTGATGAATGTTAATTGTAACGCGATATACGTATATATTACTGGTGTACATGCTAATTGTAACCCGATATTATCTATATTCTATTGCGCCGTGTCCTGCGTGGACGCCATGTATGTTTATGTATAGTGGTGTATATGTCCCGTTACCAAGTCAACAGCCTTGGGGCGCGAAATCTCAAGATTTGAAGGTGAGGTGCTATCCTTGCCTTTCGCAGTATTAGACCCATTATTTAGATTGCGTGCGAAGTGACTCCTGTATTCGGACGGCAATTGTGGTTCGCGTACTACGCATCGTGCATTGTGGTGAACTGAAATGGACAAAGGACGCTGGGAGACTGTACTAAAGCACTACGATGGAACGCTACCTTGGTGACTGAACGGATGACTCGCGCAGTCTTTCGGCATCGTATTAACGTTCCCCGATATGCTCAGTTCACTCGATATGCATGTTGAGTTTGTTGATGCTTGACACGTGCTGCAGTTGCGGTTTTCGTTGAATGTTTACGTGGGTGGTAGCGCGTATACTTTGGATCCAGAGCCTTGGACAGCCATCGGGCGCGACCTGGAGATTTTTTTTTTTGCGCGGTTATGTCTTGCAGGCTGCCCAGCAAAACTACGGCACGGATGACGAAGTTGAGGCGTCCATGCTCCAACGACGTGCGTTTTAGGACAGACGCGCGCGAGTTTGAACGGTTGCGACGCGTCGCCTCGTTGCCCATACGTGCGACGCGTTGCGACGTTTGTACGTTAAACGATTTACGTATGTGTGATAAATGTTAATTGTAACGGGATATACGTATATATAATGATGTATATATATTACGTATATATTACTCCTGCTGTTGCGATCTTCTACTCGAAGGACATTTGTGAACAGTGTCCACAATAAAAAGCCTTTATTGCATTGCAGTGTTCAACAATGTCGTGTGGGACCTAACCCCAGACTATCAAAGGACCCTCGCAATTCACTGCAGTCTGCTCTAATGCTGTTGAGACTGAAAATGAAAAAAAAAATAGAATCGCTGCCACGTGCAGACACAGTTGAAAGATATGAAAGATGACAGAACTCGTCTGAACAATCGCGTCCTCTGAAGCGACTCGCCAGAGTAACCATCACTACAGCTTCAATCCACTGCGCCGCAGCCACACACGAAGTGCTATTATTAAAGATGAAAGTAAAAATCCGAAGCCCTTCACTACGGCCGCTTTCGTCCTCCCTTGGTTCATTCCTGCAGCACGTCTCAGGTGTCCACTCAGAGAGGAAGTTACTGCGTCATTACTTTCCTTAAAAACAAATTGGCCGCTGCTGATCGGGTAACTAAACACGGCTTGTAACGCTGTGTGCGTTCTGCACACTGAATAGACAGCGCGCCCAACCTTACTCGCCGCGGTGGCTCAGTGGTTAGGGCGCTCGACTAGTGATCCGGAGTTCCCGGTTTCGAACCCGACCGCGGCGGCCGAGTTTCGATTCGAGGCGAAACGCAAAAGGCGCTCGCGTGCTGTGCGATGTCAGTGCACGTTAAAGATCCCCTGGTGGTCGAATTTATTCCGGAACCCTCCACTACGGCACCTCTTTCTTACTTTCTTATTGCACTCCCTCCTTTATCCCTTTCCGTACGGCGCGGTTCAGGTGTCCGCCGATATGTGAGACAGATACTGCGCCATTTCCTTTCCCCCAAAACCAATTTTCAATTTTTTTTCCGCGCCCACCCTCGCAGGTGGCAGTTAATGGTCGATCGCGAGAGGTTGTTCACCCAATGAACGTTGCGGCCTGTTGCTGCAGTGCAGCGTGACTGGCCACAACGTCGTCGGCTCTAATGCATGCAGCTCACATCTCTCTCTCTACCCGCCGCCACGTACCTCTAAGCGGATTTGAGGCGTCCACTGACCCAGAGAGCCAGTTATGAGCCCTCCATTTCCTCAAAATCACCGGAGTCAAGAACGTTGTCAACGCCAACGAACGCCTACAACCAATATCTTGTTTTGGTTAGTGGCCCTTTATTAATAAAATAACAATGGCAGTAAAAGTTATTGCTAGCCACAACACCTGACCTCACCTTGACGGGGAGCGGCACTAGAGCCACGTGGTGCAATACAAACGAGGATCTGGGAAGCGATCACAAGATCATAGAAGTGGTGGTAGAAGGAGGCCAGACAATTCCCGGGAAACGGAAGGTAGAGGCCGTAAATTGGGACGCTTTCAGGGCACTCAGGGACAACCCGGCTCCCGTCTCTGACATTGCGGAATGGAGCGATGGGGTGGTACGGTCTGCTAAAGAGGCCACCGAAGCGGTGGAAATCGAGGGGGACAACGAAGCCGTAGACCGGAGATTAATAAATCTCTGGAGGAAAAAGAAAGAGTTGGAGGATCGACTTCGACACAGGAGATGGGATCGGAATATCAGGAAACAGATAGCGGCTTTAAACAGAGAAATTGAAGAGCACGCAATCGCACTCACGAAGCAGAATTCGGGGAACGTCTGCGATCAGATGGAGACGAATATGAGTAGCGCACGAACGTGGTGACTTCTTCGCCACCTCTTAGATCCGGATAGCACAAAGTCAGCGTCCAAACAACAGCTGGAAAGACTGGCGCATCAGTTTGAAGGCACTAAGAAGGAACTATTAGAAGAAGTTCGCAACAGGTACATAAATCCCGCCGGACCCGAACCCCTCCCGGACTATGAAGGGGGAGAGAATTCGGAATTAGACGCCCCGCTCTCCATGGCAGAAGTCAGAGCGGAGATTAATCGCCTGCGGACTAAGTCAGCAGCGGGGCCGGATAGAGTGAGCAACAGAATGCTTCGTAATTTAAACGACAGGTCCATCGCCAACATAGCAACGTACATGCAGGAATGCTGGGAGAAAGGGACGATACCACAGGAGTGGAAACTCGCAAATCTCATTTTCATTCCCAAGTCGGGGAAGAAACTGGGCCTCGAGAACCTCAGGCCGATATCGCTCACCTCCTGCGTGGGTAAGCTTATGGAACATGTCGTTCAGACGCGGCTCAGTAGGTACATAGAGGACAATGGGCTATACCCAGACACCATGATCGGCTTCCGACCAAAGCTGTCGGCATGCGACGTGATGCTGCAACTCAAGGACCAAAATATAGATAAGCAAACCCGAGACACGAAAGTGATTGTGGGGTTGGATGTGGCAAAGGCATTTGACAACGTGAGGCACGTGTCGATATTAGAGAATCTGAACTCACTAAATGTAGGTAAGAGAGTGTATAGTTACATCAAGGACTTTCTTACGAACAGGAAAGCCACTCTCAAGATAGGGGAAGACTCCATCGAGGACATTATACTTGGTAACACAGGAACGCCGCAAGGCTCGGTGTTATCACCGACCCTCTTCAACATTGCGATGTTGAGACTCCCCGAACTGTTGGCGGACATTGAGAATTTAAACCACACAATATACGCGGATGACATAACATTATGGATAAATAAGGGGAGCGACGGACAAATTGAAAGCTCTCTTCAAAAAGCAATTGACATCATTGAATAGTACCTGAAACCCAAGGGACTTAAATGCTCGGCCGAAAAGTCGGAAGCACTGTTCCTGATGCCCCCTGGAAAACGGCGGCTTCACCAAAAGCACGAGGCAGACATCCACCTGTATGTCAATGGCGGAGAGATCCCCGCGGTTGACAGTATCCGCGTCCTCGGGCTAAGGATTCAGGCGAATCGGAAGAATCATGAAACGCTTGCTAGGTTAGAAGCTAGTGCAAATCAGACGTGTCGTCTTATCAGAAGAATAGCGAACAGGCACGCTGGGATGAAGGAGGCGAATCTCTTGAGACTCGTGCAAGCCTTCGTAATCAGTAGGATAGTGTACGTGGCACCCTACCTGAAACTCAACGGAGCGGAACGGAACAAGCTCGAAATCATTATCAGGAAAAGTGTCAAGGTCGCACTCGGCCTACCCCCGAACACATCCACCGAGAGACTTATGAAGCTAGAGGTCTCCAACACTCTCGCGGAGCTCATTGAGGCTGCCCTTACCGCTCAGCATCAAAGGCTACTCGGTTCTGAAACGGGGAGGAAAATTTTAGAGAGATTGGGCTACGAGCCCAAGCATGAACATGCCCGCTCACGAGACATACCACGACAAATCAGGGACAAGATTAAAATCCCTCCGCTGCCCAGAAACATGCACCCCGCCTTTCACGAAGGCAGGCGCAAAGACAGGTCAGAAGCATTACATGCTAGGTATACAGGTCGACAGGACGTCCTGTATACGGACGCTGCAATATATGAGAGCAAAGCCGCACACGCGGCTGTGGCGGTTAAGGAAGACGGAACCCCGGTGGCGTGCTGCACAGTCCGTGGTGTCAAGACAGTAGAAGCTGAGGAAGTGGCGATAGCCTTAGCCGCCAGCCAAGGAGGGGTCAAGGTGGTCATTAGCGATTCAAAAAACGCTGTGAGAAATTACGAATCGGGGAGGGTGACGGAGACTGCCATCCGTATATTAAGCAGGGAAGGAGGACCCAGAGAACTGGTTCTGCTCGTTTGGGCACCAGCTCACCAAGGACTTAAAGGGAACGAGGAGGCTCATTCGGTCGCCCGAGGTCTCACTTACCGGTCGACCCCTGGGACCTCCCAAATCTCTGGAAGTACAAACAGCACAGAGGATATGCGCGCATACCAGGAAATCACACAATACTACAGACTAAATCGTCAGATTTATCCGGGAGCGGACAAAACGCTCAATAAAATAGAGGAGGTTCTTTGGAGGAAATTACAGACAGGGGTTTTTCCCAACCCAGTACTCTACAGCAAGTGGCATCCTACAGTATTCAGGTCAAAGTGCAAATTTTGCGATCAGCCAGCAAATTTGGTCCACATGGTGTGGACGTGCCCGGCTAAATATGATAGCTCACGCACTATAGAATCCTGGGAGGCTTTGCTCCGCAGCCCAGACGCCAACGTCCAGCAAGACATCATCGGTCAAGCCCTTGCTGCTGCTGTATCCCAAGGGATCCCGGCCGACGGCTAGGGCCGACAGGGGAGATGGACTTCTCTCCTGGCGTTCATTGACTGGTGTTACAATAAAGTTGTTTCTCTCTCTCTCTAGCCGCGGTATCTGCCATCGAAACCTGGAGCACCTGAGCTGCGGGTAGAAGGAATAAAAGGACAGAGAGTGTACAGGGAGAGGGAAGAAAGATAGTAATGGCCTATAGCATATATATATATATATATAGCTGCCACAACGTTGCCAATGCCAACGCATGAGGCGCACATCTGTCAATACCGCCACGTAGCTTAAAGCGCGACTGAGGTGTCCACTGTCCCAGGGGGGCAGTTATGCGCATTTTCTTTGCTTTCGAAGCTCCCGCTAAAAAAAATTGTTTTTTGGTGAAAGGAAATGGGGCAGTATCTGTCTCACATATCGGCCGACACCTTACCGCGCAGTAAGGGAAGGGATAAAGGAGGGAGTGAAATAAGAAAGGAAGAAAGAGGCACCGTAGTGGAGGGCTCCGTGATAATTTCGGCCACATGAGGATCTTTTAACCCACCGCGGTTGCTCAGTGGTTAGGGTTCTCGACTACTGATCCGGAGTTCCCGGGTTCGAACCCGACCGCAGCGGCTGCGTTTTTATGGAAAGAAAACGCTAAGGCGCCCGTGTGCTGTGCGATGTCAGTGCACGTTAAAGATCCCCAGGTGGTCGAAATTATTCCGGAGCCCTCCACTACGGCACCTCTTCTTCCTTTATTCTTTCACTCCCTCCTTTATCCCTTCCCTTACGGCGCGGTTCAGGTGTCCAACGATATATGAGACAGATACTGCGCCATTTCATTTCCCCCAAAACCTATTATTATTATTATTATGAGGATCTTTAACGTGCACTGACATCGCACAGCACATGGGCGCATTTTGCGTTTCGCCTCCATCGAAACGCGGCCGCCGGGTCGGGTTCGAACCCGGGAACTCCGGATCAGTAGCTTTTACTGAAGTGTGGCAAACGCCGAAGTGGTTTATTTTTTAATGCTGGAATGGATTCCAGGGATTTCGTGGCAGGTCTTCATGAACCAATTTTGGTGTCCGCATGCTCAGAGCGCTTCAATAATAACAAAGCTCAGCGCCGCCTTTATAAACGTGTACTTTACACATGACTAGGTATAGATACAGTGCACACAGCTCCGCGGCACATGTCTTATTCGCTTTAACCGTGGAAGCTTGGAAGAAGTAGTAGTAGACGAAGAAGAAGGTAGCCTCGATAAAATACAGGGGCTTTTATTTGAAATTAGTGGGAATTAGTTTCGTGGAAGTTGCATCCAGGGGTTTCCGGGTGTCCCTGGAGTATTTTTGGGGCCTGGTTTACATTATTTGACTGATATTCGTTTTAATTGCCACCCCCACAGACGAATTTCTTCTGGCGGTACAACTGCCCACAGTTGGCGTAGCTCATTTCAATGATCGTTAACCGTCGAAACATACAAAAAGGCCTGAACGCTGGTGTGCTCAACATGAGCGCTTCTAGTTGTAGGCGAACTCGACACATGAGACAGTCGTCGGGTCGCGCACGTACAGCTTCCACTATACAGCAAGAGCAGAGAGTTTGGGCACAGCCACATTGCTCGCTGGGCAGCAATGTGCACCTGACGTTCTCCCCATTCCAGGTGCGCGGCGCACAGCAGCGGCTCAGCGAATAATAAGTCAACGCCCAGTGAGCTCATAGTACTGATGCACAAAGCAATATAGAACGCAAAATATGGCGACGCACAGATTGACAGTGGTGCTAACGCACGTTGAAGGCAACCTTGTTTGAATGTTCGCCATGCGAATCGACTAATAGCTCTTGTTAGTGAGGAATCCAGACCTACTTGGCCTGCATGGCTACAGATTGTTGAGAGCTTCCACGCGTCCGTTAAGGTCAACGCCCACCTGGGCATGGGTCTCGGAAGGAAGTCGAACGCAGGTCGTTTTGGTCACGACGTTCTACGCTACGTCAAATGTGACACCGGTACCGTAACACTGGACGGCGTCCTTCATACGCGTATAGGATCGATGGAGGATGTCTGCCATACAAGGCAGCGTTCCTCGTAGGGACGTTTTCAAAGGTGCCAGGAAAGCTTTGAAAAGGTTTTAAAAGATTTATTTCGTATTTCTCAATAACGTCCCACGAAACTCTTGTTTAGGCACACTAAATTTAATTGGCGAACAAGCATCTGTGCGACGTCAGTGAAAAACAGCTCTCTCGATCGTAGGGGTTTATCTGCAGTGCACGGCGATTACGTCAGATAATTGCTGAAGACTGCGCGTCTAGACGAAAATAAATACTACAAACCCACGCAGAAAGAACGTTTGGAGGAGCTGTTGATGGAATATACTCCAAATAGTTGTTCTTAAAAGCCCTGTATTCAATTGAAGTGATCTTCTTCTTCCTCTGCCACTACTTCTTCCGAGCCACTCTTGATGACGTGGACAAACTACTGTACACTGCCCCGTACGCAAGGCCATCTCTATATTGATGCTTGCATATAAAGACGCTACTGCTCCTCGTTATTATTCAAACAATTTGTGCACTGCGGACGCCAGATTTGGTCTGCTAAAACCAGACGCGGCAGCCCTAGACCACATTTCGGCATTAAGAAAAAACGGACGCAATTTTCGTGTACAATATTTCTGTAAAAGTAAACGAATTCTTGTAAAATTCTTCACTTTTTAATTAATTCGGGACGTCCGGCATGAACAAAAAAAAAATTCATATAAGCTCGAGAAGAGAACGAGGTGGCGCTGAGGGTATAAAAGGCGCGCCGGAACGCCGGGCCGGTCAGAACCCGATCAAGATGGCGACGGTTGCTCTGCTCTCTCGGACCTCGTTGAGCGTCCACTTCTGCGAGCGGCAGCGCCGACGGCTCTCGGCGGCCCAACCAGGATTCCAGTTCGGTCCTCAGCCCCGCTGCTCGCCAGGCCTCCGGCGACACACTCCGCCAAGTTGGCCGCCGGCCTGCCGTTACCAGCACCTGGCGAAAGGAACACCTGCGGATCTGGCGGATCCTGGCTTCGTGGACGCTGGCCTCAGCCCTGTGCCGAACCCCATCCAGCTTTCCCGCTTGCATCTCTCTCAAGAGCAGTACCGGGCGAGTGTCATGGGGGGCGGCGTCTTGCCCTTGGCTCGGAATAAGGCACTGGCTGCGTTCCGTGCCGCCTCCAGGGGCCCCTCTGGAGGAGCGTCTTGAGATCGACGCTTCCAGCGGGGCCGCAGCAACACGGCTAGGAGCCCCCACCATCCAGGCGCGACGGTTGACCCGCGCCACCGGCTTCCTCAAGGCAGCTGTGAGCCAGCAGCTGTTCTGGCAGAGGTCTAGCTCCTAGCAGGACTGCTCCCCGGCGTCGACGCCCACCAACTTGCCTTCGACGCCCACCAACTTGCCTTCGAGATCTCCCTCCCCGGCTGGTTTCGGAGCCTTGGAGCAGCGGTGCTGGTTGGTGGCCGTGATTGAGCGGACCCGGAGCCTTAGACAGCCGTGGGGCGTGACCTGCAGAATTTATTTCTTTGCGCGGTCATGTCTTGCAGGCTGCCCAGCAAGACTACGGCATGAAGGGCGAAGTTGAGGCGTCCATTCCCCAACGAAGTGCGTTTTAGGACAGACGCGTGTGAGTTTGAACGGTTGCGACGCGTCGCCTCGTTGCCCGTACGTGTGACGCGTTGCTACGTTTGTACGTTAAACGATTTACGTATTATTTGTGATCAATGTTAAGTGTAACGCAATATACGTATATATTACTGGTGTACATGCTAATTGTAACCCGATATTATCTATATTCTATTGCGCCGTGTCCTGCGTGGACGCCATGTATGTTTATGTATAGTGGTGTATATGTCCCGTTACCAAGTCAACAGCCTTGGGGCGCGAAATTTCAATATTTGAAGGTGAGGTGCTGTCCTTGCCTTTCGCAGTATTAGACCCATTATTGAGATTGCGTGCGAAGTGACTCCTGTATTATGGCCATTGTGGTTCGCGTACTACGCATCGTGCACTGTGGTGAACTAAAATGGACAATGGACGCTGGGATACGGTACTAAAGCACTACGATGGAACGCTACCTTGGTTGGTGACTGAACGGATGACTCGCGCAGTCCTTCGGTATCGTATTAACGGTTCCCGATATGCTCAGTTTACTCGATATGCATGTTGAGTTGTTGATGCTTGACACCTGCTGCAGTTGCGGTTTTCGTTGAATGTTTACGTGGGCGGTAGCGCGTATACTTTGGATCCAGAGCCTTGGACAGCCATCGGGCGCGACCTGGAGATTTTTTTTTGCGCGGTCATGTCTTGCAGGCTGCCCAGCAAAACTACGGCACGGAGGACGAAGTTGAGGCGTCCATGCTCCAACGACGTGCGTTTTAGGACAGGCGCGCGCGAGTTTGAACGGTTGCGACGCGTCGCCTCGTTGCCCATACGTGCGACGCGTTGCGACGTTTGTACGTTAAACGATTTACGTATGTGTGATAAATGTTAATTGTAACGGGATATACGTATATATAATGGTGTATATATATTACGTATATATTACTCCTGCTGTTGCGATCTTCTACTCGAAGGACATTTGTGAACAGTGTCCACAATAAAAAGCCTTTATTTCATTGCAGTGTTCAACAATGTCGTGTGGGACCTAACCCCGGACTATCAAAGGACCCTCGCAATTCACTGCAGTCTGCTCTAATGCTGTTGAGACTGAAAATGAAAAAAGAAAACTAGAATCGCTGCCACGTGCAGACACAGTTGAAAGATATGAAAGATGACAGAACTCGTCTGAACAATCGCGTCCTCTGAAGCGACTCGCCAGAGTAACCATCACTACAGCTTCAATCCACTGCGCCGCAGCCACACACGAAGTGCTATTATTAAAGATGAAAGTAAAAATCCGAAGCCCTTCACTACGGCCGCTTTCGTCCTCCCTTGGTTCATTCCTGCAGCACGTCTCAGGTGTCCACTCAGAGAGGAAGTTACTGCGTCATTACTTTCCTTAAAAACAAATTGGCCGCTGCTGATCGGGTAACTAAACACGGCTTGTAACGCTGTGTGCGTTCCGCACACTGAATAGACAGCGCGCCCAACCTCGCTCGCCGCGGTGGCTCAGTGGTTAGGGTTCTCGACTACTGATCCGGAGTTCCCGGGTTCGAACCCGACCGCAGCGGCTGCGTTTTTATGGAAAGAAAACGCTAAGGCGCCCGTGTGCTGTGCGATGTCAGTGCACGTTAAAGATCCCCAGGTGGTCGAAATTATTCCGGAGCCCTCCACTACGGCACCTCTTCTTCCTTTATTCTTTCACTCCCTCCTTTATCCCTTTTCTTACGGCGCGGTTCAGGTGTCCAACGATATATGAGACAGATACTGCGCCATTTCATTTCCCCCAAAACCAATTATTATTATTATTATGAGGATCTTTAACGTGCACTGACATCGCACAGCACACGGGCGCATTTTGCGTTTCGCCTCCATCGAAACGCGGCCGCCGGGTCGGGTTCGAACCCGGGAACTCCGGATCAGTAGCTTTTACTGAAGTGTGGCAAACGCCGAAGTGGTTTATTTTTTAATGCTGGAATGGATTCCAGGGATTTCGTGGCAGGTCTTCATGAACCAATTTTGGTGTCCGCATGCTCACAGCGCTTCAATAATAACAAAGCTCAGCGCCGCCTTTATAAACGTGTACTTTACACATGACTAGGTATAGATACAGTGCACACAGCTCCGCGGCACATGTCTTATTCGCTTTAACCGTGGAAGCTTGGAAGAAGTAGTAGTAGACGAAGAAGAAGGTAGCCTCGATAAAATACAGGGGCTTTTATTTGAAATTAGTGGGAATTAGTTTCGTGGAAGTTGCATCCAGGGGTTTCCGGGTGTCCCTGGAGTATTTTTGGGGCCTGGTTTACATTATTTGACTGATATTCGTTTTAATTGCCACCCCCACAGACGAATTTCTTCTGGCGGTACAACTGCCCACAGTTGGCGTAGCTCATTTCAATGATCGTTAACCGTCGAAACATACAAAAAGGCCTGAACGCTGGTGTGCTCAACATGAGCGCTTCTAGTTGTAGGCGAACTCGACACATGAGACAGTCGTCGGGTCGCGCACGTATAGCTTCCACTGTACAGCAAGAGCAGAGAGCTTGAGCCCAGCCATATTGCTCGCTGGGCAGCTATGTGCACCTGACGCTCTCCCCATTGCAGGTGCGCGGCGCACAGCAGCAGCCCAGCGAATAATAAGTCAACGCCCAGTGAGCTCTTAGTACCGACGCACGAAGCAATATAGCACGCAAAATACGGAGACGCACATATTGGCAGTGCTGCCAACGCACGTTGAAGGCAACCTTGTTTGAATGTTCGCCATGCGAATCGACTAATAGCTCTTGTTAGTGAGGAATCCAGACCTACTTGGCCTGCATGGCTACAGATTGTTGAGAGCTTCCACGCGTCCGTTAAGGTCAACGCCGACCTGGGCATGGGTCTCGGAAGGAAGTCGAACGCAGGTCGTTCGTTCTACGCTACGTCAAATGTGACACCGGTACCGTAACACTGGACGGCGTCCTTCATACGCGTATAGGATCGATGGAGGATGTCTGCCATACAAGGCAGCGTTCCTCGTAGGGACGTTTTCAAAGGTGCCAGGAAAGCTTTGAAAAGGTTTTAAAAGCTCTATTTCGTATTTCTCAATAACGTTCCATGATACTGTTGTTTAGGCACACTAAATTTAATTGGCGAACAAGCATCTGTGCGACGTCAGTGAAAAACAGCTCTCTCGATCGTAGGGGTTTATCTGCAGTGCACGGCGATTACGTCAGATAATTGCTGAAGACTGCGCGTCTAGACGAAAATAAATACTACAGACACACGCAGAAAGAACGTTTGGAGGAGCTGTTGATGTAATATACTCCAAATAATTGTCATTGAAAGCCCTGTATTCAATTGAGGTGATCTTCTTCTTCCTCTGCTACTACTACTTCCGAGCCACTCTTGATGACGTGGACAAACTACTGTACACTGCCCCATACGCAAGGCCATCTCTATATTGGTGCTTGCATATAAAGACGCTACTGCTCCTCGTTATTATTCAAACAATTTGTGCACTGCGGACGCCAGATTTGGTCTGCTAAAACAGACGCGGCAGCCCTAGACCACATTTCGGCATTAAGAAAAAACGGACGCAATTTTCGTGTACAATATTTCGGTAAAAGTAAACGATTTCTTGTACAATTCTTCACTTTTTAATTAATTCGGGACGTCCGGCATGAACAAAACAAAAAATTCTAACAAGCTCGAGAAGAGAACGAGGTGGCGCTGAGGGTATAAAAGGCGCGCCGGAACGCCGGGCCGGTCAGAACCAGATCAAGATGGCGACGGTAGCTCTGCTCTGTCGGACCTCGTTGAGCGTCCACTTCTGCGAGCGGCAGCGCCGACGGCTCTCGGCGGCCCAACCAGGATTCCAGTTCGGTCCTCAGCCCCGCTGCTCGCCAGGCCTCCGGCGACACACTCCGCCAAGTTGGCCGCCGGCCTGCCGTTACCAGCACCTGGCGAAAGGAACACCTGCGGATCTGGCGGATCCTGGCTTCGTGGACGCTGGCCTCAGCCCTGTGCCGAACCCCATCCAGCTTTCCCGCTTGCATCTCTCTCAAGAGCAGTGCCGGGCGAGTGTCATGGGGGGCGGCGCCTTGCCCTTGGCTCGGAATAAGGCACTGGCTGCGTTCCGTGCCGCCTCCAGGGGCCCCTCTGGAGGAGCGTCTTGAGATCGACGCTTCCAGCGGGGCCGCAGCAACACGGCTAGGAGCCCCCACCATCCAGGCGCGACGGTTGACCCGCGCCACCGGCCTCCTCAAGGCAGCTGTGAGCCAGCAGCTGTTCTGGGAGAGGTCTAGCTCCTAGCAGGACTGCTCCCCGGCGTCGACGCCCACCAACTTGCCTTCGACGCCCACCAACTTGCCTTCGACGCCCACCAACTTGCCTTCGAGATCTCCCTCCCCTGCTGGTTTCGGAGCCTTGGAGCACCGGCGTCGACGCCCACCAACTTGCCTTCGAGATCTCCCTCCCCGGCTGGTTTCGGAGCCTTGGAGCACCGGCGTCGACGCCCACCAACTTGCCTTCGAGATCTCCCTCCCCGGCTGGTTTCGGAGCCTTGGAGCAGCGGTGCTGGTTGGTGGCCGTGATTCAGCGGACCCGGAGCCTTAGACAGCCGTGGGGCGTGACCTGCAGAATTTATTTCTTTGCGCGGTCATGTCTTGCAGGCTGCCCAGCAAGACTACGGCATGGAGGACGAAGTTGAGGCGTCCATTCCCCAACGAAGTGCGTTTTAGGACAGACGCGTGTGAGTTTGAACGGTTGCGACGCGTCGCCTCGTTGCCCGTACGTGCGACGCGTTGCGACGTTTGTACGTTAAACGATTTACGTATTATTTGTGATGAATGTTAATTGTAACGCGATATACGTATATATTACTGGTGTACATGCTAATTGTAACCCGATATTATCTATATTCTATTGCGCCGTGTCCTGCGTGGACGCCATGTATGTTTATGTATAGTGGTGTATATGTCCCGTTACCAAGTCAACAGCCTTGGGGCGCGAAATCTCAAGATTTGAAGGTGAGGTGCTGTCCTTGCCTTTCGCAGTATTAGACCCATTATTGAGATTGCGTGCGAAGTGACTCCTGTATTCGGACGGCAATTGTGGTTCGCGTACTACGCATCGTGCACTGCGGTGAACTAAAATGGACAATGGACGCAGGGATACAGTACTAAAGCACTACGATGGAACGCTACCTTGGTTGGTGACTGAACGGATGACTCGCGCAGTCCTTCGGTATCGTATTAACGGTTCCCGATATGCTCAATTTACTCGATATGCATGTTGAGTTTGTTGATGCTTGACACCTGCTGCAGTTGCGGTTTTCGTTGAATGTTTACGTGGGCGGTTGCGCGTATACTTTGGATCCAGAGCCTTGGACAGCCATCGGGCGCGACCTGGAGATTTTTTTTTTTTTGCGCGGTCATGTCTTGCAGGCTGCCCAGCAAAACTACGGCACGGAGGACGAAGTTGAGGCGTCCATGCTCCAACGACGTGCGTTTTAGGACAGACGCGCGCGAGTTTGAACGGTTGCGACGCGTCGCCTCGTTGCCCATACGTGCGACGCGTTGCGACGTTTGTACGTTAAACGATTTACGTATGTGTGATAAATGTTAATTGTAACGGGATATACGTATATATAATGGTGTATATATATTACGTATATATTACTCCTGCTGTTGCGATCTTCTACTCGAAGGACATTTGTGAACAGTGTCCACAATAAAAAGCCTTTATTTCATTGCAGTGTTCAACAATGTCGTGTGGGACCTAACCCCGGACTATCAAAGGACCCTCGCAATTCACTGCAGTCTGCTCTAATGCTGTTGAGACTGAAAATGAAAAAAGAAAACTAAAATCGCTGCCACGTGCAGACACAGTTGAAAGATATGAAAGATGACAGAACTCGTCTGAACAATCGCGTCCTCTGAAGCGACTCGCCAGAGTAACCATCACTACAGCTTCAATCCACTGCGCCGCAGCCACACACGAAGTGCTATTATTAAAGATGAAAGTAAAAATCCGAAGCCCTTCACTACGGCCGCTTTCGTCCTCCCTTGGTTCATTCCTGCAGCACGTCTCAGGTGTCCACTCAGAGAGGAAGTTACTGCGTCATTACTTTCCTTAAAAACAAATTGGCCGCTGCTGATCGGGTAACTAAACACGGCTTGTAACGCTGTGTGCGTTCCGCACACTGAATAGACAGCGCGCCCAACCTCACTCGCCGCGGTGGCTCAGTGGTTAGCGCGCTCGACTAGTGATCCGGAGTTCCCGGTTTCGAACCCGACCGCGGCGGCCGAGTTTCGATTCGAGGCGAAACGCAAAAGGCGCCCGTGTGCTGTGCGATGTCAGTGCACGTTAAAGATCCTCTGGTGGTCGAAATTATTCCGGGGCCCTCCTCTACGACACCTCTTTCTTCCTTTCTTCTTTCACTCCCTCCTTTATCCTTTTCCGTACGGCGCGGTTCTGGCATGCAGAAGTTGTGATGATTCCCAAGCCAGGAAAGAAGTTGGAGATAAACAATTTGCGCCCTATCTCGCTCACGTCGTGCCTAGGAAAGCTTTTTGAGACAGTCATCACAAGGAGAATACAACAATGCCTAGAAGATGAAGATCTGTACCCGCACAGTATGTTCGGCTTCAGAACAAATCTATCGACGCAGGACATCCTGTTACAGATCAAGGAGGAAGTCGTAGAAGCCGCCCCAGAAACAGCGGAGAACATCATCATGGCACGGGACATCAAGGGCGCGTTCGATAACGTCAGCCATGACGCCATCTTGGAAGGGCTAACCACCACCAACTGCGGAAGAAGAGTACGCGACTACGTAAGGGCCTTCCTGTCAAACCGCACAGCTACGGTTGGACTGGGGGACCTACGCAGCAAGGTCTTCGAAACACCAAACAAAGGCACCCCGCAAGGCTCAGTGATCTCGCCGGTCCTCTTCAACATAGCCATGATTGGGCTAGACAGACAGCTGAGCCAGATAGAGGGGATACAGCACGCTATGTACGCCGATGATATAAAGATCTGGATCAGCCAGGGCTCCCCAGGGCAAAAACAAGATCTCCTGCAGCAGGCAGCCACATGTGTGGAGAACTACGTCAGAGAGAGATGCCTGGCATGCTCCAACGAGAAGTCGGAAATTCTACGAGTGGGCAAGAGACCATCCAAAGAAGTATACAACATAAAAATTGAAGGGGAGGTCCTCCCGGAACGCAACATGATCAAAGTATTGGGAATGTGGATCCAAAGCAGCGGGAAGTGCAGCCACACCTTAAGCCTTCTCCAACAATCAATGCAACAGGTCAGCAGAATGATCACCAGGGTATCACAGAGGAGATTTGGCATGAAGGAGAGTGACACGATCAAGTTAGTCAAGGGCCTGGTGGTCAGCCGCATAACATACTCACTCCCCTACCACAAGATGACACAGCACGAAAAAGAACAAGCCGACACTTTAATCAGGAAGGCTTTCAACACGGCCCTAAATCTACCAAGAAATATGTCAAACGAGAAGCTCCTCAAGTTGGGAGTCCACAATACGTTTGACGAGCTAAAGGAAGCTCAAATAGGAGCCCAAATGTACAGGCTCCAGCAGTCAACCACCGGCCGAGCGCTCCTCCGAAGGCTGGGCTACTTAAGTGAAGAAGTGGAAGATAGGGTTGCGGGCATACCTGATAACATTCGCCAAACACTCAGGGTGTGCCCAATCCCTCGCAACATGGACCCTAATCTGCACGCAGGGAGAAGGGCTGCGAGAGCAGAGTATGTAGAAAAGCACTTAGCTGAAAAAACAAATGTAGTATACATGCAGTATACACAGATGCGGCTTTGCATCGATGGAACAGAAACACGAAGGAACACAGAGTAGTATCGGTGGTGGTGAACCATCAAGGGGACCTAGTCACCAGTATATCACAGAGCGGCTGCAGAGTGTCCGAGGGGGAAGAAGCTGCTGTTGCGCTAGCAGTAGCTGGAGGATACCTTCCTCACCTGCTCACCAGCAGCGTGCTGGCGGTCCAAAAAGGACTGGTCCAGCATGCGTATGAGGTAGCAAGACTCAGTGGGGCCCTGGAATAAGGGCACCACCCCTGGAAGACTCGGAACTTCAACATGAAGACACCCGGGTCCCGCCGAATCGACCAATTTTTGGCGCCAATAAAGTTCTCTATCTCTCTCTCTCTCCATCATTCAGCATTTTGATTTTTCAAACTTGGCGCCACGATTCGTTTTCAAATTTGGCGCTGCGCTTTGCTTTGTCCACACTTTCGGTTTTTTAAATTTGGCGTCACGCTTTAGTTCCGTCCAATTTTGGGGTTTTTCCGCCCCCTTTTTGGGCATTTTCGACTCTAAATAATTAAATAAATACCCCACATGCACTTCATGATTTCCCCTGCGAAATTTTTTGATGCTCCATCTAATGCAACCATTCTTTTTCTTGTAGCTCAATTTGTTCGAACGTTATCGTGATGACAAGCTCTTGATGACACGAAACCACAAGCATAGTATGCAATGCTTAAGCATTAATAATGAGAAGGAAAGTGAAAAATCGCAACCACAAAATTGATCAAATTTCATGCACTGTGTGAAGTTTCGGTTTCGTTCGTGATTTTTTTTTTGTTTAAAGGTCACATGAACAAATAAGCATGGCGCCGCCCATGTAGCCATACCCGAAGCGAAAGAAGACCACGTAGCCACTTTTTTAGTGTTACTAGTTGCAATAAACTAAACTGTTTTGCCGATTCACGAGTGATCGCGAAGTAAGAGCTTGAGCGTGGCTGTTTACCGATACTGACGACATGATAAAAGGAGGTTGAACCCGACCTGTAAAACCGGAGGAAGCGGCTCGAGCGACACGCAAACAGATGTTCTCCCACGGTTCGGATTCAGGTACGCCCGGATTTATTTGTTTCTTGTTATTTGACGGCTAGCTCTCACACTGACCTGATTGCGATGTGATGTGTAAATGGCGCTACCCGTTGTCAGTTCCTTGTCTGACGTGGCGGCGTTAACCTTGGCGTTCGATTATATACCCGATTTGGGAGCGGAACTTGGCTAGGGTGACGTTCCGCTTTAGTTTCCCGGCCCAGGGCGTGCTGGGCCAAGCGTTAATGAAGTTGACCTGTAACGATATCGGCGCTTACCTTCTAATCTATACTTAAGTCTGGCACCCGCAGTTCGTGGCATGACGTTTTTTTTTCTTTAGGACGTTCTACATTGATCAGCGGCTATTAAAAATGAAAGCAGTGTCTAATTCGTTTGTTCTGAATAATTATGTGGCACTTCTTCGCACACGCGCATTCTAGGGTGATATCAGGCCAGCGCTGTGAGTTGCAACAGCGATCGATGTTATGGGGAATATGTGGTGGAAATATGACAGCTCTTTAATATTAATTTCGAGGTCATCCGGAATGTGCATTACCAGCTGCTTTTCACGGACTATCTCGTGTATATATTGACTGTGTGTTGCCGTTAGTGGTTTCTGAAATTCACTTTTGGGTGTCATTATTCCGTCAGAACAATTTAGGTGACAGCACCGTTTGAGCCACTGACATATGCCTTGTGCTAGATTGCCACTACTAAGCAGTGCAAGTTGTTGTCACAGCGTACAAATGAAACAGGCGAGCATACGGGATTACGTGTTAACAAGAGGCAAACACGTATAATTGGCCTCTGGATGGAAAGAGACATCCGAGAGATCTAGTTTGATGTACGCGTCTTTTTTTTTTGCTCAGATACACTTTTCAAACACAATAGAAGGGTGTATCCATGTTTTGCCAGCATTAGAGATGGTGGAATTTGCCCCAGGCCAGTAGTAGGGCACCTTAGCCACTGTACCTTTGTGTCTGACTTGTGTCGTCATGCGGAGCACATTGCATTTTACAGTGCTGTACAATTTTTACCATTTTACCAGTCTTCGGTCAGTCTGTAACTTACGTTTTAGAACAAGATGTCCTGCTATAGTGTTGAACTCTGGGACTAGCTCTTTCTGTATGCTACAACTCAATACACAGTATCGGCAATATGCTCCTTCTGATCAATAAACTGATCAAAACTGAGAATCTTCCACTCTCGCTACATGCTTTCATGTCCAGAATATCATGCTCGCCGCTTGTTATTGGCTTGTACACTAAAACTGACCATGGCATATATTTAAAATGTATTCGTTCTGATTTTTTCTTTGTACATACATAACTGCCTTATTCACTTGTGCAATTCATTAGCTATGCCCCCTAGCTATACAGAGCATTTTTATGTACTGTATCGTATCATATGATCATACACCATACAGATCATGTGAAAGCAGCACTATGTTTTACCTAGTTGGGATTTTGGTATAACAGGAGTGCATGTTAGAAGTTTCAGTTCCTTGAATAATGCCATACAAAATTTCAGCCAGTGCTCGTACTCATAGGCATTGCAGGGATAAAGGAGGACCGAAAAACGCTACAACAGAGTGCAAGCAGTCTTAAGATTAGGGATTAGCGAACAAGAGGGATTTAAAAGTAGATATGAGCCAAGATGAAATTCTGGTAATCTGTTTATTTGCAGTTCTTGTTCTAACCATTGTATTAGTTGTCTTTACGGTTATTGATTCTTCCTATAGGTTTTGCCAATCCTGCCTGGACCTTATGAGGTCTGCAGTATTGTGTAAATAAAAACAATAAGTAAAAATTGCACTGTGCTGCAACACTTATTTAACAGTTGATCGAATACAGTGAAAAAAAAAGGGACGTTGACGATGACGATGATTGCTTTAATTGTGGTGTCGTCACATTTTCTCTTTGCCTCCAGCGTGACCTTGGCGTTCTACAATGGACGATCCCGACCACAATGACCACCTTATCCAGCAGCTCAAGGACATTGTGAGGTCCAATGAGGAAATCCTCAAGAAAAAAGAAAAAGAGCTAGAGGTCTGTTTCACTTTAATTTACTTTGCCCAGAAGGCAATGTCAACAACAGAACTAACAATGTCAATGACTATCATGGCACTGAAATGCCTGACAAGGAATCCTCAATATGCAATCAAATAAACCCCCGCCGCGGTGGCTCAGTGGTTAGGGCGCTCGACTACTGATCCGGAGTTCCCGGGTTCGAACCCGACCGCGGCGGCTGCGTTTTTATGGAGGAAAAACGCTAAGGCGCCCGTGTGCTGTGCGATGTCAGTGCACGTTAAAGATCCCCAGGCGGTCGAAATTGTTCCGGAGCCCTCCACTACGGTACCTCTTCTTCCTTTCTTCTTTCACTCCCTCCTTTATCCCTTGCCTTACGGCGCGGTTCAGGTGTCCAACGATATATGAGACAGATACTGCGCCATTTCCTTTCCCCAGAAAACCAATTATTATTATTGATCAAATAAACCGTAGGAAACTTTCTTGAGAAGTGTTTCTGCAGCCCCACTTTTTTTATTGCAAGAGTGACTGATTGGGCTGGTCAGTAATTCATAGCCAAGACTGAAAGGAAAAAAGCAGCAGCACAAATGTGTTTCTCTTCTGTGCCCCTGTGTCTTTGTTTGTCGTTCTTTTCATATATTGCTGGTTCATATTTTCACAGTATATGATATATACACCGGGTGTCTCAGCTAACTTGAGCCAAGGGTTAAAAAATAAATCATTGGAGATAGGCGAGTGAAACCAGTTGCATATTGGTGACAGCCATCTTGCGCACCACAGGCAACTTTTGTTTTGCAATTAATTAATAATATTAATAATTAATTAATTGTTTATTTAAGTTTAATTATCTAAATTAATAAATATTGACTTTAAACAACAAGTTGCATTTGAAGAGTTGTCGAGCACCTTCAGAAACTCCCATTCCATCATTTAGGACAAGGAAATCCTCACACGTGTCTTTTTTTCCCAGCTCCAAAGAAAGTCCACCAAATTACAACAATAAACCATGTCACTAGCACATTCGCGCACCACGATCGTGCTGCTCTCAAGCGTGGTTTGAGCAGATGAAATCACCTGCAGCCTTGACTCGATGGCCCCACACCAGCGGCAGGCCGATATGTTGGTGATGGCAACTCACACCATCATGTGCGAAATGGCCGACGTGGACGAGAAACCACCAGCAACATATCGGCCTGCCACTGGTGCGAGGCCGTGGAACCAAGGCTGCAGGTGATTTCGTTTGCTCGAACCACACCACAACAAACCACGACAAAGGAAATGGCACAGTATCTGTCTCATATATCGTTGGACACCTGAACCGCGCGTAAGGGAAGGGATAAAGGAGGGAGTGAACGAAGAAAGGAAGAAAAAGGTGCCGTAGTTGAAGGCTCGGGTTTAATTTCCACCACCTGGGGATTTTTAACGTGCAGTGACATCCCCCGTCTCTAATAATTTATTTTTTAACCCTTGGAATGCATATATATATATATATATATATATATATATATATATATATATATATATATATTCAGCTTTTGTGTGGAAGCTGGAACGTCACTTTATTTGAGGTGTGGTCAGTGCTGTTTTGTTTTTCATCCATCCCTTACCATCCTAACCAGCTTCCATGAAACTCTTGATTTCAGATTTTATATACCATGTGCAAAACTGACCACAGATGTTCTGTGAGAGTAAGTTAATGAATTTTGAGAGAAGGAAAATTTAATTGAGGGTGGGTAAAAGCGTGGCGCAGTGATAAGCTTAGGAGCGTCGCTGAAATAAGGCAGCTGTGGCTAGTACGGAGCACGGCATATTATTGGTCATTGGGAAACACCTTTGTCCAGCAGATGACTCTGCTCGAATGAAGGTAATGATGGTGGGGACGATGTGATATGTTGTCATGTTATGTAGCAATTCATCATGTGCAGGATAACACACTGACAGATGTGGCATCTTATGTGTGTGCTGTCGAGGGCTAGGAGTGCCGAGAGAGAGTGCTGTGGTGTATCAGCTTTCCCTGCCGGCCATAATTCTACCTCACCATGCCGTCGTAACCAGCGCCATGATGGAACGACTCCTGGGGACAGCTGCAATCTAATAAGGAAACAAGCATTTTCAATAAGAAGTAAAGCGTTGATAGGCGTGAATGAGTACATCAGTCTGAGCTGAGTATAGTCACAGCTGATTGATGTCATGTGAGAGGAATAAGCAGGACAATAGGAATAGGTTGCAGTGCAATCCGCAGACACATTTCGGTGGTGAATTGCAGCTTACCAATATACCTGAGAAAAAAATGCTTAACAAAAATAATTTCCGGGGGCACCCTGAAATGGGGCAAAAACCTGGTGGCTGATCAACAAACTTGAAAAAAAAAATGACTAGAGACAACACCACAAGTGATAGGAAAATTGCATGTGTATAATTAAATGGCAGAGAATATCATGAAGTAATAGGTAAGTCTGAGATGACAATGTTTTGATCTTAAGAGGGGAAATTAGGCTTAGGGAAAACACGCGATAACACTAAAGTCGAGGGTGGCAGACAGAGAAACTTGAAATGATGGAGTTTAAGAAATGCACAAAAGTAAATCGCCTGCTGTTGCTGCAAGACACTGTTAAAATGGAGGCTACTGGTTTATGCAGTTAGGCTGAGTTAAGTTAGGTTAGGCAACACTCTACAGTTGAGAAGTCAACAAGAAAATCATGTAGTCCAACAGTGTGCAACATATTTTGAAATAAAAGTTGGGTTTTGCTTTTCCAGTGCCATGGATGTTGAGTAACTGACTTTTTTTTTTCCTTTTTACACACTTCACAGGAAATTAGTGCCAAATATAACAAACTGAAGCTGCAGTCAAGAGCAAGAATAGCACAGCTCACAAGTCAAGTAAAGGCCCAGCATGAAGCGTCACCTGAGGGGGTGAGGAATCCTCTACGTTTTGAGATTTTAATTGCACAAGTGTTCTGGTTTTCCGCAAAGATTAAATGAATATATTGTGGTCAAAACTCTTCATTTTGCAAACTTGTGCATACTGACCATGCGCTTCTGCTCGTTCTCAGTGGCAGGATGTAACATTAGGGCAGTCAGGTATTTTTCTTGTTAGCAGTTTCTTTGCCAATAATAACACATTAATTATATTTTGGTAATTTATAGAGTTAACGAATTTCATAAGAGTACCCTTTGTCGTTAATGGTAATGTGCATGTGCATGCAATGTTTTTTTTATGATTTTGCTACATGCAAGTTAATTCCCAGTTCGGTAACTGCTGTCTGATCTTTTTTGTTTATAAACATAACACAGGTAATGTTAACTGTTGCAAAAAAACTTTATTGCTGCGATTTATTGCCATCTTTTCAACTGAAATATGTACATGACCGAACTTATCTATTTTATTGAGTTTTCTGTATCTACAGCGGGAAATTAAAGTGATCCATGGATTCAGAATAATAAATCAGGCCTTCATATAAGCAAGAAAAAACACGAAAAATCACCGCGGGTAAAATACTTGGCACGGTGATTTCAGTGTTTTCTTCGTGGGACCAAAATAGCTAGTGTAAAAAATCTTTGTTTTCAAAGGATTTTCACTTGAAAAAAACTGATGTCTTTAGCAGCTCCCCCTGCACAGCTGTGCTTATTGTATGTGCACTTCTGTGTGATGTCATTGCACGTTGAAGAACCCCAGGTGGTTCTTTAGCATTAATCATTAGCACGTCATTTTGTTTGACAGATGTCATGGTGGCTGTCCTGAATATAGTTGCCAATGCAAAGCATTTCAGTATTGTTAAGTGTTTTGACAGAATTGCTAGAACTTGTCTTGAAATCCAGGGTTCGACGGAAACCCGTCTGGTCGGGTATGTTTTTAACGATTGGTCGGCGCTTGAAGATTTTCCGCCTGGAACTTGTCTTATCTAAATGCTTCTAAATTCATGTGGAAGACATAGTCTACTCATGCTTGCGCTATCATGCACTTATTACAGTCAAGCATGCAGCACCGTGGCGTTCGGCAAATAGTTTTAATAGTCCAAATTTGAACAGGCTATTGGAGTAATGTGGGGGCTCTTACACAGGAACATGTTGAAGATACGTCAAAGCCCTCAACTCCGCATCACGACTCGACCGCGGACGCATCTAGGGGTCGTGTCCGAGTCCTCAAGCACCAGCTGGACGAGGCCAAAACACAGCTGCAGAAGAAAGAGAACGAGATGCAGGCGCTGCGGCAGTCATACGAATCCACCGTTGAGCGACTACAGGAGCAGCTGCTGCAACGAGACCAGGCTCTGATGGAGAGTGCAGAGGCACCTGGTGGCCAGACAGCAAGACAGGTAGCTGTTACGGTGCAGCAGCTCTGAATGCTCTTTAGTGCTTAGCTTTTACAGCGACAGCTGTTAAGTGCCCGTTGCTGGGTTTTGTGTCGTCGTAGTCGTCGGCGTCACCAGTGAGCGCGTTGCCATAGAAACCACTCTGAGGGCATGACATGAGTGGAGGAATCCATCGCCAGTGGGGTGGTTGCCACAGGAACCACCCGGAGGGTAGTTCCCGAGGAAGGAGTGGGAGGGTTGCTGTAAAAGAAGAAAGTTATCACAAGGGTGTAGGAAGGCACAACTGGAGGTAGTTACGACCGTAAGGATCCTGGGGGGGGGTTTACCGAGGAAGGAGGAGGGAGGGTATGGTGAGAACGGAGGAGTCCATCTGGGGCAGCATCTGTGAAACATGCCGCCTGAGGAGAGGGTCATGGTGGCGCCATGCGTCAAGAGTGGTGGAATGGAGTGGAGAGGAGAGATAGCCGAAAAGCAGGTATCTGGGGAAAACAAAAAGAGAGCACTCCAGAACTACTCAGATATGAAGTCGTTCTCATATTCGCTACCGCAACATATCGTAAAATATAAATACCTTAACAGCTGTCGCTGAATCTCGCGTTGCACAGTGGTAACCATGCTGTAAATTTTTTATTGCCTTCTTTCAGGGCATTACTTTCAGCCTGCCACTGCAGCTAGGCTAGGGTGGTGTAACTGGGACGGTGTAACCAAGGTGGTTTACTTTTTGGGGGGTGTAACTGAATAATGTAAACCAGGAGGTATAACCCGAGTGGTGTATTTTAGAGGAATTCAGTGCGGACAAGTACACTCAGGAAGGACTGCCACAGGCCCAGTGCTGTTCTGTCTGGACAAGCTTTGTCCTGTAGGGATCCATCCTGTATGCATTTGTCTGTTTGCACTGAATCGGCCTAAAATAGCAACATACTGTATTTC
The DNA here is from genome assembly GCF_052857255.1 of Amblyomma americanum. Taxonomy (NCBI): domain Eukaryota; kingdom Metazoa; phylum Arthropoda; class Arachnida; order Ixodida; family Ixodidae; genus Amblyomma; species Amblyomma americanum. Next base: position 134,287,342 of record NC_135505.1, on the reverse strand, counting down.
CAACTAGAGCAGCTACTTGTACTCCCAGGTGGCGTAATCCATGTGGTTCACACCCTGGGTGGTGTAATACAAGTACCATAGTCATAGTGGTGTAATCTAGTCAGTGTAACCTTGACTGTATAAGTTGGGTGGCTTAATCAAGGTGACTTGACCTAACTTGGGTGGTGTAACCCAGGTAGTCTGAGGCGTTGTCATGATGCAGACATCACTTTAGCCCCCAAAGGGGAGTTTTTTTTCTGTGTGACTCTGAGGTAATGTGGTCGACATCAGAAGGGAGTTCGTTTTTCTGTGTGCAGTCCTCTGGCCAGAGGCAGGACAACAGTGGGAGCAGCACCAAGGAGGAAGAGCGGCTGTATGCCCAAATGGTCTACAAGGACTCCAGGATCCTGGAGCTCAACAACCAGATCCTGGAGCTGGAGCGGCGCATCTTGGACCTGCAGGAGAACCTCCGCGAGAAGGACCAGGTCCTCCAGGCACGCAGCAAGGCCATCCAGGTTCGTGTCTCACATTCTCATTGAGTGAAATTGAGTTTTTCACATTAAGATAAATGAACTGGCTTGCACCCCTTGTGCATAGCTAGTTGGGGTCTTTGTACACAACAACAAGAGAGACATAGTATTGCAGATACATAAGGAGTAATGTACTGAAGCACGTAAAACAGAGGAGACACTTAAGCTCCGCCTTAAGGGCATGACGCGATAGCGTAATGGGTTAATTCTCATATATGCATAAGGACATTCTTTACTTTTCGTTCATAGATCCCTGGGAGTCCTCGTACCCCTCCTGGTGCAGTGGTGCAGTGCAGTGCGACAACGCTGCTGGATTTTCTGCGCAATGGCGCCATTAAAGCTATCGCGTTAATAATCTAGATAGCACAAAAGCACAAAAATGTCGGCGTATGAAGCATGTTCACTGGTATCTATTGCATGCATCATTGGCTACTGAGATAGTTACACACAAAGCTAACGTGCTGGTTGTTCGTAGAGCCTGCTTTTAAAAGTGTGTTTGGCATTGGAAATATTGAACTTCTGAAATTCTACACACACAAGCTTTCATGCTGGATGAAACACTAGTGCCATGATGATGTCTTCGCTTTGGAAAAGCTTGCTTGAAAAATCTTGTGGGTGTAATTGGCTGACATTGTGATATATTTTTAATGGTTTTTTTTAGAGACTACTATAGATTTGTGAGATGACATTGGTTTGTTTTCTATATTCCATTGGGGGCTACTCATCTTCTGTTGAAAAGATTATCAGTGGCTAATCATATCAATTGGCAGTCGTCTACCAATGTGTAGTGCTTCGCTTCATGCTTTTGAATTTCCAGTCAGAACCATCAGGTGTCGTCCATCTAGTGGCAGGAAATTGCACAGTTGTTTGCATAACTGAAAATTCATTGTTGTTTACTGTAGTACTAACTGTCAGTTATGCAGATTAAATTTGACTGGCAGCTTTTTTTTCCTTTAGATGCCCTGACTTTCATTTCGTTTGAATGAATCTCATGTGGAATGACCTATGAGAGGTATGAAATATGTCACATGTGTCGTATACGTTTCAGGTGAATTTATTTCTATTCTGAACGCTCAAAATTCCCGTGTTTTATTATTCTCCACAAAATTTTCGCAGAAAGGTAATCTTTGGAATGGATATATATGGTCACCAATATGCATTCTTTTTTCTGTTATTCGCACTTTTTTCTTTTTTTTTTTGTGAGTGGTAAACTCACATGTGTGTTTAATAATTCCTAAATCTGCTCTCTGTGGGTTAATGTGGCTATGATTGATGCTGGTAAGAAATAGTGTGTGATAGCGAACTGGTGCGTCTCACATGCACCTTTGCTCCGTGGCTGCACAGCTCATGACTGAAGACCTGAGCCTTCGAAACAAGACCACCGTTGATGACTTGGACGACACTCGAGCCGAAATGCGCCAAATGCAGCAGAATTTTCTGGAGAAGGTAAAGATACGGTCCAGCAAGAGTGCTGGGCCATTTAGGTCGCTTCATTACGCATGCATGCCCATATCCTTCAGACACGTCCTCAAGTCACTGTGTCTTGTTTCTTCTGCAGTGTGCATTGGTGCCTGGTTTTCCTGCATGTTTACTGCTGCCTGGTTGAGTCTTTTTTGCTCGATTTTAGGCCTGTCTACAGCTGGCGTTAGTTTCCGACATGCCTGAGCTCTGTTTCTGACTGGCCTGCCATGTCTTGGCTTGTTGGGTGACCTCTGCTACGGTGCGCCTAGATATATGGTCCTTTGTGCTGATTTTGTGCTGCGCGTATTGCTTGATTTGGCTTGTGTCTGGCTTTAGCATATGATTTTCCTTGTTTTGTTGGCCACATTTCTTATAAGTCTACTTCCATCTTTCTTTTGCTTTGTTCACAGCCTGTACTTTTTTTCTATCTCCTTCGTTGACCTTTGTTGTATGTCGTCCATCGCACTGCAATTTCGGTCACAGCTTTGTGCATTTTCCTTTGAGCTTTATGCATCTTTCTGCCTTGGTACTTCGAACAGACAAACAACAAACTACATTCTATAAAACTCGTTTTGGGAGAATGGAGATCATGTAAACATCAGGAGCGTTTTACAGAAGTTATTTTGTGTCGACTACGCATTGGACACACACACCTTACACACAACTTCTTACTGACAAAAAAAGACAAACCTCTCTGCGAAATGTGTGGCGATGAACCCACGGTAAACCACATTTTAATTGTATGCACAAAACTGGAACAACTGAGGAAAAAATATTTCACAACATTCTACAATGAATACATCCCACTACACCCCATGTTACTTTTGGGTGTTCAGGCACTGGTTGATTCTTCAAGCATTTTTTTTAAGTTTCTCAGAGAAGCCAATGTTTTAAACAAACTTTAGATATAAAAAGCATAACCTTTAACTAATGCTCTAACCGTGTGTTTGGCGCATCATAGCCTCAGTTGCTTTTGCGCCATTAAAATCAATATAACTAACTAACTAACTGCCTTGGTACTTTTCACAATGATGCTGATTGATAATCTGTGATAATTAATAGTTTTTTTTAACTAATGCAGATGGTCAAATGCAGATAGGTCGTGTTTTGAGACTCAGACTGACCTCTCTTCATTTTGTTGTAATTAAACCTCGCTCTCTCATTTAAAGATAGTCACTGTCAGCTAACGACAGCCCTGATGGGCCCAGCTGATAACCGGGTGACAAGCAGAGGTGCCTTGTAGGGCTGCTGTTGATTGCTGAGCACTCCAGAGGTACTCAGTGCTACGAGCTATGGAAAGGAAAATGATAGGTGTAACGTTAAGACACAGGAAGGAGGCAGAATGGGTCGGGGAACAAATTTGAGTTGATGACTTCCTAGTGGGAATCAAGGAGACATGGTCATGGGCAGAAATGGGCATATGAGGTATATATATATATATATATATATACCAGCCTGCGTGCAGAAACAGCAATGAAATTGAGTTTTTTTACTGCTATTATATTTCATAAACTTTCGCTGTGGGTTGACATCATATCAGAGTGATCTGATTGGTAGGCATTTCAAAGTGCAGATATAGCGTGTAAGACAAAGGCTGTCACACTTCGACTGTGACGCAACACACACCACCCACACTCATGGCTTTGATACCGATAACCATTATTCCACTGGCCTATCATCCTGTTGGTCCTTTTCCACACTGTCCTGAACTGTAGCGCCCTCCTGTGTCTATTCTCTCAACTACAAGGTACACTATAGCACACTCCCGTGGCAATGCCTGTAGCTAGGTCTCTTGTAGCAGACACCTTTACCACCACGCATTCCTAACTTTTACTGCCTACATAAATTGAGACGACGCACACGGATCAGTCACCGTTCTGGTATTCTTGAGATTCTTTCTCAAAGGAGAATCCTTTCCGCAGGAGATGTCGTGGAAGCAGAGGGAAGCGTCCCTCACCGCCGACCTCGACTCCAACAAGAGCCGGGTGGTGGACCTGGAAGAGGGTTTCCGCAGGCTGGAGTCCACAAGGTTCCAGCTGGCAACGCACAACGCAGAGCTGCAGGAGAAGGTGGTCCGGCTCCAGGACGCCGTGGAAAAAGTGAAGGCGGATCAAGCAACCGCTTTCCAGGGTGCCCGTCTTTTGCCCGATTCCTTGCGTGGCATTGTTCATTTTGCGTCACTTGATTTCCTAAAAGGAATATGGGCGCCATATTTTTGGTTGTATCTTTCCAGACATTCGGATATATGTGGATCACCGCAGGGAATTTACCTGTGGCCAGTGAATAATTCATAATTTAGTATTTTTCTCTTTTTAACTCATTTCAGTTCTAGTGCCGGCTTGTCCAAAAAACCAGAACGACAAAGAATGAAGAAGTGTCCAAAATACAGTGTTTTCGTGTGCCTCACATGACCTAAACTAAACTTTGATTTCATAGCCACCATTCAGCTGCTGAAACTGAAACAGCATAAAATAAGAAATTCAATCATAAATTATTTACCAGGTGCAAGCAAATTTTATGCGATGGCTTATGTTTGCTGATGTCTTGCGCGTCATTACAAAGAAAGAACACGCAATTAAAATTTGTTGCCTGTACTCCTTTTGCATCATTACGTAAGGAACGGAGCTGCAAAAATGAGAGGAGGGGCCGTATCTTGTAACGATTCTTTTCTCGGTTCAATATTTTCCCCTTTTACCACTAGCATACTCGGCGACAACTTTTCTTAGAAGTTAAGCGATGGCTACAGGGGCAGAGCGTCTGTAACTGTGTCATTCCACCAAATAGTTCAGACGAACGACAATGCACCTGGCCACCTGACGCACTGCTCGCTCCGCATAAGCTTCACTCCATTGCTGGTACAGCTGGAGTCATCATCAAAGCTTCCCGTAACAAGACATACCTTGCCAATTCGTAAACAAGCAAACTTCTTTTTCCTGACTTTCTAACGTTGAGAGTTGGCAGTTTTGTTTGAAATATGCCTTAAAGATAACATATAATGACAGTATACTGTGTTTTAAAAGAAAACTAATAACCGCGGGGGGGGGGGGGGGGGGGGGGGGAGGGGGGGGGGGGGGGGGGGCTACGTTCCACTGCCTAGGAAAAGAGGGTGTGTTTTGGCTTCATAACTTCTGCTCCACTGCCGGAAAAAGTTGCCGTAGAGTGTAGTTACGCCTTGTGAAGTCACCACTGTCAGCTAACTAAATAGACCGTGTCATTTGCTCGTGGTTGAAACGTGGTGCTCATTCATCATGCAACTGAACAGCTGCGAACGCCCATGAAAGCAGAAGTGAATTGTAGCATTTTTGATGTAAGCGTAAGGTCAAGTGAATTTGCATTCAGCTTCACCCGGTTTCAGATTTGGCTTCGTGTGGCTCTGCATCTAGCTTCATAAGTGTGCGTGCGCTCTTCTAGATGTTGATGGCTGTTGGCCTCTTTGTTTCATTCTTTCAAAAATTGTGATTTCTTTTGGTTTAGTTGTAGAAAGCAGGGGCAGGATGTTTGCTTTAAGCAAGCATGGCTCAATTCGATGCTGTGGAAAACTGACTTCCAGTGATGTGATTGTAGTCCACGTGCTCTTGATTGATTACCTGAACCGTAATGAAAAATGGTAGGTTCTAGAACTTATTAAAGTTTAGAATAAAGTTACATACTATATGTCAGTCTGGTGTCCGATGCTTTAGCCTAGCCTCACATTCAGGACTGGTCGAAAGACTACCACAGACTCCCTTGTATAGTGAAGCATGGTTTGAGCAAGTATGTCTTATGTAGCATACACACCTTGAGGCTTTAGTGCCATTCATTTGTCTGTTACGTTAGTCTAACAGGCAACAGAGCGAGGTACAGGATAAATTTTCAGCTTTTTTTCAAAAAGGACTGAAGGGTTAGGGGGGGGGGGGGGGAGAAATGTTAGGGAAGTGTTAATTACAGCTTTGTACATCACTTTAACGTGACTGCTTTGTTTTAATCTTTCTGCATGCTCAACTACAGCTAAGATCGACTCCCTCAGCAAAGAACTGGGAGAAAAGACGACTGCCTTAGAGGAATCTCAGAAAACTCTTCAGGAAACAACACGAGAAATGGATGCCAAAATACTGAAAGCCAGGGCACTGGAAAGGCGTCGAGCCAAGCAGTTCGAGCGTGAACTCAAAGAGCTCAAAAAGGTGTGCACACTGCTTGATATTGTTGGACAATTATTTATTGAGCTGCGATTTTTCAGTGTATTTGTTTCAACAATGCGTCTGTTTTTTTGTGGACAGGCTTACAGTAGACTGCTCCTGTAACGCATTAGTAATAGTAGTAATAATAAAATTGCCAGGGGCTTTTCGAGAATTTTATGTGAGAGTTGCAAAAGCATTGTAATTCTGTTCCAGTTCTATTTAAATTTCATTCTAATTCTACGCTATTCCTTTGCACTTGGTGTAGTTGTAAGCTTTAGTACCGGCTATTACTGGTTAACATTTCTATATTTTCCCGCCTTTGATGACGTTGCACTGTGTCGACCAATAACAAGTTTTGTAACGCCGCAACTTTTGGTCAACATCGGGTTTTCAGGTCGATGAGCCGTTTAATGCGTTCACATTCGCATTAATGCGTTCGCATTAAAACTTTGTCACTCAAATGAGCAGGTGAGAGTCTTCAGCATAGGCTTGGCGGGCGGCGTCCTTAGTCCAGGAGGCCTTGAGCCCTAGCCATTCGCCACGCCCTGTTCATCATCAAGATTAACTTATTGTTTATCATTATGATCATCATAAATCCTTCATTACCTGTGAAGCTGTGCATAATTGGAGGAGTTTACTGTAACTTAATTTCTTTTAATCACTGCTTAACCCGTTCTTGAAAGCTGCACTGATGTCTTTATGAGAAGTTATGTCGCCTCCTTCTCGTTCCAGGGGAATCCTCCAGATGCAGGGGAAGCATCGTCATCGTCGGAGCTGATCACGACCCTTCAGCAGCGTGTTGCGGAATTGGAGGAGGAGAAAGGTGCGCTCCAACTCAAAGCCCTGGAGATGGAAGATGCTCTCTCGTCACAAGGTTCTTTTTTTTTTTTTTGTTGCTAATCTCCCCTATTGGCTCATCTCATCCACTCAGGCTCATTCATCTCGTACGAAGTGAAACTATATCCAGAGATGGCGAAAATTTCCTAGAAACATGTTTGTCTATCTCAAGGGTTTTAAATCTTTGTGGCCTGGGGGAGTTTTTTTTTTTTTTTTTGTCAATAAATCACTTTATTCATTAAAGGAATATTCATCAATGGAAAATACGGTGCATATGAGTGTAGTATACAGGAAGAGGAACGGAACCTCTTGTTAGTATGTACCTAATTGTGTAAAGCTTAATTTTTGAAATACTGCAAAAAGCGACATTAGAACAGTTGCACAGTATACTGTATGAAATTGGGGTGTTAAATGGAAGGAAGTGCTATAAGCGGCGTACACAATATAGGAACTCTTAGCATAAACAAGGGCAAAAACAAATGTCATAGGGGTATCATACACGTGGATTAATATGGACTTGTTGTGTGTTTCTAAAAAGTCTTTTGAAGCCAGACAAGGTTGTCATTGTCTTGATGGGCCATGGCAAATCATTCCACATTTTTATGTCTTTCAAAAATTCCCGAAGAATCCCGTGTGTTTTGGCTTCTATCTTTTCCCGCTTAACACGCATGCAAAAAAAAGATTATGCAGACAAACGATACCCCCCCTTACCGTCAAAAATGACCTAATTCACTAACAGTGTTCTGTGAGCATTTGCAGCATGATTGGTCCTAGAGTAGAACGGACGAAAGGAAAGGTGAGGGTTGAAGCAGACATAGGATTTAGGTGCTCGGGGGATGCCAAAAATCACTCTAAAGAAACCAAAGAGTTATGCGGAACCCATTTGGAAAACCCCTGGTCTTGCGCATAAGACATTGGGGCATGCTCATCATATGAGCCCTTAAACTAAAATTTTCTGATGTTTATGGACATTTATGGAACTTTTTATGGACATTTAGTGGATTTAGATGCACATGTTTAGGCACCTTTGCACATATGAAATTGTGTTTGAAAATTTTGAAGCAGTTTTGAGAGTAGCTGTGGTCATTGCACGCTACTGCACTGCTTTCATTAGCAATGAGCAGTTAGCCGCTGAAAGTCCGGGATTATTTGTCAGGTTAAAATATTGCACTTTGGAACATCAGTTTAGCAGCATTTTATAAACTACTAATTAGAGAAAAAAATTAGTGCTGCATTTTGGGTCTTACGTGCTTGATTTAAATAAGCTTGCTTCGCCTGCTTTAATGGCAGTGACGACAGCAAGTGGAGGCGAAGGGTGGCGCTTGCTTTTCCTAAAATTTATCGGGCCACAGAAAGTTGTGCAAAATGCTTGGTTTAGACCCTGACATGGTGCACTTTCGGGATAGTGTAGCCTACGTAATGCCCCATGCCGAAAGGTGAAGCTTTCTCTAGCGAATTTTTTCATTTATTTCTATGAAAAACAGTGCCACAAAGGATTAATGCCTACCGAACATTTTACTTTTTTGTTCTCGTGCTTTTCCGTGCCACCCACCACAAATGTCCTGGCGCTGTCATTTTTTAATGGCATGGTTTTTGGCCACTCTACCCAAGTTTGCGGGTCTAACCGAGCCTGCAGCGGGCATAGTTTTGTGTAGCCGAAGTTTAAATATGTCCATGTGGCATTCAGAATTAAAGAACTCCTGGTGGCGGAAATTAGTCCAGAGCCCTCCACTACATTGTGCCTCATAACCTGTAATGTTGCTTTAGCGTTTGAAAGTCAATCAGCCACAAGTTTGCTTCATTGTGCTGGTTAAGGATTTTTTTAAGGTTAAGCGGCTTTCTTATTCGCTGTTGTAGTACAGAAGGCTATGCACGGTCTGCTGTCAAAACTGAAAAGATTATTTGGTTTGAGCAAGAAAATTAGTGAGTGAAGAAATTTGGGTGAGCTGGTATATATATTCATGACTCACAACAGCGCAGCAAACATGGACAGAAGGGGGACTTAAACGAGAGAGGCGAGAAAATTAGGCTCATTGTCAGTGTGGTGGAATCTCGTTAACCTGAGCTTGCTTAACTTGAACCTCCACTTTATCCAAACCTCCGCATGGGTTCTATCGGCATCAGGTGTAGTATCCAGAAGGTTTTCATTAATTTTGTACTCCTCATAATTTGAACATAATTTCAATCCTCTTTGAGTTTGAATTGTTGATATTCTGAATTGTTGATATTCGGCTACTTATATATGTGTGGAATGAAACACGAAGTATAAGCAGGTTAGAGGAAACATTACTATCTCTCTGTGGCTAATCTCATGGTACATCTCGCTTTTGGTGTGTCTAAAAGATCGGTGTACGATTTCTACTCTCCGAGTCTGCACTAAGGTAGGACTCGTAATATGTCGCTAAGCCTAGTTTGCACAACTGGAGACTGATTAGTCAGGGGTCTTAGTGAGCTTGGTATTCATATAAAACTTGATATATGGACACAGGATTTTTTTTTGTCTCACTACAGTCACCTTTATAACTTGGCCAGGTCAGCTGGAGCAAGTGGAAACCTTCCTTTTTCATTAATTAATTTATCACTACAGCATTCATCACATGTAAGTTAAAAGCAAGAGAATAACTGTAATTTCCCAAGTTCGAGTTGTATGCTTCCTTAGAAGAAGAGCTAATGCTGCTGCCAGTGCATTTGTGAATGCCCCAACTGCTTGATGTGTGTCATGCAGCCGCCAAGCTGGAGGAGATGGCGTCCAAGGACCGGTTTATTGACGAGCTCAAGGGACAGGTGAAGGCAGCGCGTGACGAGAAGATCTCACTCGAGGTGCAGGCTGCACAGCTTGAGGAACAAAAAGACCGTGAGGACTGCTTTTTTTTTTTCTTAAGTGTCTTGCTAATGCGTGGTTATCGCTCGGCATGCTCACTTAAACTTGCTCATGCTCATTTAACACATGCACGCATATGCTTATTTTATATGCATAAGCACTGTTAAGGGTTAGGGCTGGTGAGAGTCAACATAGATAAAAGGAAATTCAGGGCTTAAAGTTTATTTACAGTAAAAAATAGGTCTACAAAAAAAATGAGCATCAAAAAGGCTGAAGGTACAAACCGCAAGCTGGACCTCCTATCGTCTTAATATAATACAGTCAAACTTGGTTGTAGCGAGCAGGTAAAAGACTGTAGAATTGTTCACTGTAGCCGAACATTGTTGTATAAAATTTGAGCAGAAATGCGCAAAAAATGCGTAGTTTACTTGGTGAAGGAATGGCAACTCAGGCGATCCTTATCAGAAAAACGGAGGTACCTTTTTTCATGTTATAGCGATGTTTTGAAGGCTCCTGCATCGATTCCTGAGGCTGCAGAAAACCAAGCGCGGGTTAGGTTGGCGTCCTCGCACAGAACCATAAGTGTGCAGCAGTGGCAGGTTTCTGAGCAGTTTTTCTGAAAAAAAATCTTGCGGGCTCAAGAAGGATCTTCTAGTGAACCTCTTCTCTGGACAGTTTGTCTTAAAGATAGAGCGAACGTAAATGTGAAAGGGTCAAAACACATGCTATGTAGGCTTACATCAGCCGTCATGGTGAAACAAAGATACGCCGACTAGACAATGAAAATTGCACTTAAACATACGTCCTCCATTTTTTTTTTAATTTGCATACAGTTGAAGATCAGAAGATGCGAGAACTGCAGCTTGAACTAGAGACACTCAAGGCAGCCAGTGAAAGTTCAACGCCTGCCTTGCAGCAGGAATTGAAAGTAGCTTTGGAAGAAGAGGTCAAGAAGTTGCTTGCACAATGCGAACAGGGCTCTTCAGTCATTGGCGACCTCCAGCAGAAGCTTCAGCTGGCAGAAGAACAGCTGGCATTGGCTACCGCTCGAGCAACTGAGCTGGATGCAGACCTTCAAAGATCAGTACGCGAGTTAGAACAAAAGACCCAGGAACTGGAAGATCTCACCAAAGTTCATGAGCAGGCACAGTCTGAAGCAGCTTTCAAATCTAGCAAGATACAGGAGCTTGAAGCACTTTTAAAAGATGCCCAGGAAAGGCTTGAGGCGAGCACGTTGAAAGCTCATGAGAGCGAGCAGGCATGTGAAGAATTGCGGACAAGGTTGTTAGCGAGCACGGAAGAGGCTGAGAGGTTGAGGCAAGCACTAACAGATGACTCCACAAGCCTTCAGAAAGCTCTCGAAGACCTGCGCATCGCTCAAGGCGAAAGGGACAAAGCAGGTTTGGCAGTGAAGGCTATGCAGGAGGAGCTTGAATTGCGGTCGAGACAAATCGAAGAACTGAACAGCGCACATGCAGGCAACTTGAGCGCACTGAGAACGCAGGCGGAGGACCTCGAGAAAATGCACATGGAGCTGAAGAGAGTCCAGGAAGAATTACAGGCAAAACAATGTGAGGTGGTTGAAATATCTACTCGTGAGAGCCAACTCCGAGTCGAACACGAAGAAGTCAAACGAGGATACGGAGAGCTGAACACTGCCATCAAAGATGTGCTTGTGCACATGGGCGCATCGACGCTGGGCGAAGTTAAGGTTGTCTGGGATCGCTTTGTTTCAGAAAAAGAACACGCTGTTACTGGGCTGCGTCAGGAACTAAATGAAGCTGTGGCAAGGAGTGAGCAGTTGGCATGTAAGACTAAACAGCTGGAGGAAGCTCTGAAAGATGCCGATTCACTGAAGAGTCAGCTCACTGCCGTGAACACCTGTCTAGAATCCTTGTCCATCAATTCACTTGAGGAGCTCAAGTCCAAATGGAACGCTTTACACGAAAACCTCGACCTGCTTTCGCAGTCGCAGAAGCTAGACAAAGAAGAACTGAACAACCGGATCAAGCAGCTTGTTGACGAGAAGGCTGAACTTCAGCAAGCTATCGAAGCAAAAGAACACCAAGTCTCAGAGCTCACAGATGAAGTCAGCAGACTGAGACTGCTCGAAGAGGAGTCAGCTAAGGTCATTGCAGAACGAGACTCAGCATTGTCAGAAGCTCTTCGCAACATTGAAGACCTTCAGTCTCGTATTGACGCGGAGCACCTTAAGACGGAGTCGAAGGTCGCAACACTGCTTGAGCAGTGCACTGATCTCGAGAAGGAGGTTTCGTCTCTTCAGTTAAAGCTTGAAGAGAAAGAACATTCGATACTTGACCTGACGGGGCGCCTCAACGCAAAGGAAGTAGAGCTTCAGCACAGTGCACACAGCTTTGCCTTTCAAGAAGCGGCACTGCAAGAATTGATTGAAGGGTCCAAGAAACAATTTGAAGCCAAAGACAGAGACTTATCAGAAGCAACTAAGGAGGTCATATTCCTTCGAGAAAGGCTGCAGGCTAAGGAAGAAGAGGTGTCGGCAGCCCAATCTGAGGTGACCACTTTAGCAGGCTGTCTTGAAAAAGCAAAGTCTGAAAACAAGTCACTCGAGAATAAGCTAAAGAAGACGCAAAAAAAGATGGAAGCAATCAGTTCCAAGTCCAAGCAGACCGAATTGTCCCTGAAAAGTGTTCAGCAGGAACTTGAAACTGCTCTTTCGGCGAAAGCAGAGCTTGAGAACTCATGCCTTGCACTTAAGGAGCACCTTGCACGACTTGAAGACGAGAAAGAAAGCCTGTGCAAGCAACTCTCAATGGTCGTGGAGGAAGCCCAGCAAGCATCTTCAGTGTTGGAAACTTGCAGAGCTGAGCGAGACAATCTTTTACAGAAGGTTGAAGAATTGCAGCAGCAGTCATCCAACTTGCAATCAGATCGACTGGACAGAGAGATCGAAATGCACGACACTGTCAGCTGGTTGGAGAAGGAGAAAGAACACCTGACTTTCCAGGTTCAGCAGCTGGATGAGGCACTCGCAGTGAAAAACGAAGAAAACTTGGAATTGTCCAAAGAGCTTTCTTTCGCACGGGAGCGTCTCAATGAAGTAACTCAGCGAAGTGATCAGCTTGAAGAGAAGCTCAACGAACTAACCCGGCAAAATGAGCTGCTTGAAGAAAAGCACAGTTATGTCACTGAGGAACTTGCCAAACAGGCTGTCCTCTATAATAGTGAAAAAGACGAGCTTGAGCAGCAGATTGGAGCACTCAGCAAGTCATGTGACAGTTTAAAAAGTGAGCTTACTCAAGCTACGAAAGAGTCTGAGGACAACCGCCAGGAACTTGCGGCGACACAAGAGCAGTTGCGAGAACTGCGGCAGATGTGTGACAGCGAGAAGGAACTCAATGATCACCAGCTCAAAGAAATTTCAAGCTTGCATGCCAAGGTGCAGAAAGCTGAAGAAATGCTTCGGAATGAGAGCAATGAGAAGTCGCGCTTACTCGAGCAAGTTGAGAGTTTGAAAGAATCTCTAGCTGCAAAAACGGACGAGTTGGCGCAGCTACAGGTTGCTGTGGGCTCGAAGGATGCAGAGCTGAACTCGCTAAAACAGAATGCCGAATCGCAGCAGTCGGACTTGCTGCTTAAAGTTTCAGAGCTGTCTCGAGATTTGCAGCAGAAGACAGGTGAACTTTCACTGGCCGAGGCTTCACTTCAGGAGCGAGACGCTCTCATTTTCAACCTCAAGGCATCGCTCGAGGAATCTTCGCAGAATGTGCACAGCTTGGAAGCGGCAAATCGAGAGTCTGCTGCTCAAGTTCAGGGCCTTGAGGTCAGAGTCGAGGAGGCATTAAAACAAATCAAAATGAAAGAAGAAAGTTTGCAGAAGATGACAGAAAGCCTGCGCCTACTTGAAAACAGCCTAGACGAGAAAGTGCAAGTAGTCTCTCAGTTGCAGGAGACCAATGACAAACTGACGGAAGACAACCGGGAGTTGGCCAAGCAGGTAGACGAAGCCAACACAACCGTTGCCAGCCTTAGGGAGAAGCTGGCTGGTGAACAGCACATCCAGGCAAATTTCAGGTCAGAACTGGAGACGGCGAAGTCTGAAGCAAGCTCCCTTGTCCCCGAGCTAGAAGGGCAAAAGAAAAAGATTGGGGACTTGGAAAACCAGTTGACAGCATCCGCAGAGACGCAGGAGTGTCTGCTGAGGGAAGTTGAAAAGCTTCAACGTGAGAAGCAGACATTGAGCTACACGCTTGAGGAGCTTGAAAGCAAATTGAGGGCGGCAGAAAGTGGCTTGCTAAACTCGACCGAGACGATTGACGCCTTGAGAGTAGAGGTTCAACAGCTACGAGATTGGCAAGAAAAGGTGAACAAACAGCACAAGGAAGATGTTGAAGAAAGTTCGAAAGCTCTTGCAGAAAAAGAAAAACAACTCGTTGAACTGCAGGGTCAAGTAGAAACGCTTCATGTTGAGCTCTCCAAGAAAAAGGAGCAGTTGGCTCGTGTGTCAAGTGAGATAGAAAGCCTGGTGGCCAACCACGATCTGCAACTGAGGGAGCTCCTTGAGGCAGAGTCGAGTGCCAGAGCGGAATGCACAAGCCTCAACGGAAAGCTCACTGACAAGGAAAATGAGGTGCTCAGTCTCCTGGCGCAACTCGAAGACCTGCGCCTCGAGAATGGCCGGGCCAAGGAGCAAATTGCCATGTTCTCGGCTGAAATACAAAACCTTGTCCAGAACCATGATCAGCAGTTGAGAGAGTTTGCAGACGCCAACTCGAAGCTGGAAGCAGAGGTTTCCAACTATGTGACAAAGGTCGGAGAATGTGACGAGCGGATCAGAGAGCTGGAGGCGAGGCTTAGCGAACTGCACCAGGAAAGCAGCACCTTCAAGGAGCAGGCTGAAAGGGCTTCAAATGAAGTCACCGAAATGTGCCAGAGACATCACAGTGAGGTGCGAAGCCTTGCAGTTCAAATCGACAGACTTCAGCAGGAGCAAGAGCGACTGCTGGCCATTGAAAAGCAGTTCCAGGAAGTCGCTGCCGAGTTGCAGAGGACGAAGGAAGAGTCTCAGATCCTGAAGGAGACCTTGGTCACTCAAGGAAATCAGACTTCGGTGCCAGAAAAGACCCCGGTCGTGGAGGAAACCATCGTCCCAAAAGAAGCACAGCTTCTCTACACAACACACTCAGAAGGTGTGGAGTCTGAGATTGCAGTGCTGCAGCAGGAACTTGACGTGGCAAGAATGGAGGCTCAAATGGCCCAGGAAACAATGCTAGTCAAGGAAGAAGCCATCAGGAAGCTGACTGAAGACCTTGCCAACATCAAAATCAAGTTGGAAGAGACCGAGCAGCAGTTGAAAGTGAAGAAAGAAGAAGCCAAACACGGTCACAGTGCTCCAGAAGAGCCACAGCGTGAAGCCCAGCAAGCGGAGGACAAGGAGTCTACGGATGCCGAGTTGAAGAAACTCAAACTCGCCTTCAAAAAGTCCAGAGGTGAGCTGCGGTTGAAAATGAAGATATTAGAAGACAGGACTAAAGAAATTGAAAGCCTGAAAGAACAGAACAACAGCCTGAAGAAAGAAATGGAGCAGCTGGTTGAGACTCTTGTCAATGAAAGGACAAGCCTAAAGAAATATGGTGAGGATCTTGAAGAACGTGATCAACAAATTGTGCAACTGTCGCAAGAGCTGCAGAGCTTAAGGGACCACTTAGCTCTTGAAAAGGAAAGAAGTGACAATCTGAGCAAGGAATTGCTGACGGCACATGCCGAGTTGCACAGCCTCCAGGCTCAAGTGGAAGAGCTGAAGCTTCAGGGGAAGGAAACAGGCTCACTCGAAAATGAAGTCGTGGATCTCAAGAAACAACTAGAGGTTACTAGTGAAGCTCTCAAGACACTGACCGCAGAAAATGAAGCTCTCAAAACAAACAGTTCTCGAGACACCGAACATCTGCTCCTGGAACTGCAATCATCAAAGGCCGAGCTTCAGCGGCTGTCAGCCGAACACGAAGAGGCCCTCGACGCCAGCTTGAACCGCGAACGAGCACTGCAGGGTGAATTGGACGCAGCCACTGATCTGATCCAGCAGCTGCATTCAGAGCATGCAGACTTTTCGCGCATGAAGAGCGAAGAATTTGGATTACTACAAGGTCAGCTGGAATCTCTGAGCGGAGACCTCGTAAAGCAGCTCGAGATTGTAGACTCCAAGGTGGAAGAAGCCAACGCATTGCAGAGCAAGCTCCAGACATCTCAGCTTCAGCTTGAGAAGTTTTCTGCTGAGTACAGCATCTTACAGGACGTGCTTCTTCAAGAGTGCGGTGAGCGTCCCCCTGGGGACATGACGTTCATGGGCGGCGAGTTCAGTGCCTTCGAATACCTGAAGTGGCTCCTGGAAAGCGTCAGAAAAAGGCGAGAGGCACTGGAGTCCTCACTTGCAGAAAAAGACCTACAACTTTCCTCCCTCCAGGACAGCCAGCATTCCCTTGAGGAACAGTTCTTGCAGACACTGCAGTGCCTGGGCGAACTTTTAAGCACAGGCATCCAGAACAGTGAAGAGCCAAGCAGATTGGAAGAGGTAAAGATGGCAGTGGACTCAAAGGACCATCAAGCACTGTTGCGGGCAGTCTCCCAGCATCTCGTTTCCGTGGCAAACACCAATGCCATGCTTTCAAAAGAGACAGAGAACTTGAGGTTGTCATGTGAAGAAGTGAAGAAAAGATTAAGTGAAGCCGTCGTGGAAAACGAGCAATTGCAGCACAGATGGCAGGAACTGCAAGAGAGTCTGAAAAAAGAAGAGGCAGCAACCAGACTGGACAAATCACTTCAGACTGATGTTGAAGATGAGCCTTCAAAAGAGAAGGGTCAAGAAGAAGCATCATTAGAAAAGGAGCAAATGCTCACTCAGATAGCTGCATTGAAAGAAGAGATGGCAGTGCTGAAAGCACAGCTGTCGATGCAGGGCTCAGGTGATGGCAACACGCTGAATTCCGAGCTTGCTGCGACAAAGCTCAAATCTGAGAAGCTGCTGGTAAAGTTAAAGTTGTTCAAGGACAAGAACGACATACTCGTGAAGCAGTTGAACGCGCTCCGCGAATCGCATGCTGAGCTCGAGCACTCTTACCAGAAGAAATCGGATGAAGTGGGCCAACTCGAAAGTCAATGCTGCTCGCTACAGAAAGATCTGCAAAAGGCACTCATGCAAAGTGAACACGCTGAAACTCTCGCTCTAAGTTTGGACCAGGCCACGTCTAGGGCCCGCGAAGCTGAAGCCGAATGCAATGCCCTCCATGACAGAATCGCAGACCTACTGGACCAGAACAACAGGCTGGAGATTGAGTCGAAGCACCTCAAGTCTGAGGTCGCAGACCTGAAAGAACAGGCTGACATGCTGAGCAGTGACAATGAGGCCTTCCAGAACCTTGCTGAGAACATGAAGCGAGCAAGGCAGAACTTGGAGCAGGAGCTGAAAGCACAGCACGAGCAGCACGCAAAGGCCCTCAAGGACCTGGAGAACAGGTACCAAAAGCAGCTGGAAGAGAAGAACATCGACATGGCGGCCACGGTGGCATTGAAACACGACTTTGCCCAGATGCAGGAGAAGTACAATCAAATCTTATACCGGCACCGCGATCTTGAAGAGGAGTTCCACGTGGTTGTGGAGGAGAAGAAGAAACTGGAATCCAAGTGTGCGCAGCTTGCTGAAGACCTCTCGGCAGCGAACCAGGCCCTTGTGTTGATGGAGAAGCAAGCCTCCGTGGGGCACAAGACTGTCCAGGAATATGACCTTCTGAGGCAAGAGCATCAGCAGCTACAGGAGCGATTCCACCAGATGAAGAGTTCACAGCTGAAGGCTGAAGAACGGCTGGTACAGTCCGTGGGCCAGGAGTCGGCTTCTCTGAAGGCCAAGCTCCAGCAGGCTGAGAAGACCATAGAAGATCTCAAGGCGGCCAGAGAGGAGGCAGCATCAGAAGAGGTGCGTCGTCTGCAGCAGGACCTGGATGAACTGAGCCAGAGGCATGCCGCTGTCATCGAGCAGTCCCAGGCTAAGGAGGGCAGGTGGAACCAGGAACGCAAGCAGCTCAAGCACATTGAGGAGCACCTCAAGCAGGCTGCGAGGGAGCTGAACACCGAGCTGGAGAAGGTGCGGTCACAGCACGAGGAGGCCCTGAAGAGCAAGCTGGACTTTCAAAGCCAGATGGAGCAGGTGCACAAGGACAACAGGGCCCTGACGCAGCAGGTGCAGAACTGGAGGAGCTACATCAAGGGCCTTGAAGGCAACCAGGGCGACGGAGCCGAGAGCGCAGAGGTGAAGAGGCTGCAGATGGAGTTGGAGCAGACGTCTGCTGAGCTGCATCAGCTGGGCCTCCGGAACGAGGAGATGTCGGTTGACCTTAACAAGGTATGCGAACATGAAAGGACAAAACAGTCAGAACCTTAAGTTCGGCCTCACTGGCTCGACTTGACAGAAATCCAGTGGGTGCTAGGGGGTGAAAAAAAAAAAGAAAGAAACGTGCTCAACATTGTGTAGGTGCCAGGATTTGGAACCTTATAATGCGAGGTGTATCACACATGGTATAGACTGTAAAAATCTAAAAATGTGGAGTTTTCATTTCTGCTCGGATATGTGTATAACGTCCTTACATTATTGCAGAAACAGCTTTTTCCGACATATGTATCATGGTAACGTCAAAGTTTTAGCCACCAGAAATGCAGGAGGCTTGCTGTAAGATAGTTCTTGGCAAAAGCGAACCCTAGCAACAGTTTGCTCATTTTAATTATCAATTTGTAGTTTTCCTAATTAACTGCCAGTTTTTTACGTCTAGGGACCATTAGTGATGAAATTCTGGAAGTTACGACTTTTTCTCACATTTTCATTGCTTGGGTTTTACGGGGTTGAACGGAAATTGTGGCTGTTGTAGAACATTCCACGTGCAGTTTTAAGGATGTCCACGGACTTTTGTGAACTAGCTACCATAGCAGCTACTGCTTGTGACAAAACCTTATTTGCACACATCGTATGATAACATGATCACACTGCGCATTTGGCTGCATATAAGTGTTATACCTCAACATCCCAAGTGTTAATTTAACGTGTGACACTGGGAGACTTTGCTCTCAACACCAGTTAAAACGAAGTAGTGCTGTCTCCCGGGAGATTGTTGCTAGCTGAAAGTGCGCCCCGTTGTCATGTTACTGGACACAGTGCATGTCAGCATATAGCTGCAGAAGTATGACAGCATTGAGTGTCTGTACTTTGTACACAGAGTAAAACTGAGCTCATCTCATTTGAACACCACTTCAACCTCTTAACAACTCTCCAACACTTCTTTAGGTTCTCGAAGAGAAGAGTAGTCTCAAGCAACTCCTGTCTCACACGCAAGAAGTCCTGCGTCAGAGGGAGGCACAGTTACTGCGTCTCCAGTCATCGCCTTTCAGCAGAGAAGGCAGCCACGTCATTGAGGTGAGCTGGGAACAATGGGCGATGGCACCTTTGCATTGCTGACATCTCTCTATTTCGTCTTAGTCATGTAGCCTGTTCAGGTTGGCCTGTTCTAGAACTTTAGTTAATGAAATCCCAGGGACAATAAAATGTATTCGGCCAACACATGATGTGGGTTCGGATATAACCGACGATCGCTTTGACTAATTGAGTGGATTCCAAGGCAAGGGAAGTGTACCCACGGTCAGAGTAGAGTCAAGTGGAGAGGCATTATTGAGAAATTCGCTCAAGTAAGATGCCTGTGGCTAGCATACGTAGTACAGTGCTGGTTGGAGATCATTGGGAAGTTCCTCTGCCCTGCAGTAGATGTAATCTGGCTGACGATGACTATATATGTTAAGCCCAATACAGCAGAATCTCAGTGATGCAATCACGGCTGGTGCAAATTTCTGGATGGTATCAATTCGTAAAATTCCCTGGCTGGAGTGCATTATGTGCAGTGTGCACAATTTCGGGCACTTCGAATACTCACCACCAGGCAGGCTTTCTCTGAACTTTCAGTTAGTATTTTTTTTCCCTTCTTTGGAGGAGAGTTGTACTTGGGCCCTTTGGCAAGGTTTTATTGATCATCTATAGTGCCTCTTGCAGACCTAAGAAAGATGAAAGGGTGCAACAGCACTAAGACGGGACCAAGGGAATGAGACGACGCACACTTGTGCTCTCGTTCCCTTTGTCCCATCTTAGTGCTGTTAAATCCTTCCCGTCAACATGCACCAACCAGCCCATATCAGCCCTCTTGTCGAATCAAGGAAAGAAATGCATGGCTGAAAGATGTAAAAGAAAGATGACTTTTAATGACACTAAATGTAATTTATGCATTGCCTATTTGCTTTCAGAAAGTGGACATGAGCATCTGTAAACCTTGCCTGCGGCATTTTGTGTGTGTTACTCCTGAGCATAGTTTTCTACAAGCATTTCACCATAGCTAACTGATAGAACAGTGCAATTGGAATTATCTTTCTTGACAACTTGGTTTGTGCTTTTGGTGTTCTTGCAGATTGAACACACCAGACAAGCTGCAGATGATCCACCCGCCGATCTCCACAGCAGGTGAGCACAGTAAAGATGATGATGGCATCACGGGCTGCGGCACAAGTTGTTTCCATGGGGCCGTCACGCCTTCTCTCAAAGCTTCAGATGCATCATTGTGCTTAATATTATTTTTGTGCGCAATACAGATGCTTATTTGCATTCTCACCACATGGGAACAGTGGTAGAAGTGACAGGGACAGGAAACCTATGGCCTTGCTTCTAAAAGCACACTGTTGACGTGTGTACGAATGATTAGACATTGACAAAGATGATCTTGAAATAACAAGGATAGACTCATGTCTTGTCTTTCAGGTAAATGTCTGCTTTCAAATACTATCGGGCAGGGATGTTGCAGAGTTCTGATCTGATTTATGCTGCATGCTCTATACTGAAACTTTTTGCTGACTGGGGATGGCTGTTTGTGCGTGTCACGCAAGCAATTCTTTACTTAATAAAGCAGAAAAAATGCCAGCTGTGCTTAGGATTTCTTTCTTGGTCCCCTACAAATTTACATTGACAGGACGATAATGCATTCTACTGCTTGAGTCTTGGGTCTTAAATTTGCTTCAGTCTTCGAGAAGACTGCTGATATAGTGTTGGGATGTCCGAAACATGAAAGGGAATGTTAATTATTCTCTCAAGCCACTGCGGTGGCTTAGTGGTTATGACACTCGCTTGCTGATCCAAAAGACGCGGGTTCGATCCCGGCTGCTGCGGTCGCATTTCGATGGAGGCGAAATGCTAGAGGCCTGTGTACTGTGCGATGTCAGTGCACGTTAAAGGACTCCAAGGGGTTGAAATTTCCGGAGCCCTTCACTACAGCCTCCCTCATAGCCCAAGTCGCTTTGGGGCATTAAACCCCCTAAACCAAACCAAAGCCATTTATTCACTCTGAGCATTTCTGCGAACGTGCTCGTGCAGCCTAAGATGATAGCCAGAGTGATCCCAAGAATTGTGCCGTGCATGCAGGCGAACAATGCTATGAGCCTAAGCTCTGCCATCATCACACTACCTGATTAAGGAGTTTAGCTGGCTCTGAAATGTTCACTTTCCTCGAAGAAACCTTCAGCTCAACGGGTGTTTATCCTGTTCTGCAAAGTTCTTTCCCAACAAGGCAGGTTTCTATTAAATCCTTTTTTTCATTTCCTTCCTTACTTGCCTTCTGAGTAAGGGGAATCAGGAAATATGGGAAATGGGGACTATGGTGGCAGTGGGATGGCAACTGTTGTGTAGCAGCACTGACCTGTTTTTGTTTTTTTTCGTCAGATGCAGGACATATCTGTTGTCATGCAAGAAGCCGTTTGCAGCTACCCTATTTATTTTACTTCATCTCTTAATGGAGTCGGGAGCACAGCATCCTCAAAGTACGTTCTGGTTTATCTGAATAGGCTGGAGGAATGCGAACGTCAGCGCCGAGAGCTGGAAGAACGGGTGGAAGAGCTGGCCGACGGGCTGCGCACCGAGCGCCAGCGGCGCCATCTGCTTGAGGGCGAGCTTGGGGACATTGAGTGGGGCGTGCCGTCACCCTCCAGACTCTCACTGAACGAATCGGTAAGTTGCGTTGTGCTGGTTACCGGCTTGCTTTGTAGTGCTGTCTTCAGAGCTGTCATGAATTAGAAACTAGCACTACAGCAACCATTAGCACTTGCTGCAGGTGCTAATGGTTGCTGTAGGTAAATGAGGCGACAGTGTAGCGAATTTCTGTGTGTGACGCAGAGCTTTCTTGTTTATTTAGGTTGTTGTCTTTCTATTTTGTCTTTGTACAGAGCATATATTTTCAATCAGGAGAATGTTTTTGCATTGCAGTTTTCTTTATTTTATGTTGCCTTTACACTGTTTTTGTGATCAGTTCAATATAAAATGGTCTTGGGCTTGTCTATTTGAATTACTATAACTGTGCCAAGAGGTCCTTACTATTCACCTTGAATATGCAAAAATGCTAGGTGGAAAATATCAAAGTTGTATCCATTCATAAACATCTTATGTCCGTTTTTCTGCCCCCCTTTCTTCATTTTCACAGCATCATTTACTGCTACATGATGATGTGATCAAGATTCCAGCTACCGACTACTCTATCAGTAAGTGTCTGCCCATTGCCCATGCAGCGTTATTCCGCATATTTGTTTTAAACTCAGTTCTGGACATATAATCTAGGAAGAATAAAAATGACCATCATAATAAGGCATTCTTTTGAAAATGGCGTAATGTCATTGAGACATCTGCATCAAGATATTTGAAAGTGTGCGTCAGTTCTGGTGCCTTAGTGCAGATTTTGTGGTTAAGTTTAGGTCCTATAGCTGTGATTACACTGTTTGCCAATTTTTGTACTGTATTAGTTACAGGCACAGTTATCGAGTTTTTTTCCTTATTGTCCTGTGTTATGTAACTAGCAGTCACTTTAAGACGTCTTTACTACTGAAAACAAAAGGAAATAAATTATCTGGGCTGTGCGCAAGATATTTTGCCATGCTAGATATGCCTTGTTTGTTTATATATACATGCACATGATTGTGCAATGTGCGTTTATATAACATCTGGCATTACTGCGCTCCGTTCTATTTTTTGCAGCTCGTCAGTTCATGTCACATGCATCCAAACTGCGTAGATGGATCCAGGGAAGGCAGTAAGTGCAAATTATGCTATTATATAGTATTCTATTGCAGATCAGTCTAGTTTTTTGGTGTGGTAAACTAAAGAGACAAGTCAGATATATATACAGGCAGAGGTCAGGGTTCTTCAAGTGTCTAGTTCCCAGGTGACTCTTGTCGCAAATATGTTTGTGGAGCATTTTAGACCTTTTTTGTACAGCCTGTTCAGAAAAATGCCTATAAACAGGTTAAGGGGCCCTTTATGCATGCATTTCTGTGTTGTTTTTTTTTTCTTCTTTCAAGTCGTGCTTTAAAGAGGCCAATCCGAAGGCCTTGTGACATGGATTTCAACGCATTGATATTTACCTAGAAAGCTAGGGAAGTGCTGAGTGCCACTTTCCTTTTGTTATTTCACACATTGTTGCATTGTTGAAAACATTTCCTCAATGTTTGTCTTGAGCACCAGAAAAACAAATTCTGTTACGGAAACATCGAAGGTTAATGGTTGAACAACTTCAGTATCAAAAGTTGTGCAAGTTGGTAGACTTGCATACATTTAGGTGCGCGAAAGAAAAATGCACAAGAACGAAGCATTGTACACAGGACGAAGCGCTACTATAGCTGTTACAGCGCTTCATCCTGTATATGTATGTGGTTTCCATCTTGTCCGTACTTTTTTTTGCACATCTAAATATATGAGCTTCAAGCAAGCCAAAGGTTACACATGAGGGACTTCACATTTGAGAACAACCATTCACATTACCTTTTCTTTTTTTCTCTTGTAAAGGAGGCTTTCCCAAAGTAACTTCTTGAACACTTTTAATAGCGGCGAAATTCTAGAGGCCCGTGTGCTGTGCGATGTCAGTGCACGTAAAAGAACCCCAGGTGGTCGAAATTTCCGGAGCCCTTCACTACGGCGTCTCTCATAGTCTGAGTCACTTTGGGACGTTAAACCCCCATAAACCAAACCAAACTTTTAATAGCGGGTGTCACTGATTAACAGTATGGGTGCACATTGGGCACTTCAGTCTTCAGTGAATGCAGTACGAGTAGCCGTTGGTTTGCAATTGATAACATGAGGAATTGTTTGAATTGGCTTCTCCACTAGGATAGAATGGGCGAGTGTGAGGACCTGGGTGTCAGTCAGCTCTCCACAATTTCTTGCTAAGTTGTGCGGCAAAAGTAGCACCTGGTTTACTTTTTTATTAATGCGTTTGTATTAGACTGGTCTGTACAAGTGGAAATGGTGACCACCGTCTGTCATCAGCCAGTGGAAAGGCTACAACCGAACTTGGTATACTACCTCGGACATGACGAACCTTAGTATGCCACCTCAGATATAACGACTGTTTACATGTTAACCTTGGATATAACGAACGTTAGTGTGCCACCTCGGAATAACAAACTTTAATGTATTAACCTCAGATATACTGAACCTAAGTATGCCACCTCAGACATAACGAAATTTCGTGTGTTGACTTCAGATGTAACGAACTTAATGTGTTGACCTCGGACATAACGAACCTTAGTGTACCACCTCGGATATAACGAACGTTTGGTGGCTAACGCATTCAAACGATCCACCGAAGATCACATAAGAGTTTTTTTTATTCAGGATAACCTTGGGACAGGTGGAGCAGCATACCATTGGACCTCTTCAACAGCTTCAGAATATATGCGAATTAATGCAGCATCTCCCTTTTCTCATTTTCAGAAATGAACAGGAGAGTTTTTCAGAATTTTTACTTTTTAGTCAATTGCTCACACTGAAGCCTGCACAAAAAGTGTGTGCCGGAAATGCCATTGCCTCCGTTTAAAAGGCTTGCTTTTGGTAGCGCATCTTTTGTGCCCGTCTCGAGAACCGCAGTAGGTGGCAGTGGCACAGTCCATTTGAACATGACTTTACGTGTATGGTGCAGTGATCCTAGGCAACATTAGTGTACACAGCCCTGTATAGCCTGTGCCCTGCTGCAACAGGCTTCAACATAGTTGACCTCCCTGGAAGTCGCTTTGCTGTTGCATGCATTGCTTGATATGCACTGAGTTGAATGATTTTGCAGGGACACTTCAGGTCACACTGTGCATCACATCTAAAAGCCTTTTTGAGACGTGAGAGGTACCGCACCCTTTTTTTCTTGTAACTATGTTCTTCTAACATTCTCGATCTGCATATACATGTCCTTGATAAAAGCTAAAATGCTCTTAAGCCATCATCGTGTGTTTGCGACTTCTAACAATTTCTAGTCTTGACGCACTTTGGGTAGAATTTTGTGTGCGTGAACTTCAAAGCAAATTGCTCTAATATTTCGAAAGTGTTGAAATTTGAAGAACAAGGGCATTGCATTCTTAGACTAACCTCCTCGTAACTAACGATACAACTTTATAGAATGACATTGACCAAACTAGTTTTTGACAGCTGAAATTTGGGCCAGTTGGTATCAGCGCTTGTCTGTGCCCCGCCACTGTTGCACTTTTCCCATACACTGAATAGTTTTTGACAGTCATTTCTTTGTATGGCAACAAAGCAACATGCTCAAATGTCCACCCTTCGCCATAGCCGTTATCAATGCCCCTTGAAACATCTAATGTGACCTTGAATGAGAACTTTAAATATAGTGTTTCTGAGTTTGCACTCTCTGTCCAGTGTCACTGTGTTCCCGCTTTCATATACAGTGTCCATATTTGGTTGGACAATTTTAAAAATTTTCGGTGAAAAGTACTCATCTATTTGTGTCCAAACATTGTACACAAAGTGGCATATTTAGGTCTATTTTGCTTGGGGAGTAGTTTAGCATTGTCAGTCGCCTAGTTTGTCCAGAATCATTGAGAAACTGCTATTGGCTGTGCTCCTGTTTGGAGAAAGGCGGTTCAAGCGGTAAATTTCACAGGTGGCGCAACTTGCCGGCATCAAACATGCAACTTGTCCATCTACTGAATTAGGTTGCTCATTTGCCTGACAGGTGGAGCCACCTGTAAAATTTTCCGCTTGGCTTACCTTTCTGCCAGAGGGAGCCGCAGCCAACAGCAGTTTCTCAATGATTCTGGACAATCCAGGCAATTGCAGACTTTAAATTAGTTCTCAAGCAAAATAAACCACAATATCCCACTTCACGCCTAATATCTTAGGTGCAAATAGGGGAGTAGTTAGCGCAGATAAATATTTTTAATCCTCCCGTTAAAGGTAGAACGCTCTGTATGTGTTGCTAAAGCTGCAGTGGCGCAGAATGTAAAATTTATTTTTCACATGTGCATTGTGTGACTCCACTTGCATTCGCCCCAGCTGACTTCGGCTTTGTGCTGAAAACTGCCAGTTTTGCACGTGCCACTTGGTAATGCTTGTAGTGAAGTTCACGCTTCACGTGAACTGCTGTTTTGAACTACTGTTCAGGAGGCGAAAAGATGTTTTGTCCATCTCCTGACTGGCACAGCAGCTTTCTATGAAAAGCATGATAATTAAATAAAAAGTTGCTGAAGTTACCAACTTCGCTTCTGCTCGCCGCTAAAAGTTCCATTGCTGGCAAAGAAATTAAAAAAAAACGGGCACCCTGTTTTTTTGGGTTGGCGGCATTACACGCACAGAAAAAAAAAGAGACTGCACACCGTTTTAGCAGTTTAAGCAGGCCACATTACTGGCAAATCATTTCAGCACTGTGTGAAATCAGCACGGGGCGGTGCATCTTGGCGTCATCCTGACTCTTTGGCTTTGGCTCTTTGCGTTGCAGACGGAATTGCCGGCTCGCGATTCGAAGACGCAAGTATGGCCAGATCGCACTCGGCCTTTACCTCGTCCTCATTCACATCGTGCTCCTCGCATATCTCGTGTGAAAAGAGAGGTGCCACTTATATATCTGCCAGTCATCGACCACGGAGGTGTAACGTCGTTCGTCGAAATCATGCAAGCCCAAAAAAAAGACAGTGCAGCACTGACAGGGTCATCGCTCGCCGAAAGTCTGCGAGATCTTAGAAACACAACGTCGAGAAGGTTGCGTGGATGAGCTGCGGCGTGAACGCAGCGTTTTTGTTTTTTTTTCCGTGAACTACAGACTGGTTATAGAAGCAAAGCTGCTCTCCTCAACACAGCTGGAAGCTGCTGCTTTTTTTTTTGGCATGCCACAATCTGGCTCAGGTGAAGCTTGCGCCATCTGTGTGTGAAGTGCTTGCCAGGAAGTATATACGCTGGTTTTGCTGAGCCTGCGAAGTGGTGCTACAGACTATAGTTGAATTTTGGCACATCATTGTGATAGTGAGGAACGTGCTCGCACATCTACTAGCTGTACCGACATTGATATGACATAATGACTATGTCACTTGGGTTTCATAGCGAAAAGCACTAGCGTTTCAACAGTGGACATGAAGCTTTGTGATGTTGCATAAAAGCAGCAAGTTTTGTACTCTAGTTATATTAGAAGCACTGTGTCGTTGCATTTAGTGTAGCAGAAAGAGGTGCATTTGTTTATAACAATGTCCCAGAAGTTGTTGATGTCCACTCTGATAGATCACTCACCGAGCTGCCAATGCTCACACACTTTGTAATGGACTGCGTCCCTTATGCACTTTTATAGCGTTGTTTCGTTCGCGTTGCGACAAGCGATTGTGCCTCATTGTTTTTTAAGAAATGCTGCGGCTGCGACTTCTTTTTCGTGGCAGCAGAACCGAGTTTTAAGAAGGCGTGGGACCAGGTAGACGGTTGTACATTTTAGGGAAAATTAAATAAAGCATCGTGTACAGTGTCATGAAGTCAACTTGTGGCAGTGATGTTTGGGATCACGAGCGATCCTTTGTCTTGACATATCTCTGGACTCGTTACATTAGCAGCGATTGTGCCCGTGACACCAGGTTTGTAAAGTGGGCTTACATTAGCTGAAACTTGCTTAATTCAAAGTTGCGGTAAATTTGAACTGACACCTTTGATCCTGCAGGTATGTATATTTAAAGTCTCCCCTTAACCTGAACTCCACATAATTTGAATTATCAAGAGCGAACTGCATCTTAGAGCTAGACCGCCAGTTTCTTTTGAGAACGTTAAGTTAAAATTCAAAAATCCAAGTATTTTGCTGCAATTATCTTGGAGTTATATTGCGCTATATAATTAAATTATGCTACAAGGCAACCAAAAATTTATTGCCATTTTTCATGTCGCAAGGAAAAGTGAACATTGACATGGAAATCGACTGCTTCATGCTGTGAAAAGATGGTCAAGTTGAAAACAGGTACATTGACTGTGACAGATACACAAAACAGCCACAGCTTAAGCAATGGTGAAAAGAAATGGAGGTGTCAAAACAGTTAATTCAGGGTTTTCTCTGACTATAGATGGGCTTGTCAGCAGCCGAATGAAGGCGAGGAAGATGTCAAGCCTTTGGGAGTAATGCTGCGATTCAGCGAACCGCACAGCATTGATTCCAGAAGTCGCTGGACACACGTGTTGCATGAAAAGGTTCCGGAGACGGGCATAGACGAGGACAGTAGCGAAACATTGGGTGAGCTTGCCATAAACTTTCAGGTTTGCGATGAAACCATCAGACTTTGCTTGCCCTGCATTAGAAAGCTGTTCGATTTGGCCAAGTGGGTATCCACTTGGGTATCCTGTATCCGATGCCAACAATTGGCGATGGGTGACGACAGGCTGTTAGTCATTGCCTTCCTTGCACTGCGACATCGCCATATTCGACAGAGGGCTCACCAGTGACAAAAATGAGTCCCGAATAAAAATCCCAAGCATGCCTGATATTGGCTGTTGCCCGTGCCTCACACTGGGAGACCTCTACATTTGCGCAAGGGCTCCATTTCTCTTTGCCATTGCACAAGCTACAATTCCTGCGACGGTGCAACATGTCTGTATTACTTGTGGTCAGCGTTCCTATTAGCTATTTTCGTATCGGTGTTGATTCTTCTCGTGCGACATAAGAAAATGGAAATTGCTTTTTTTTACCTTGTCTTTTAACTATAAAACAAGCAAGTCCAGGTGCGGTTGCTAATGTGAGATGCTCGTTGCTTTATTTGAACATTGCATTTTTATATTAAACATGGCGGTGCACAGAAAAAGTAACAAATCATAAGCATGTAAAGAATACAGGGATGTCGTCATATTTGACATAACTGAGAACAGAATGCACGCACTGCATATAACCGTTGCAACATGTAATGCAAAAGATGGCTACGTGATGCCATTAACAGAATAAAATATGTACAGGCAAATGTATCTAATTAAATTAATTAAATGAAAGTGAATTTATTAAAGAAATTAAACAACCTACTTAAGTGCACATGAGAACTAAGTTATATTCACAGATCCCACGCTGCATACGAGACCTATGCTAACCGTGTTTCAAGTTGGCAACATCGTGTAGCTACTCAAAACACCAGAGAAAGTTACCCCCGTATTCACAAACAACCCTCCACTCGACGCTGCGCCTCCACTCCTGGGAGTGGAGGAGAGCGCTCATCCTCGGCCCGAGGAGCAGTCGCGCTTCTTGAACACACCTCGGACATTCCTCCATCGAGGAGCTGGCCGAGTTGCCCTCCTCCACTCCAGTGCTTTCGAGGACGAGAAAGAAACTGCTGGTGTTGAGAGTATTGTAAATTCCTGCAAACAGAACACCACCTAATTGATAATATAGAAATCCTTTTGTCTATTTTAGCGGTAAACTGCAAGGTAAAAACAAATAAACTGCATATTTTTTGTTTTTCTATAAAAAAAACGTGTACTTTTAGAAGAAATAACCAGTTTTCTTTACCTGTCTGGCAACTGCAGCAGTCGCAGCTGCCCGGCGCGGCATTTTTGTTACGATCCCTCTTCCCTTTTTCCCCTTGCTCGCCGCGTGTTGCTCGTCTGTTGTGCTCCCGACTCGCTTCGTGCAGCTTTGTTCCAGTGTTTGTGCTTGCGCGTGTTCGACTGTTCGTGTGTGTTTAGGTGTTTTTGTATCTGCCCTTCCTTTTTTTTTTGCGTGCACAATGTTCGACCTAGATGAGGTATCGGACTTCGATACGACACCGTCGGCATCTGCTTCAGACGCTTCCCAGCGCGCCAAGAAACGGCCCGCAGTTCCGCGGTTCATTTTCACCGCAGATGAACGCGTCGTGTTAAGAAACATAATGGCGAAGTATCGGGACGTTGTCGAAAACAAGCGAACAGACAACACCTCGAAAAAGGCAAAGGACGAAGCCTGGGCTCAACTTTGCGAAGAGTATAATAGCTTGGCCGGCACACGCACTGTGTGTGTAGCACAGTTAAGGAAACTGTGGGACAATATGAAGTGCCGCTGGAAGAAGAAGAAGTCCGAAGAAAATAGGGAAATCTTTCGGACAGGTGAGCGAAACAGTTTTACATTCAAAAACTGTCCCATACATTTTCCTGCATGTTCGCACGTTTCATCTCCAGGCATCATCTTAATCCTAACAATTTGACGTTATTTCTTACTAATGCGAAAAAATTATATGGTTACGTCACCTCAGCAAAACGTGTCCGCAAATTCTGTCCGCGCGATTATGTCGTTCTGTGGAGATAAATATGCAAAAGTTTGAGTTAGGCAGTGTGCAAGTAGATCTTGAAATGGGAAAAGTTTTTTGATTAATTGTAATTAGTTAATTAAGTTGAAATAATGAAAATAAATGCTGTCTTTGAAGCAGGTTTTGTGTGACTGATTCGATGAAAAACGATGTAAATGCACGAGAAAGCTTTAGTATAAAAAACTGAAGTTAAAAAATGAAAACAAGTAATAAAAAACAAAAAGAAAAATTAACTGAAATAAAAACAATTTCTAGTAACGAAAACAAAATAACAAGTTAAAATAACGTAGGGAGAAAGAGAGGAAAGGGAAAGGCTTTCGAATTTCCGCTCATAAGCAGATGTATGTGCAATCTTCTAATTTTTCTTAATGTGAAAAATCTTCGAACTACTTTTGAACAATACATTGCTGGTTTGTGCTGTTCTGGTTAGCTTTTTTTTTTTCAAGCATTGCATGCTGCGTACAAAATACACCTCACTTCAGTGTGTTTCACTGCACGGATGGTGCTGTGGGAGATGCACAATTAAGAATTTTGTGCAGGTGGTGGTACTCTCGAATGCCGGCCAATGAGTCCGGCTACGGAACTGGTTGGCGCAGTTGCTGACCATATGGCAACAAGACTGCCAAACCCATTTGACAGTGACGGAGCCCACGTCGGCGAGGCAGTGCTGTCCCTGCCACCTGCTGCACTATTAGAGGCCATGGTAAACGGCAACGAAACAAGCCAAGGTGACTTTTCCAGTAAATAAGGCTGCCCTCTTTAAATACTAGTTACAACTGTCACGGTTAGTTTTCCTCGTGCATCAAGTCCAAAACCTGCGCCTGGGCTGAGAAAGACTTTGTCGGGGAGGGCTATGGATTAATTTCAACTGCAAGGGATTCTTTAGCGCCCGCATTACATGCCGCATGCCGCATTACACGGGCATTTACACATCTCGCACCTATCGATATGTGGCCGCAGCATCCCTGATTCAATCCGCAACTGGTGCTCAGCGATCGAGCGGCACTGCAGCAGACGTTAGTTATTTTCTGCTCGTTGTATGTGCATGTGCTCAAGCAAGCGGGGCCACATATTTATTAGTACTTCTTGACGGGCTCCTACTGGGTCCATTTTTCATGACGTCACATATATGTTGATAAGTTTATTTTTAGATGTCTACAATAGTCGTGACCATGTAAAGGATGTTTTTGGTTCTCTGTTATGGTCTGAATAGCCTCTATTCATGGTCTTATTTGTTCTTTGCGTGTCATATCACAGCAGTCTGTATGTAAGCATAAGAGTCCACCAATTTTGTCACAGCATTGCAGAGTTCTCATGAAGGCATTGTATGTATGCACATGTTTTTGCAGATGATGTTCCTGCACAGTCACCATTGCTGAACAGCCGGGTCATAAACGAGGATGAACTTCCTGTTCAGGAAGAGTGCCTCAACGCAAGCAGACGAACAGTGGTCGTGCCAAATCAGAGCTCATCTGAAGGCATCCCACCAACACAAACTGCTCGCACGAGGGCAGGTGGCCCCCGTGTTGCTGCGGTAGAGCGGACGCTGGCTCCTGAACTAGCTGCCAGAATTACGGCCATTGAAGCTGAGGAGCGGCGCAAGGAAGAGCTGCACCAACTCGATGTGCAACTCCGCAGGAGCCAGCTGGCCGAGCAGCGGCTAAAAGTCAAAATGCAGCGCAAGCTGCTTTCTCTCGACATTCAAATTCGGAAAAAGCAGTTAGAAGCAATGCAGCGCTAAATGGAAAAATAAAATTTAGTTGTACATATTTGTCTGGGAACACTTCTGTGTATAATTACAAACACTGTCGTCATTTTGATGCAGTCGTACAGTATATGCTCATTCCTTCAGTTTCTTAAAAACAATGTTCTTTATTTAACACACTGCACATGTATAAACAGCACAAAGAAATATAATATGGAAAAGATCAATCAGTAAAAAAGGGAGGTAGCCTAAAAGCGGCCAAAAGGAAATCCGTCGTTGGCCGAAATTGGAGAGTGCCATAGTCGTTCACAAGGAAATTGACAAAATACTAGTTGTGAAGGGTGTCACGCAGGGAGACACGTCTCCAGTACTACTTGCCACGTGCTTCCAGGATATTTACAGAGAACTAGAGAGGAAGCAACTGTAGATGAAATTTAATGGCGAATGCCTCAATAATCTGAGATTTTCTAAAAATATTTCACTGCTAAGTAGCTAAGGACAAACTTCCAAGCATGATCGAAGACAAGCAAAGGAAGCAGAACGGTGGTTGTAAAAATAATATTGACATCTCCAGTAATGTTAACACTCGGAACGGAACAGCCCACGAGAGGCAGCAAAGCATTGAAAGTTGTAAGGTAAATGCATCTATTTAGAGCATAGTGACCACAGATCCGCACCACACGTGTAAACTAACTAGGATAATAAGAATGATGGTGCAGCGCATTTGGCAGGCACTCTCCAGCCATGAATGGCAGTTTACTAGTATTCTTCAACAGCCATATCTTGTGGGGCAAAGCCTATAACCTATTTATTTATTTATGAATACTGTCAACCCTCATTTGAGGGTCATTACAGGGAGGGAAAGTGAACAGAAAAAAAAATGCATGTATAACCATGAATGAACAAGCTTCTTTGAGCATACAATACAAGAGAGCATTGAAACGCAACACAGTTCACACCATTGTAGAACCACTTGCTATACAAAAAGTAATATTGGACAATCAGTTACGCGCCCATCTACAAGAATGTGGTCTTATTGAAGTTGATTTTCATTTCCCATTTCTCACACCAAAGTGCAAAAGCCTGCAGGTTTTGGTTAATGTTAATCTGATCTCCTTCACATGTGACAGGTGCATAAATGAGGCAATCATCCGCAAATAGTTTCAGTTTAACAGAATTTCCAACAGCACATACTACGTCATTGATATAAACTAGAAATAGCAATGGCCCCAGCACAGAACCCTGTGGTACACCAGAATACACATCCAAAAAGCGAGACTCAGAATTGTCAACACGTACCGCCTGTTTGCGTTTCGCCAAGTACGCTTCTATCCATCTAAGGATGTCTCCATTAATGCCAGCCCTTCGCACTTTCAGGAGTAATTTGTCATGAGGAACCTTATCAAAGGCTTTTTCAAAATCTACACAAATAACATCAATCTGTCCCCGGTCATCTATAGCTTTAGAAAGGTCATGTATTGTCTCAATTAACTGTGTCACCGTTGAAAACCCTCGACGGAAGCCATGCTGACATTCAGAAAGTAGTCCGTTTGTTTCCAAAAAAATGATATGTTTCGCAATAACATGTTCCATTACCTTACAGCAGATTGAAGTAAGTGACACAGGCCGATAGTTGTTCATAAGTGTACGATTGCCACTTTTAAATACGGGTATAACAATGGCAGTGCGCCAGTCTTGTGGCAGATAATGAGTTACGAGTGATTTTCGGAATATAATTACCAAGTAGAAGGACATCCATTCAGCATACCGTCTCAAGAAGCATGTAGGTATTCCATCCGGGCCGATAGCTTTTTTTTCGTCCAATTGTATCAGCTGCTGAAACACGCCGCTCTGAGTAAAGCTGATAGCATCGATAGACGTTTCACGAGAATGTGCTTCGTCGTGTGCGTCGCTTTGGCTCGTGTTTCTTGCGAATACAGATTGGAAATATTTATTGAAGTGGTCGGCCATATTCGTTTTATCTGCAATAAGTTCGGCTCCCACTGTCACCTGCTTTACTCTTTCCTTTCTTTTATCAAGATAGCGCCAAAATTTCTCTGGAGAATTTCGCAGAAAACCACTAAGAGTGTGATTGAAAAATCTTTCTTTTGCAGCCGATAGCAACATTTTTATTTTTTGACGTAAAACCTGTATGTCGTTGAAGTCGGCCTTCTTTCTACGCAATCTTTTCAACTTCCGTTTCGCGTGAATGATATCCCTGGTGACCCATGGGTTGCGCTGCTTTGTTTTCTTAACTCTAGTTGGAACGTACCGGTCGACACAAGTACTGATGATAACTTTAAGACGCTGCCATAAACATTCAACTGATGCATTTTCAGAGGCACTTTCAAATTCATCAAAACAAGTTTCCAGGTAATCCAGGATAGATGTACCATCGGCCTTCCCGTACTCTGATTTCTACTCGAACCATAGGTTCCGCGGGAACGTTTGCAGAAGTAAGCACTGTCACGAAAATAATTTTGTGATCAGATATTCCATCGGTGACATTTGTTTCAATATCTCCTACATTATTTGAGAGGAACACCAAGTCTAGTAATGACTGTGACTGAGGCGATATCCGTGTAGGTTGTCCAACTACTTGTCTCAAATTGTAAAAGAAAGCAATATCCAGCAATTTTTCAGCGCTAGAAATTTCTGTATGCCTAGGCGTAGTCAATCCCCAATCAATATGTGGCAAGTTGAAATCTCCAGTCATTACCAGGCGGGTGCTCCTAGTTACATGACTGAAAAGAAACTCATTTAACTTATCTAGAAAATCGGATGAAGTATTCGGTGGCCTGTAAATTGCTCCTATGACGTACGCAGCACCAGAAAACATAATTTTACACCACACTGACTCCGGCATTTCGCTCGTAATCGTGGAAACTGAGAGCGATGACTTCACAATAATGGCCACACCACCCCCACGGGAATCTCGATCCCATCTGAGCATTGTGTAGCCAGGAGGAACAATGCAATCAGAAGAAACATCACTGTTGAGCCATGTTTCCGTTATGCAAACGACATGCGGGTCCTCTGAGAGCAATAAAAATTCCAATTCTGTGACCTTGTTAAGAATGCTGCGAGCATTCAGCAGAACTATCCTGAGCTATGAATTACTTTCACTTCTGGAAGGTGATCCATTATGGCTGTTATCTGTTGTCTCCGATTCGTTGTGGGTGTTTCGAGCACCCTTACGTTGGGTCCGGCAGAGCAAACGCTCGTTTCGAGTGTTGTCCCAAGAGTACAGACGGTCATCTATCTTCAGTTTATCGTGAACCAGCGATACCTTTTGTCCGTTAGATCGTTCGACAGCAGCAGACTGCCACAAATTCTTCCGAACTTGTACAATATCTTTTGCGTAGTCATTGCTGACGCTAACAGAGGTGCCTTTAAGTTTGTGGCAGTTTTTAAGAACGCTGTCTTTTTCCCTGGAATCATAGAATTTCATAATTACTGGTCTAGTAGCTCCTGTTTTCTTTCTTCCTAGACGATGAATTCTTTCGACTGAAGTAACCTGAACACCAAGATCCTTGTGGAAAATATTGTCTACAACCGCTTTTCTCAGATCTAACTCTGACTCAGTGGCTTGTTCAGGGAGCCCAAAAACTAAAAGAGTGTTACGCCGGCCGCGGCTTTCAAATTCCACTAACTTTTTAGCTTGCTCTTTGATGATAGACTCAAGGTTATCAATTCTTGTGCTCATTTCCTTGAATTCCGCTAGAAAGTCCAATAACCCTTCCGTCCTTGCATTCAGCTCACCGATTTCGTCTTGAATAGCTTTCAATTTGCGATCCGTGTCTGCCTGATTCTTTACAATCATCTGCAAGTATTCCTCTGTTGTAGGCCCCGGATTCTCCTCAATATCGCCCGACGTCAACAGCAACAACAACACTGTCCAGAAATCACTCAAAATTGCGCGACACCTGCGAGGGGGGCCGATACAGTGCAGAACTACAAAAAGGAAAATGATAAATGTAGCGGTTAAAGTGCAGAATGAATGAGGGAATAAATGAGAGTTGGTGACATCCTAGATGGAATCAAGAAGAAATGGGCATGGGCAGGGCATGTAATGTGAATTCAAGATGAATGTTGGGCCATTGGTAACAGAATGGATCCCAAAAGAAGGCAAGCATAGGAGAAGGCGGCAGAAAGTAGGTGGGCTATTGCTATAAGAAATAGAAAAAAGAAATAGGCAAAAACAATGCAAATACCATAAAAGTAACGGTTCTTTAACACTAGAAAAGTATTGTACACATTTGCCGAGAAGGTAATTAGGACACCTAACGGAATGATCTGGCTATAAGCCCCACCCGAACATGAGAGCCATTCACTGTGTTGGCAGAAGGCTGCGGTGGCACATGGAGCTGCTGGGGTTGCACGCTGGGCCGTGGCTGCTGGATAACGGGGAGGGCCACAGCAGGTGGCTCCGGGTCCTTCCGTAGAACAGCGAGGTTGTGAAGGGCGCCGCAGGCAGTTATTATAACTGCTGAGCGCTCAGGGCGGTTTTGGAGGCCCATATCTAAGCATGGAAAGCGGCGCTTCCAAACTCCAAAAGCCCTCTCCACACTGTTTCGGGTTTTGATGTGGGCCGCCTGATACCTGCGTGAAAGACGAGCAGTTTGAAGTAAAAACTTGTATAGCTGTGCTAAACTGAAGAGCACAGCAGTCTGCGCATTACATTCTCAGTGGCCCCATTGCAGCTACTAATGAAGCTTTAATTACATTTGCACTCCTCGGGAAGTATTAAGTCATCTTCAGGGGCCTTGTCCGTCAACCGGTGGCAAATGTATTAAGTCTGAATGTTGAATTTGTGTTGAATTTGATTAGAAAAATGGGAAAAGCATGGGAAAATTAAGTGTTTCGGTAACAAAAAAAATGGAGGATCCACTCTTTGATGTAAAGAGTTTACAGAGCAGAACAGCAGCAAAAGGAGATGACATTCGTACATTTGTGTTGCCTTCAATCAAAGAAACTATGATGTATAAGTTCCCTCTTGTACTTACCTGCCCTCTGGGGTATTTGGTGGGTTGGCATCTGCCAGAGGTGTCATTAAAAATGACATGCAGGGATAACCTGCGTCTCCCAGTAGCAACCCGGGAACTCTCTTCGTCTCGTAGAGGACTCGTGCACGGCTGTTATCAAAAATTCTGCTGTCATGGACTGATCCAGGCCAGCCGACGACCAAGTCGTAAAATTCCAGTCTTGGCCCCGTTAGTGCCTGAGGATAAAATATTATGTCTCTGTCATGAAGATATTCTCAGGAAATGAATATAAATTTTTGTGGCTACATGTCAAATCACTGTACTCTTCAGCAATTAATATCTATTTATATAGCTTAGGTTCTATGTTTTACAAGCAACAAGAGCCAGAAAAATTAGCACATTCATTAAAACGGCGCAAATTGTTTGCTTGCAATGCAAGTGAAAATTTGGTGCTTCATGTAACAGGAACGCTAGGTAACATACATGGTATTTATTAATTTTTACCCTCAAGGTCATGCAGGCATTTCAGAAGGGTGCAGGCAGAAAGAAATGTAAAACAAGCAACGTGAAAAACAAATGACTCCTCCTACATATACAATGTTAGCTAAGAAATAGAGAACAAATTTATTAGTGGATACAGAAGTGTGCAAGCCAAAATATTGAGGCATAACTAAAATATTGTACAAAAATATCCCTCCATCACTGATAAATTGATAGCACAAGTCGTGATGCAGCGCAGGTTCAAAGCACAGCAAGAGATCGATTATCTTTTTTTGCTCAATGTTTACATGAACATTATTTGAATAAGACGACAGCTATGATGGGCAATGTGAAGGAAAGCGGCCCTTATGTTTGTTCTAAATATCAACACGCGTTAATATGATATAATGTCACCTAGATCGCGATAAAGTTTTGCACAAAGAAAAATGGGCTCACCTGCACATTGATCGAAAAGTAACCTTTTCGGTTGCGGAATACTTCTCCGAGTTGACCGCCAGGAGACTTGATTCGGATGTGGGTGCAGTCTATGCACCCAGTCACCCCAGGGAAACGGCCAAGGCGGTAGAAGGCCGTCGTATCCGCTTGGAACTCGGCCGCTGTAGCAGGGAACTTCACAGTTCGCGGGAACAGATGTGCCGCGATCAGCGTTGATATTCGTTCCACTGCACGGCACACCGTCGGTTGCGAAACATTTATCAAGTCACCGGTGACGACTTGGAATGTTCCACTTCCATAAAATCGCAGCGCAACGGCCAGCTGAAGCATCGGTGGCAGCGGGTGACCGCGATTGCTGACGCTCTCTTCCATGGGCAGGCACTTCAGGAGCTCTCGCACGGTGTCCTTCGTAAACCGGTACCGGGATAAAAACTCCCCATCGCTGAAATGCTCCAGCGGGTTTATTCTATCCCGCAAAGCCCGCCGTGGCACAACTGCAGCTTCGCTATCGTCGGCGCCATCGTGAAACAGTTCGTCCACACGTAGCACATGTTCGGCGAACTCGGCGAGCGAGCCGGCAGCCATCTTGACACTGTTGAGGGGGGACGCTTCGGCCGAGGAGGCGTTCAAGGTAGCAACAGCGCCACCTCGAGATTTTGGAGGAAAGCGTGGAGGAGCTCCTCCGTTCGAGGGCCGGTAGGAGTGGAGGAGGGTTTAAGAAGCACGAAACCGGCTTCGAGGAGCAACTCGAGTGAAATTTCAAGTGGAGGTCTGTTTAAGAATACGGGGGTTAGTGTTTAAATCGTCGTAATTTGGAGTTTCAGCACATGAGCGGCAGTTAAGTAGCATGTTGACGTGCTTGGAGATTTGCACAAATGCTGTCAGGTATGAACAAAACAAGATCGATTAGTGATCGCATGTCTTGAGCATTGCAGCCATTGAGGCTGGCACCAAAGTCCGACACCAGAAATCCACAGCTGTTCACTTCCTAAACAAAGAGCTGCTCTTCATTTTTTTGCTGACGGTCATCACCTGTTCGGTTGACACGGTTCGCTTTCCACCTATGGACTGGGCAGAACTGCCCTTATTGGCCGCGTCCTTCTCTGTCGTTGGTGCTCGGTCATCACTCGCAGTCTTGTGAGTGCTAGTCGCTGTTGGAGTCAGCGACTTGGGGAGGTTAAGTCTGGAGTTCTCGATGCCATACTTGGCTTGCAGGTAGCCCAAGACCACTTTGATGTGGCTGAACTCAACGTACTCTGGACAGAGCTCCTTGATTGGAGTCAACCGGCTGATGTCTCCATTTAACTTTGCCACGGCACTGGTGACGGCTTCCAGTATGTCCGCTGTGACTCCAAGGCTGTCCAGGTCAACTGGCAGGCCAACCTGTTCACAGAAATCGAGACAATTATCATCAACCGAACTATGTCTGTCGCAGGCCAAAGGCCTCTCTCGTATCCCTCCAGTTAACCGTGCCCTATATCAGCTGCAACCACCCTATTTCTACAAGTTTCTTACTTTTATCTCCCCGCCCGACTTTGTGGCACCACCAGCTGTTTCACTTCCCATAGAATCCGGTCTGTTACTCTAATTGACCATCCTTTATCGTTTTTTTTTACATGAGTTCTGCGCAAGCTCATTTTCTCTTTGTGACTTCAACTATGATACCATTTACTCATGTTTGTTCAATGACATACTCTGCTCTCTTCTTGTATCTCAACGTTTCCCCTATCATTTTTCTTTACGCATTTTTGAACAAGGCCCATGAATAGTGCTCGCCGCGGAGTGCATGCCTTGGGTGAAGTCTACACTACCGCAGTGGGTAACTAGACGGACGTGCTTGCGATGAGCACAGCCTGCTCTAAAGGAGGTGCCTCCATCACAGAAGCAACAGCTGCCCATCAGTTAGCCAACCAGGAGTGCAATCATGCCTATGCACTCTACCACCATGCAGTGTTCATGCTTTGTGACTATGCTGTGAGAAATAAAAATAGCTTGACTAACATGACATATTGCATTAGCGTAAATGGCAAAGTTACGAATGAGTAATCAATCTCTCCTATCCTCGTGCAGCAGTTTCTAGCATCGGATTATTCTTCGTACCTTCGACTCCACCGCAAATAAATTGTGAGATGGACTAAGGTTCTCAGGCCATAGCAGATATGGTGGCAGTGCTCGTCTCACTTGGTTGGCAAGTTGCAAAACATTTTGGAAAGGTAGAGCAACTTCACTTGAAGTAATCACTGCAAAGTAATCACTTACGGATTTTGGTGTAGGCGAGATGAAACAAAACGAATGCCAATCCAATGACAAACGAGGACCATTCACGCACCTTTACTCAGCCTCATAAGTTTGTTGCGGCACTGTGGAAGCTAGAGACCTCAGCTAATCACGAGAATGCATTAAACTTGTTCCTCCTTGCCTTGCCGTCTGCTTGCAGTGTATGCAGATATGGTTGCAAAAGAGTGCAAATAGACGCCGTCAATGTACCGAGCACTGAAGGAACATTAGGCAGTTTTAGAATAGTGCATGCAGGCTTATGTATGCTGAATGCCAGCATACTGCGAAACATTAAGCTGTTTGCCACATATGTAAACAGAGATGCTACTACTACTTCAGCCTAGTGGCACCATCTGGTTTGTAACAGAAACCATTTTTGTCAACAAACCAACGCTCTTCTTTAGACCTAGGAGCAGCAAAATCGTCACTCGAAATAAAAATAAAGCAGATTTAACACTTATGGATTTTGGTGTAGACGAGATGAGACAAAACGAATATGCCTGATGCCCTTTTATAAACCATGAACACACTCAGTAACAATGACGAATTGACTCCAAAGCGAAGGGTTCTGCTTCAAAGCACGACACTATGTTGGAAACACTATTTTGCCATACGCGAGAGTCTCGCATGCTAAACTAGGGAAATGCCCATTTTATACTGGTGCAACACTCTGCAGTGTCATACGTTGCCTCTGGGCTCATAGCAGCCTTTGTAGTGCTGCAAAGAACACCTGCAATGAAGTACAAAGTGAGCAGCATGATTTTCGAGCAACCCAGCCCATTTCCAACATCACATGTTGCCAAATAGGAGATTTAAAAGGGCATATTAGTGCCAGCTGTCGCTGCGAAAATTCAGTTATGTGCTTCACAGCAATGGAACTTTCTGCCTAAATACTTAAGAATTGGCACAGAGTTCAAGAGCTATGGTGTACTAGGAAAGCAATTCCGCTAACTTGTATCAACATGAAACCAATAATCTTTTTGCATGACAAAAAAGGAGTAATGACATAGCTATGCAAATTTCCGCACCATGAAGTAAGTCCCCAGTAAAACATTATGAAACATTTACATCAAATGCACCCATGGTGTTAAAAATTATCCATTTTTCACGCCCCCTCCGATATTTTCCATGATTTTTCTGCACAAAATATGCTCAGAATGCGAGATGTACTGACAAAACACACACAGTGAGGTTCTCGGCTGATCCAAGCTCATGCAGTGAAAGATGGCATCGCAGCCAAGACAGCAACATTAGTGCTTGCAATAAATTAATGTGCAGCTCTTAGTTGCTTTCACAATTAATTTATATTGCTAGGAAAATGCAGAAATGGGACCTCCACTTCATTTAAAAAATCCCCTGATGCAGTGACAATGTTTGAGGAGCTCAAGGTGATGTAGCAAGCCAATCTTCAACAGCTAACAATCTGGCGCTTGAAATATAAAAGCTCTGCAAGCTGGCGCGTACCTTTATTGCTTCAGTGAGGTGCCCCATAATCGTTGTAACAGCGAGGCCACGACTACTCGCGATATCTGTGATGGTTTGGCTTTGACGGTAGTGAAGATAGGTGACACGTTGCGTGTCACTCAGCTGCTGAACAAGGTAGCTAGAGGGATCATTCACGAGCGAAGGTGATCCTGCCGAAGTCTCATGATCATCCAACGGCTGAAGGCCACGTTCTTTACAGAACTGGGCCACTGCATCCACCACTCGTTGACCAAATTTGTTGACTTTAGCTTCGGACACTCCTTCCACCTTCCCCAATCGTTCGAGAGATGTCGGACAACTTTGCGCCATGGCCAACAGGATACGGTTGTTGAACACCATGTACGGAGCATAGCCACACTCTGAGGCCATCTTGTTACGGAGGTCCACCAGCTGGGTGTAGAGCTCAGAGCGAAGCTTCTCGTCTTCTGACGGCTCGCCATTCCTGGCCAGAGACAACAACGACTCCTCCGCTTCCTTCCTGGCTTTCTGCCTGCTCTCGAGGATGTCTGAAAAACCTGTGGCTGCAGCCGGCCTAGGTGGCACAGTCTGCAGAACCTGGGGCTTCGGCAATGGACGAGGAGCTTCCATGTCGGCAAGCTCCATTGTCGGTTCCAGCAGGAGTTCCTCGCTGGTGCACACCCAGTCTTTCGCCTTTTGCGTCAGAACAATGGAAGACAAGAACCGCGCGGCACCGCCCTTTGGCATGCCAGCATTATGAATTGCTTTTTCCTGAAGGTAC
This sequence comes from Amblyomma americanum, assembly GCF_052857255.1. Lineage (NCBI taxonomy): Eukaryota > Metazoa > Arthropoda > Arachnida > Ixodida > Ixodidae > Amblyomma > Amblyomma americanum. The sequence goes on along the minus strand of NC_135505.1, from coordinate 134,244,829 downwards.
CCTTCAGACTGCAGCATCCTCGCAAAGGCTTTCCAGAATGCTTCTGTCTTGTGCTTGCCCGTCCCAAAGTAGATGCTGTTCCTCAGATACTCTGGAACTTTTTGTGCAGTTGATCCCCGTAGAACTGCTATGGGCACACTAATTCCATACCTCTGCTTTGTTCCCATCACAACGTCAAACAAAAGTCTGGCTTCCTTGGTGTAGTTGGTCTTACTGTCCTTGACAGTCTGGGCCTGTTCCTTGCCCTTCAGCTTTTCCTGCTTGAGACGGCGTGTACAGTTGTCACAGCAATGAGGCACACCACCGACTATGTCTGCCTCAGCGCCAGCAAAGTGTGCCAGCAGTAACTTCCGTCGGCAACGTGTGCTGCCAAGGTAATGCTGCATCTTGTTCAACATGTCCGTCTTGTGCTGAAGGAACTCAGGATTTTGAATGTCCTTGAGGAGGTACTTGTTGGTGACCAGGTCTCTACTGTTAAAATATGCAACGCATGTGCTGGGCAGGCCATCACGGCCGGCCCTGCCGATTTCTTGGTAGTAGGATTCAATGTCCCTTGGAGCACCATAGTGGACGATCCTCCGTACATCTGGCTTGTCAATGCCCATGCCGAATGCCACCGTCGCCACGACAACCTGCACTTTGTCCTCCAAAAACATTGTGTGGGATTTCTTCCTAGCTTCCAGCGACAGGCCAGCATGGTAAAGAGCACTTTGGAATCCCAAGTTGCTGAGTGTCTCGTTGACTTCTTCCGTGGCACTTCTTGTGGGACAGTAGACAATAGTGGGGCTGTCATCATGGGGAATGGCTTCCCTCAGGTCATCTACCATGATCCCTTTGCGCCTGACCTCGAGGTACAGGTTTGGCCTGTCAAAGCTTGTACAAGTCAGAATAACATTCTTCAGCGAGAGGGCTCGTATGATATCATCTCTGACATTTGGCGTAGCAGTGGCTGTAAGGGCAAGGAAGGGAACGTGCTCGAAGCTCGCTCGAAGATTGCCAAGCTTCCGGTATGAATGCCTGAAGTCGTGACCCCACTGTGACACGCAGTGGGCTTCGTCTATGGCAAACAAGGTGATGCCCACCCGCTCATCGAGCGTTCTCAGGAGACCGACACCCGATTCGGCGTACTCTGGCGTGATGTAAACTACCCTGTACTGGCCGGCTTCGAGGTCCCGGGTGACTTCGTACTGCCTGTTTTGCGCCGAGCCTAAAAGACACGCCGGAATGTTGGCGGCAGCCAATGCCCGGACTTGATCTTCCATTAAGGAGATCAGCGGTGACACCACTACAGCCGTTTTGCCCGTGTAGACCGGCGGGTACTGGTAGCACAGGCTCTTTCCGTAGCCTGTCGCCATGACGACGCAGTTGTCTCTTTTCTCCTCCAAAACTGAGCGCACTATTTTCCACTGCATAGGCCTGAAAGCACTGTGACCGAAGTTCGCTCTCAATATGCGAAGGTGCTTTTCCGAAGGCGGCGGTTCGTTGTTCAGCGATTCCTCCGTGGTAACTTCGAATGCGGGACCTGCACTGGCCTCACAGAAACTGTCGAATTCGTCGTCGGTTTCGATGTCGTAATTGTCGGTGCCTGCCCCATCACAGTCATTTTGCGATTCGCTTTTCACATTGACAGCCGGACCGGGTGCGCTTTCCTTACTTGCACCTTCGGCAAGTTCGCACATTGCAGCCATGTCGAAGTCGTCGTCGCTTCCCCAGCCGTCGCTATCGCCCATGTCTTTGCACGCTTGAGATGCCGAGCTCTTTTTGAGCTCGTCCCTCACCTCAGCGAGCGTTTCAGAGACGATTTTGAGTCGAGACTCCGCGACTTTGAAACCGTCGGAGGTTTCGCAGTCTTCGTCTGCAAGGTGTTGGATATCGTCGAGCAGCCCGCGAATGTTGGACAGCACAACGCGAACATCCGCTGACATGTTGCAGCGTCGCTGCCCAAAGGCAATAACAAGTTGAAAATGACAGTTTCGCTTATTAATGAATGCAGATAGTGGCACAAATCAAACAAGAGCGGGCCATCCATGCGAGTGCGAGCCGCGCGAACTGTGAACACCTTCGTACAGACGAGAGTAGGGACACTGTCCGACTGGATATTAGATTGTTAGCTGCTTTTTATTTTTCAAAGCCACCGCGACGTTACGCATCTGTTGTTTGCGCATTGATATTAAACTGTCCTGACGTTTCGATCACAGAGTTTTTTAGTATGTAGATTTAACATGTCGCATTTGTTGGGCTTTCTGCTACTTAAAAACCCTCGTTGTCTGTAGAGCTTGGTCACAAACATGGCGCGCACGCATTGGCGGCCATTTTTAAATCAATTTTATTGCGGTTTGACGAACGGTTTGCTTTATTCCACCAAGTGTAGCAAGTCTTTACCCGCACATTATGAGGACATTTATGTCGTCGATACTGGCACAAACGTCTGTGCAAAAACTCATTCAGTGCGACTGACAAGCGAAAGCGGCAAGTAAGTAGGCACATTTACAGACGCGATGGGACGTAGCCTACGCATTTTTCGCCGGTTAGAACCGATCACGTTAAAACGAAAACGTTAACGCCGGTGAGCAAATACGGTGGGCCTGGAAACAGTGCCAAGGTGGTGATTCCTTTGGAAACAGTCACGGATTGGCCATCATATTGTTTACAGAGGGCGCAGCCGTGCAGAGCTGCGCGCGACCATTTTTGTTTTAGGTTTGTTTTCACTTTCGGGCGCAGTTTCCCCCCTAGACAACGTTATCCCTGTGCTTCGAGTCCGAGAGCGGCGGTGATTCTCCACTGACAAAAAGGTACGGGCGCGACGCTTATGGCGAAACCAAAAACCGCCTATTCTTTGGCAACGGCGCTTTACTTCAGCCGTACCGTCAACTTGAACCGACAGCGTCGTTAAGCGCATGCGATGTGCTCGAGCTCTCGAATGTGATGCCCGCTGTATCGGAGCGGCATCGGTTGCCCGGGCAGGGTGCTGCACGAAGAAAGAAGAAAAGGCGGCCGTGTCGGTTTACGGCGGAAGTGCGCGCTTAATCGCCTATGTTCTACTCTTTTCCGCCTTCTTCTTTCTTCTCATTGGGTGCGAGCGCGCGATGCTTATTTCAAATAGGAAATAAATAGGTCGTTCGACTGACTGCACCACTGAGCGTGCAGGGCGTCTTTTCCGTAGCCTCGAGTTGTTAGCGCCGGTGTGAGGGCGACACGCGGTTGTGAAACCTAGTATGCATGCCGTTAGACGTGCAGTGCGCGCTGTAAGAGCCCAATTTTAACGGAAAAGATTGTAACGGACGCGTTTTCGGTTTCCGTACTACGGTTAGCGCGGCGTCGGTGGCGCCCTGCCGAATTCGCTTCCGTCCGGCAGGGTTTTATTGCTTCCTGGTGTAAACATCTCGGCCCGGTATTGAGAAGAAATAAAGCTTCTCTCCACTTCGAAACTGGCTGTGAGTTGAGCTACGTTCCGCGTGCGTTGATTGTTGTTTCTGTTCGCTTTTTTTTTTTCTGTTCCGTTCTCGTCAACAGGCGGAGAGAATGAACAGTGATGGCGCAACGGCGGCTTCGGAAGCTTTCGTGAAGAAATCCCTCGTCTGCTTTATTCAGCAAGAGACTGGCGAAGACTCTACAGAGTAAGAAAAACAACCTGGAAAACGCTAAGCTGTTTGCGAAGCTGTTGATATTTAATTACTTGCGGATGATTTGTGCACTGACTGGGCTGTCGGCCTTTTAAGAAATAAAATTAATTAAAAATGAAACAGTCCGAAAATCCAATGAAAAGAAGTTCTTTGCAGGCAGGATGAAAGCTGCGAAGTGGGTTTTAAAAAATGCTGAAAAATATAATGAAACGACATTCACCGTGCGGATGTGCAGCAGGAGCGTGGGATATGCATTGAGCAATGCCCAGTGTATGTGGTTGTATAATCTCTAACGATTACTAATATGTTAGCTGTAGTTGGTGCAACACTGATTTGCCTCTTTTGCTAAAGGTGTTTGTTTTTTTTTTTTCAAGAAAAACTGTGAAATTAGCTATGTACCACTCTGGTGTAAATGGCTGTTGTGCATCGTTGTGATTAACTAAGAACTCACCTGATGTTGATTATGAAAAAGAAAACATCGCTGTGACGGTGTAGTTCGTACAAGTACTACGAGTGGAACATGCATTACAGAGACACGTTTCTCAAGTCATGAGGCATGCTAATAATTGCATGCCTGTGTGTGAGAAATTGAGTGCCATAGTTATGTGGCCGCCTAGTATGCTCCTGAAATTCTAGTATGGTGGATGGGATGCCGATTGTGAGATCCTGTTGCACTTACATTTCATGTGTCTGATGCCTTAATATAAAGCAGATGGGGAAAAATAATACGTGAAGACAGCTGCTGGCATTCTGCGACCGCAGTTTAACAAAAAAATGCCTACAACAAAACTTCATTTTTGCCATTTCCAGCATGATTGACGAAATTCTGCTGGCCTACGTTGTGGGGATCTTGGAGTCGGACATAGCCGAAGAAGGATTTGATGTCCTGGAGTTCAAAGAGATGCTTTCAGCTTACATCCCAAGTTTTGACTCAATATCAGAGTAAGCACACTTTCTAGAAAACCTCGATTTGCCAAGTCTGAGAGACCACACAAGTGTGTTATATTTTTTGGAAGCGGGCAAATTAAATGTGAATTGTAGTACCTGGTTTTTGTTTCTAAGTAAACAAGCAAGAATTGGAAATTCCATTTGAACCACTTGGTTTTTGGACACCATTCAGACTCATAATAGACTAACCAATAGAATTGATGTGTCCAATTGCCTGTACTATTAAATTCATTTGAATCCGGTTTTAGTGCTCAGTAAAATTCAGTCTTTTTTTTTTTTACTAGCTCTGTAAAAGATTTTTGTGCAGTTTGTTGTGGACAGAGTACTACATTCTAATCACAGAGACCATGCATTCACCACAAATGGCACTTTAATTTATTAACTAGGAAAGAGCAGTCAACAAAAATACAAGTGTCATCATCACTGGCCGATTTTGCAAGCACAGTGCATACGCTAACACCGATTTTTGTTTGTGAATTCCGAAGGCTACACTTCGCTACCATTCGCTTCAAAACGGTGGTGACGCGTCCTTTTCCGCTACAACTTGAAGATTTTTAAATCCAATTCTCTTGGCGATAATTGCATCTTTTGCTGCCATACAAATGTCAATACACCCGGAAAGATTCAAAGAATTTAATTTGGCTGATAATAATAGTTGCATTGGTTTGTTTGTTGGGCAGGGCATGTAATGCGAAGGCAAGATAACCGCTGGTCCTTAAGGGTAATGGAGTGGATTCCAAGTAAAGGCAAGCGTAGAATGGGGTGGCAGAAGGTTAGGTGGGCGGATGAGATTAAGAAGTTTGCAGGCATAGGGTGGGCGCAACTGGCAAAGGACAGGGTTAATTAAAGAGACATGGGAGAGGCCTTTGCCCGGCAGTGGGTGTAGTCAGGCTGATGATGATGATGAATAATTGCATGAAGTTGTCCTTAGTTTCCCCTTTTAATTAACAAGGTTTTATGCAAATTTAACCATGGTGTCAAGACTATGCCTTCTGCTTTCGCAGCGGAAAAATATCATCTTGGGTGAGACTACTTTGCAGCAAAGTTGGCAAGCATACCCAAAGTAAGAGCCTTTTTTTTATATCTGTACGTGCTTTTATATTCCTTGGCTGTGCATTTAAAGCATTTCCTTCTTTTTTTACCGTTGCAGCAAAAAGAACAGAAAGCTTGGTGATGTCTCCAATCATCTCGCCTGAGAGCAAGGTCTCCAATAAGTCGGCTCCACGGTCCCGTAACACCAGCCAATCAGAAGAGGACGTTGGGAAGCCTAACCGCATTGCTGTCTGTGTGAGTCTGGTTTCCAGTGCTACTCTTTCTGAACAGGGCACATCCCAGTATTTTGTCTTCACTCAAGAGCAAGTGGTCTCGGACCTAAGGGTCTGCGAATAAATCTTTTTGTCTTTCTTAAAAACTACTGCACTGACACCTGTCACAGCAGTGGTAGAATTCTTTTGTTGCTTATGCAGTGTTATGCATTGTTGCTTCTGGGCAGTATGGGTGTACATGGGTGTACACTTGGATAGATGTCAAGAATGCAGCGGCGAATACCCCTCAAAGGCGGCCTAATGGTGTTGACCGTTCACCATGGCGCCTCGTATAATTCCCTAGTGTGACATCGCAGGTATCTGGCAGGATCCTCCTTGAAATGGGATTAACTGTGGCGTCTTGACGATCGTTCGACACCATTGGCTGGAGTGCCTCGTTTGAGCGGTATTATCTGCCTTCTTGAGTTGTTTGACTATAGTTATGCGTAAGGACGGGGAACAGTCTGCTGAAGAAGAGCGAGAGTCAGCGCAGTGAAATAGGAGTCGTCTAATTGGGGGTGGGGGGGTAGATGACTTAACATGTGGCGAAAATTCACGTGAATTATGACAGCTGCGCTCTGTTGCTTGAGTAGGTGGCGCCATCTTTTGATGCCTCGGGTAACAACAAAATTCTTGTCAGGTATTCAGTTGCTTTTGTTGCCGACGCAGCATATGTGGTGTTTTACCTGCTGGTTGTGGTTAGGCTTGTTGTTGTGTTGTGCTCTCTGTTCAGTTTTGTGTGAGCTAAGTATGTGGGAAAGGGTTTGGCACCACAGTTCATGCAGAAGCAGCTTCTTGCTCAGTGGACAAACATACTGGACTCTTTCGACCTGTATGCAGAAGCCATGAAGAAGTTTAGTTGTGTTTGGTAGTTGTGCACATAAATTTCCATGGCAACATGCCATGGAAACTTTGCCTTTGCTTTTGTAATCTTGTAATGGCATTAACTGAAGTTAACGATTTATACTAATCAGGGCACACATGTTTTCTTATTTCAGTATTCATTCATTGGAATTCAGTTGTGCTTGTTCAAGTAACATAGAGCATGTCTGAGACCTGGTTGTGTTAGAAATGAGAATTTTTTTTTTTTTTTTGCTGGAATGGAAAGAGCTGGAGATTTCTGCTCTGGACAATATTTTACGCTATCCCTGTACCACATTTACTTCCGCCACACACTCGCACAATAAGTATGTTTCTTGCATTAGCCATTACAGATTGGAAATATGTCATTTGACCATGGTGAAAATTTTACACTGTGTATTAAATTTTCATGCCAAAAATTAGTTGCAGGCTTTTTTACAGCAAGCATGTCCATTATGTGGGCAAACACGGCATTACCAAGACTTGGAAAGAATGTTATCTTTTTCCTCATTTGCTGATGCCTTGTAGGATGAGTCAGAGCTGTGCGATGGAACCACATTCCGCACACTGTGCGAGATGTTCCCGGCGGCGTGCGCGCTAGAGGTTCGACGCTGCCTCATGGTTGCCGGCGGCGACACGGAGGCCGCTGCACAGCTGCTGCTGCAGCGCGACACGGCTGCGGAGGCCCTCCTTTCCGGACCTGCGCACGGATCGGCAAACCCCCGGAGAGATACCTCGGCACTTCCACTCGGCGACAAGGAGCTCAGAGAACAAATTCTGACCAGGTTTGCGATATGTGCCACGTTTTTCAGCAGCGAGGGGAAACTAATCCTGCAGCCAGATTTTTCATCTTGAACTCCAGTAATGGACCCGCCGCGGTGGCTCAGTGGTTAGGGCGCTCGACTACTGATCCGGAGTTCCCGGGTTCGAACCTGACCGCGGCGGCTGCATTTTATGGAGGAAAAACGCTAAGGCACCCGTGTGCTGTGCGATGATGTCAGTGCAGGTTAAGGATCCCCAGGTGGTCGAAATTATTCTGGAGCCCTCCACTACGGCACCTCTTCCTTCCTTTCTTCTTTCACTCCCTCCTCTATCCCTTCCCTTATGGCCCGGTTCAGGTGTCCAAGGATATATGAGACAGATACTGCGCCATTTCCTTTCCCCAAAAACAAATTATTAACTCCAGTAATGGAAGCAGCAAGAAGGCATATTTTTCTTGCTGGTATTGCAATATAGCTGTCTTGGGAGCATAGTTCTATATAAAGTTCTGTGCAAAAAAAAAATATGGGAAGAATAGAGCTTTTCTTTTAATAATCTGCGTGCCTCATACAGTGTGCAAAAGTGTGGGGGAAAACATCAGTGGTTTGACAACAGATCCTGCCAAAAAGATATAAGTCATGATCATCATCACTACCAACACCAGCCTTAGTGTGCACACTGCAGGACAAAGGCCTCCCCCATATCTCTCCAGTAGAACCTCATTGATTCGAAACCCGTTGGACCACTTAAAATTTTCCAGTTAACCGGGTTTCCAAATTTACCTGAATCGAAGCAAAACATAATAGGTGGGCAAAATGTTCAATCACTTGCAGCACTTTACAGTCGTTACCATTTTACTCAACAAAGCTGCGGTTGATGTTTAGCGATTAATTCCTCCAGCAGTGGGAGCTCATTTGTACTCTTGGTCGCCACATCGCTTGAGGGAGCTGAAAAATCGGTCACGCCGGTTTCGACGTCTGCAGAGCGTATTTGCGCATCTCTTTCCATGCAACTTCATTAACAGCAAAGTTTTTTGCTGTTCGCTGACACTTTTCTGCTCTGACATTCTCGGTACGGCCGAGGGAGGCAGCGGCGGTGGCCAAGGTTGGGTGCTTCAGGTTATGGGTGCGGCGCAGCGAAGGCGCATGTGTCGCAGGAGTGTTCTCGGGGAAGAGTGCACATGCGTAGTCTTTCGGGCCAATCTGGCCGTGGCGCAGTGTATTTTGTATCATCGAGTTCAATGCAGCATGGTATGCACAAAATAGACTCTGTGCTGTGTTTCGGGCCTGACGCAGTCCGAGCACTTCTAACACCGCCGAACTGTGATCAGGCACCAGTGAACGGGAGAACGTCACTTTGTCTGGCGTGATGTCATCATGCCGCTGCTGTCTGCGCAATGGTGCATGGAGTGTTGGCGAGTCTGATTAAGCGTCGTGCCGCTTAATGCGGGCTATTACAAGCGGCGTCACGCTGCATTGTCAGTTGAATTTGGGTACTCCTGATTTTGCGATGAATTCGGCTCTTCCTGCTTAGCACCCCAGTTCTTCGAAATAACCGGGGCAGTGCCAGCTTCCGGCTCAAATTATCCAGTGAAATTTACATAGCAAAAATATGGCACTGCAGAAATCCTACAAATTATCCGGGTTTTCGGATGAACCGATACTGGATTATCGAGGTGTTGCATGCCACGTGATGGTGTGTGGAAAAATTTTGGTTACGTAGGCAGATTGAGCTTAAAGGCGTGAAGACAAGCATGCCATTGTGGCGTTCTTAACCAGCTCCAAATGTGTGTGTACTTTTTGCCATGATGCATGATCTACTGGGATACACACGCTGACACTGCTGTGTTTCATGCAGTACTCATAATAAACAAAGCCATTGCTTGTGATGGAGTGTATAGGACCGTATGGTCCGTATCGAACCGTATCGACTGGGGAATAACGGAAGTCGGCCTATATCGATACATTGCTGTGTTCTAATGACAAAGACTCTGCTTTCAATGAAAACGGAGCTTTTATAAGACAGAAACTGTCAGAAAGTGAAATGCAGGTACTGCCACCACTGGCCGTTATCATGAGCAAACTGCAGTGCTGCGCGAAGACAGTTTTCTGTGCACGCATCCCCGAGGCTATGCTACGCTACTATTACCTTCCATACAATGATCACGGGGGCATTTTCGGCCTTGACGTTGCGATTTTGAACAGAGTGATGACAAATACAATTTCCTTGGCGATAAATGTGTGTTTTGCTGCCATACAAACATCAGCATAGCTAGGAAGGGCATAGACTTGAATTTTAGTAAGAAAAAAAAAATTGGATGGACTTGCCTTCGAGTGTCCCTTTGACTTGCAGGACCGGTGGTTGCCTTGATGCACTAAGTCGTATCCATGCGTGTGACTAATGCTGGCAAACCTGCTCTGCCTTTTCAGATATGGCTACATCGATCAGGATGAAGACGAGAAGGAGCATAGGCCAGTTGCACCAAAGACGGTGAGCTTGCACATAGTGGTACCAATGCTGTCCACAGTGGCCTAGCGGTTTTGGAACTTACCTCAAATAGGAGAGGAGGTGTTGGGTTGGTTTGATTCCCAGTGCCACTGGGTTCCCCACTAGTTTTCCAGTAGGTACAAGCTTTCTCTCGACTCAGTGATAGGCTTTTTGTGAAATGAAAAGCTTGTGGAAAAGGTTTGACCAAACCGCAACGGTGGTCTGGTGTTTCGGGCATACCCCTTGTGTACTGGAGTGGTGATAGTTTCAATTTCTACTGCTGTGCCATGCCCAGTGCTAGGTTTTCTTTGGAGCAAAATGCTTGGAAAAAGGGTCCCTGACCAAACCACTTGCCAAACTTGTCCGAAAATAGTCAGCCTTGCACAGAAGTGTTGCCCTGCAAAACAGGACCATTGCAGCCAAATGGCTTTGAGAGAAGCTGAAATTGCATAAAATTTTCAAGATAAAAGCTGCAGGGTCTTGTTGGTTGTGCATACCTGATTGGTCATGCTCATTACAGTCGAAAAGGCATTGCATGTGAAGCAAGCAAAAGCAAGCACTAAATTGTTTTTGCAGTTCATTTTTGTGCCTTATAATAAATTACAGTTAAGACAGGAACCAAATTCAAGGAAAAAAAGTCACATAAGCATAAGAGAGTAATGGTTGCATCACCATGGGTCATGTGACTTTTCTGTGACGACATTTTGTGCAGGCAATGGCTACTCAATCTTGAGGAGGTCTGGCATTAAGAGCTAGCGCTGCGCACTGCAAAAGAGAGAATGCATGTAGTTTAGAAAGCTCCGTCAAATGAGCCACGTTTTTTGTCGCCCATTGCCACTCCCAGCAGACAATGCTGCAGTTAGTGAAATGCTGCTTTGAAGGCGACATCTGTGACACAATTTGATTACTTCTATGCATGCTGTCAGTACAGTAATCCCTCGTTATAACGAAGTCAGCGGGATGGCAAAAAAATTCGTTATAAGCGGTAATTCGATATAAGCTACCACCCGAAAAAACTAAAGCAGTTGAGCTTTAATTGCTCCGAAACTGCGAGGAAGTCAAAATGCAATGTACTTAGTGTAGCAAAACTTTATTCAGGTGTAAAAAAGGCTGTTAGCTTTGGCTGTTTCAAGTTCTTACTGGGCACGCGCAACCCCTGCTCTAATCTGACCAAGCATTGCACGAGGCCGTGGGTGATCGCCACCCATGCATTCGTTCAACCTTTGGGGTATTTCGAATCGCGGAGGCAGTGGCCACTTTTATTGGGCGGCGGGTCAAGAGTATCGCCGTATGGTGCTGGAAAGCGCTGCAAATGCCGTGGCTGGAGTCTGAAGTATTGCTCAAAAAACGATTAGCCACTTATTGTGGGTATGCAGCGCGATCGTGAAAACTGAATGGTTTTGCAGTAGGGGTATTGCATGATTACTGGGAATTTTTTTCCTGAGGTGTGCAGCCATGAAGTCTGCAAAACGCGAGTTTTTCGGAACACGATTATCGATGACGCTGTGCTAATTCTACGGTTCGAGTGTCGGTGTTCGCACAGCGTCGCGTCCGTGCCGTTGACAGATGTCTAGGAACAAAATTCAATGACCCTACCACGCATTAGACCGTTTGTCTAGTCAGATGGCGCGAATCAAGCATGACCGGCTCGAGATAATAGCTAGGGAAACACCATGGTTGCGTTGACGCACCATGTTGACAGCCCGACTCGCCGCTGGTGACGCTTGGATTTTTTGTGTTTTCGGCAAGTTATCGGTCAATTTGCACCGTCGAAAGTGCAACGAAACTTGGGGGCAGTGTTTTATTGCAATGCAGGCCGATTATGGCGAGCGGCGAGCAAATTTCTAGACCGGCTTTCCCAAAGTCGCCTTCCCGGTTTGTTAACGTAGCTCCTCGCGTCGAACATGGCGAAGGGCATGCGACGAGCAGTCGCTTGCGTCCAGGCAGCAGCTTAACACTTGCAAGTGCGACCTGCGGGTTGCCTTCTCGTTGGAAGCGAAAACTCTCGGGAATGATGTTGTCAGTGCACTTTCCAGAGTTTCGTCTTCTTTGGCCGACACGTGAAACTGTTAGGCTTAGCAATGACCACGGCAGCCAGGGAGCAGCTCAGTTCATTGCCCCGTGCGTCCGTGGTCGACATCGTTGCCAAAAGCTCGATTCGCTCGCTGATTTATTCAGCAGTTAGTGACTCACTCAGGCGCGCGGTTCAGGCGCGCTGCACCATGGAATTTGACAGCTTTCGTTCGCTCCGCTGTAAACAGCTCGTGGCACTCGGCACTTGCTTGGTACCCGTTACTAGGCAGGTCATCGATCGTAGGGTTGGTACTTTTGTGGCCTGTTCTGCGCCTGCTTGAGACTAATTCGTCGGTGGTATTAATTTGACATTGCATGCGGAAAAGGGTCGCTGGCGCTCGCCACTTCGCTCTAAGGCGGTCAAGCTCTTCGTGCGCTTCGAGTAATGCGGCTTAAAATGCATGCGTTTGAGTCGGGACTGGAATAAAATTCGAATAAAGCGATATTTCCAGTAAAGCAATTTTCTTATAACAAGGGATTACTGTAATTACTTATTGCAGGTAACCTGAAGTGTTCAGAAAACGCTTGTAGACCTACCTTTGTGCACTAAATAAAATGATGCGTGCTGAGTGTAATATGATTAAAGCAGCAAGTGCAGTTTGTTGCAAGATTTCTGCTGCCAGTTTTCTTGAGTTCGCAGGTGCAGTTCGTCATTTTGTGTGCGTAACCGGAGTATGAGCTGAGAAGCATGTTCGTCGCCCCTCCACCTCCTTTTTTCCGCCTCAGGAGCCCAAGAAGCTCATCCGCTACCGTGACAACAAGATTGTCAGCGTCAAGGGTGAGAAGTACTCCGAGGTGAAGCGGGAGGAAAGTGATGACATGAAGCGGACCTACGTCACTCTAAAGCCGGCCCGGCAATATAGGTTCCACTAGGGTCCAAGAGGAAGGAGGGTGTTGCTTTTCCCCGCTTTGCGAGTCGCACTGCTTGAAGCATGCCCGCGTGACCAATTATCGGTGCTGCTATCGCTGCCACCATTGTTAGGACGCTCCCCGCGATTTACAAGCCCTTGCTTGGGCGAGAGTAGAGTCGCGAGCAATGCCAGTCGGTCGGCGTTCGTGTTACGAAACTGGGAGACACATTGGGGTTGAAGGACGAGGTGGGCCGCGGGGCGCGGACTCCCTTGCCGCAACTTTTCTGTCATCTTTGAGCGTGGTTTCTCTCCGCTGCACTTCCCGGTTTTGCAGGACGAATGCACGTTAGCGTAGAGGCTGCCGCGTTTCTCAACTTTCTTTTCCGGTCACGTCCGACCGCTCTGTCACTTTGCGTGTTCCACAAAGGAGCCCCTCTCTGCGTATGCGTCGTCTGGGTTTAGAAGTCTGCCTTCACAGACGTTCTGCGCGGATCACGTGAATTACAGCGAGTCGGCTGCAGTCTCAATTACTGCTCTACGTAGTGAAAATTGCTCTTAACGTCATTAGCAAATCAGCCTTGAAAGCATAGCTAAATTTGATGCTGTTTTTTCGTGCAAGCGCAGTCACTAGAGTGGTTTTCACTCGTGGCAGTGGTGGGCATGATGGTGCAAAGCCGAGAGCCAAGGTTCAACGTAAACCACAACAAAAAGGGTGTTATCCTTTTTTCACAAGTGCAAACTGCGTTTGTGTAACGAAAGGTGTGGTACTGCTAGCACCCACTGACAACTGCCGGCAAGCTAGTTATATATTAAGTCAGCTCGAAAGTGGTGGAGAGCTTACCGCTTCACATTTGGCTGGGCTGAGGTTGAAATGCTGCTTGTAAGAGAGGCTCGTTTGACGTATATATAAATATATATATAAAAGATTTTAGAAGCTGACCTCGTTAGGGAATGAGGCACTTCATAATGGCTGTTTTTAGCATGCCTTTTGCACTGTCTACATTGCACTGGCATTGCATTTGTTACCTTTTTAGGTTTTGTGGCACCGGAGAGACTTATGAACAATCAGGTAATTTAAAGGTATGTAAATACTATTAAAAAAAAGTGTCTGCCCGTTTCCTCCCCTGTGGGAATCGGACATGGGAAGTTCTCAGCTTTTGCATTTTGAACACTACTCACTATCTGCTCGTAACGGAAGTATTCTTTTTCAGCTCACTTGAGGGCCGTGTTTCGCACTGTAAAGGATATGCTGAAAGAAAGGCTTTCACTGTTGTCACTCGCAATACAAGTGAGGATGCATAGAACTTTTGCAGGTGTAAGCAGTATTAAAGGGAACGCTCCATTAGCATGCTGTGAATGGTTGCTGTCCAGGTACTCGTGAGAAACGTGCCTGTTGTATTTATTTTCAAGTAGTCGTCCTATGTACGCATGGTTCCTTTAATGCCTTCTCATATTTGGTGCACAAGCGAAAACGAATTTGGCCCTTAGGTGCGAAATGAGTGTTCCCTTTTATACTGCTTGTATCTGTACATATAGATGCTGTTGTTATTGTGATGACACTGCAAGTTATTGTGTGGTTTTGCACGACCCATAGTAAAGGCTCAAACCTGTATCTCGCCCACTTTTTATAGCTTCCTGCTATGCCTTAGTGGAGTAGAGTAAGTCTTCAGATGCAGACTTAAATGGAGTATAGACACCTAATTTTGGTTGCTTGTTTTTTTTCTCTACAATGATGCGGGAGACACAACTAATGAATCACCACGTGGTGATTGCCTACGACTGCTAAATAATTATAATCGAATTTTTCTGTCATGCTGGTTCGGGTTCAGCAGCCGAATGATGACTTGTGACGTCAACGTTTGCTTATCGTGAGGCATGAAAAAAAAAACTGCTGTATAATCGCTGCTTCTACATTTGTTATCATTCCATCTCTTGAGGCAGGCTCGGTTCAGCATTGTAGTGAATTAAAACGACAAAGCAGCGATTATATCGCAGTTTTTTTTTTTTTTTCGTGCTTCACACGACCTATAATCACATGTTGACGTCACATTCATCGTTCAGCTGTTGAAACCGAAACCAACGCAGCACAAGAAAGAAATTTGATTATAAATTATTTAGTGGTCATAGGAGGATACCACGTGGTAACCCATGTGTAATAATGCCTTACACATCATTACAAAGAAGAAAACACACACCAAAACGTTAGGAGTCTATACTTCTTTAACTAAAGAGGCTTTTCCCACTTTCATAGCGGGATACTTTCTACCTGTGCGAACGTGCTGCAGAGAACATGATGCACAGAGAAAAAGCTTCATTTGTGGGTGGCGTTGCTCGACCTGTGAAGATTTTGAAAAGGTGCATTCTATGTGGCAGATGGCTTTCTGCTGACATTTATGGTTGTGGGGGAACACCGTTACTGTATTACAAAGCAGAGGGTACTTTCAAGCAGGCCGTTAACCAATTTCTAAATGCAACAGCAGTGATAAGTGAGCCTGACACTTTCGACATGGCTGTCTGGCTCAGCCAATCATTGTATCCTGTTCTGAGAGTGACGGCGGATAATTATATCAAGCAAAATTAAGACCCTCATATCTTGATTTCACTGTGACGCTAGCGGCATGGTGGACTCGCCAATCCTTTTTGCATTTCTGTAGGAATTGGAACAGCAATATAGCAGCAATTTTTGCGATGTGTTGGTGCAGTAGACAGTGTTGGGGAGCAAGTTGACATTGTTGATCGCAGTGCCTGCAGCAAATACAATCCATGTCAGCTCTGTAGAATTGTATCATTTCCAAGTCTGTCCCTGAACCAAGGGATTTTAAAGTTTCATGGTACATATGCTAAAGGTGACAGCTGCTGTTGCCTCGCAGGGACAAAATGCTTTTCTTGACGGATGTCAATTACGTTGCAAGTTTGTTTCCTATCAAAAGCTGTGAGGGGCTAATCGAATTTGAATTCTTATTTCCTAACGACAGTATGCACAGGCGGCCGACCTTAATCATTATGATCACTAGGTTTGTACTGTTGGCTTACCAGGACTGTAAACTACGAAATCCACATGTGGCACGACTCTCATATTCACTGAACTCACATTTTTTTTTGCTCATATAGGACGTTGGTGTTTGTCGTGCATTTGAGGTATGTTCTCGGGCTGAGCATTTTAAGAAGAACGGTGATCTCTGTACGCTCGTTTGCCTTTGCGTACGGAAGGTGCACTTCGCATCAGATGACTATCAGCCCAATCTAACCAACGGTGCTGCTTGGTCGAAATTAACCTTTCTTTTTCTGTACTGGATTCGCTATTCTGATCTCCAGAGAGATTATGTGCGGCCCAGGGGGTTGAGAGATCTTACCTTGCTTGGCGTGTCTGTAGGCATTGTAGCTATTCATCTTACTTTTCATCACGCCCTGTATATATTTTTTAACATGCAATCCCGCATGTTTGTACGCTGCAGACTTTTGTTCTCGGAGTTGTGCTGCAAAACGATGCTGTTATATCGACCGAACAAGGCAGCTAGTGCATAGTAATGTGGCGCCGCAATAGATGGCCGCGGAGGTGTCGGCCAATGTGTAATTACACAACGCGATGATGAAGCGTTTATTTTTTTATGCATAGGGTTACACCATGACATGGCAGCCACTTTTAACAAGCAATACCCGTTGCATTCCATCAGATGGTGATCAGAGTTTGCACTCAAATCCAGTCTATATTCTAATGAGTGTATCATCACTGGGCACCATGATTAGTGTGTTGTGTTGGCAGAGCAGTGGAAAACAGTTTAGTTATAGGTGTACCCCTTGTCATAATTCACCGTGGCATTTCTAATATGTCGGCAGTATCAGTTAATTGGGGAGGGGGGGGGGGGGGGGGGGACATGGGTCTTGAAGCCACAGTATTTGTTTGCAAGTTGATGACGCTTACTTACCCTTTCGATTCTGTTCCTTTTTTTTTTTTGTCAGTTCTTAATGCTCAGTCATTCTTCAGGTTCTCCCAATATATGGTGCTTTGGAGAATTTTTATTAAAATGCAGTTAGGTTAACACATGGCCGATTGGCTAAATGCGATTTATAAATGATACTACTAACATTTATGTTTGCAAAAGCTTTTACATTGGCTTAAGGCAGAAGTCTGCTCATGAAGTAATAAAATTCATGGTTTAGATAAAGTGCTGGTCCGTATAATAGGCAACATGGCAAGAAAAGAAAAAGGGAATAAATGCTGAAAACACTGTTCTGAAAATACTTTAAAACTAACTTTTTTGGTCTCAAAGACCCATGCCTCCCCTTAATATACGGTGCAAAATGTGGCATCCAACACTTTTATGTAGCCTGGACGTACCCAACATTTGTCGCACCGTTTTGATAACACTGTCTCGTAGCCATCTAGTGCTTGGTTTGTGGCGTGCCGTAAAACGTGCTAGTTGTGCATACCATGTCTTTTGTGCAAAGTGTTCAAGGATGTGAACAAAAAAACGTAGTCACTGGTTCGCGCGTGGAACCCGTTTCTCGCACAGTCTTAACAAGAGACCAGTGTACAGGGTTCTGCTCATGGTGTACAGGTGATTGATTGTCTTTGCTGTTCGCCCAACTCGGTGTCGGTCCTTTTCCAGTCCTCCTCGTCCAAAGAGCTGTACATAGTCGTGCTTGTGACGTTCATAATAAATGTCTGTATTTATGGAGCCCCCTGGAAGGCATTTGTATGTTTTCTTTTGACACATCATTTTATGAACATGTGCCCTTTCAACCAGGGTTACTTTTTGATGGGAATGCATTTGTACTTTCATCTGTGCATCTTAAACGTTTAGAAATATGGTTATTTTGGCGTTAAAAAAAAAATTGCCTTAGCTTGATGTGTGTCCTGGAGATCGCTTTTGAGCATCACACACAAAATCGGAGTTGACGTGTTTCGAACAATAATTTATTTGTAGTCTTCACATCTTGCACGACATGGGCTGCAAGAAAGGGGCGAAAATTGTTTGCGTCAGAATTGGGACACACATACTACAACTGCAACGTAAACTGGAACATAAAGACAAGGAAAGGAACTCTGGAGGGCACTTGTTGTATAGGCCTGCGTTTTCTTCGCTTGCAGCGATAATTCCTCAAACTCTTCCTGCGCTGTACCGCTCAGCCAATACACTACACTCGGGATAAATTGTAATTGGTTTTTAACAATATTTTATTGCATTTTAATAACTAAGACGCTACTTTGGTGGAAAACAGCTTTTAATAAAAAGTTAGAAAAGGCCAAAAAAATTGAACTAACGGTGTTGCTGTCATTGACCGATCACGTAAGCAAACTGCGATGCGTCAATCCTAGAGGCTTGGCTACGTTGCCATCTGCTTCAACACGGTTGTCACGAACACTGTTTTGGTACAGACTTCGAAAGTTTGAATCGTGTGACAGGAAAATTTTAAGCTGCAATTTTCTCGGCAATAAAATTACCGGGGGCACTTAAGGGACTTGCGAGTAATGCGAAAGCATTCCAATTCTATGCCTGTACGATTCCAATTCCATTCTAAGTCTATTCCAATTCTATTCTATTCCTCCGGAGTTGGTGCTGTTGTATGTGCTAGTACTAACTCTTAGTGGATAACATTTTGTATTTTCTCGCCTTTGATGACGTTGCACCGTTTCAACCAATCGTGAGTGTTGTATAACGCTGCCATTTTCTGGGTGACGCCGGGTTTTCATGTCTGTGAGCTCTGTATCTGTAAGGCTTTCACATAAATAAGTGTGTCTTATCCTACCAAGCAAACATCACTACACTTGGAGAGAGTCATGGAATCAATGTTTACTAAGAACTAAGAAGTTGCCCAAAAAGAGCAAACACGTTACTCGTTACAATAAAAAAAAAAGAACGCGTTACTGCCCTACGTTAGCTACAAAAAAATGTAATGCGTTACCGAAAAAAAGCATCGCACATTACTTTGCCGTTACTCCATGGCCATAAATTTTAATAAGTGCATTCTTGCTGCAAGAACTCACGGTAACAATTTTATAAAGCTCATATTGTAGCGAGAGCTACACTACGCCAGCTCTTCGAGCCTTCAGCGTGGCGGCACCGTGGCCTTGAGCCAGTTGGTCACGTGGTGCGGAGCAGCTGCTGCTGCCGGCAGCGCGGCGCACTGGCGAAACCGAGCTGCAACAGCTGCGCGCATGTGCCTGTCGAGTAGGCGGGAGAGGTGTCGCGGCTGTATAAGTAGGCGACTTGGCGGAGCCGCCGTGGCAAAGATGGAGAGTGGAGGAGAGGCCGAGCTGAGCTCGGCGGCTCTGAAAGATGCCAGGGCTCGGCGTTGGAATGAAACCAAGAGGAGGCGGCGAGCCGAGGAGACTGAGGAAGAGCGTGCGATATGCCTCGATAAGCGGCGTAAGAACGACGCGGTTCGGAAGGCGCGCCTAGTTGCCAATAGTGAAACCACGTCCAGGGACGAAGATGGAGGAGGAACGCCCAGCTCTCGCGTCACTCCAGGTTTAACCAGAGCTGAACCACAGCCAATTTTTTCGCATAAAACTTCTAGCCCCAAAAACGATTTTACCCGAAATCATTATTTAACAAGAATACTTTGCACGAATATGCAGGAGCTTAGCAATGCGATAGTGGTCTAAAGTTGCCTGTAGAGTTACATGTGATGGCTTTTATCTCTGTGGCACATGGTGAAGGCATTTTTTGAATGTTAAACACAAAATGACACTTGATCGTCAATTCTAACTTCACAAAGAAAACACTGCTCAACAAATTTGCAGTAATTCTGAAAAATGTGGTGTTCCAAAATGCTCGGCATGCTTCCACTCTGTAGAAAGTTGTGTGTGCGAGTGGTCAGGGTAGGGGAGGTAGGTGAAGGCAAGTGTGTGAATGCATGTTCGTGCAGGTGTTTCGTGCTTTATGGATATTCTGTCTGTTTTTTTAGTTGGCTGCGTCGTCAAGGGCAGGTGTTTTCTGGCATGCAACAAGGGTCGTCGAGAGCGCACGCGTATTTTGTTTATTTGCAACAGCACTTTAGGTGTTCAGCGCTTGTTTTTTTTTCTGAAAAAGGGGCGGAGGAGGGGACAATTGGAATAAAAAGTAACTAGTAACGTTCGACCTCACATTACCGAAAAATGTTAACGTAAGTATGTTGCCCGTTACGGTTTCAAAATGGTAACGAGTACATTATTAAGTTACTGAAAAAAGTAACGCATTACCGCCAACACTGCTTTAAGGGGACTGTATAAACTATAAGCAAGTAAAAGCACTTCACTTTGCTTAATGCAGTTGATAACGGGGCTCTCACAATTGTTTTTCTGTTAGCTCAAACTAGAAAGCTTGTCTGAGACGCTCGTATCTAAACGAATGAATTTGTGCCAGAGCAGTTCAGTTTACGTCAAATGTGATGTCACGGGGCTGCACTCCACGCCTGAGATAGCACTCCTGACAACTTGTGAGCACTGCAGACTTTCTTCCAGTACGAACTGGTACGCTAACAGCAACCAAGAATCTTGCCACCGAATGTAACATTCTTTTGTTTGATCTTGTGCCATTGTCTAGTAACCAGAGTTACTACCCTAGCTCAAGTAAGCTCGGGTAAGTTCGGAGGAGTGTTGTGCGAGCTACGCGAGAGGTTGCTCGGGAAGAGTTACATGGTCGCAAAATCCCTACCGGTGGCTGCCTTAACATCTATGCTATTTCTTTTTAATTCAAAAATACCTTGTTCTTGGTGCAGTCTGCACACCTGACATCCGTGAAAGCTAATCTAATGATCTCGGGCTACATTAAATTGGAGCTTGTAGTCTCTCTTAAAGGACAGAGCTTTGGAGCATTCTGTGTTGCCTTACCTCGGAGCAGTACGGACATTCTCCGAAAAACATGTTGAAGTTCTGCCTCACAGTGGGCAAGGAGCGCATCCACTGAAAGAAAAAAAAAAGAGGGGCGTAGGGGGGGGGTTAATGCTTTCGGAAGAAACAGATCTTCAGCACAGCATGTCATAGCATGGTTTTAGCTTGACAGCAGATGACTGGAGCAGCTACACTTCTGCAAAACCCAGACAATGCAGCTCTTTTTTAGTAATCTCACAGATTGGATCTGAAGCCGTAAAATGGACAGTTCGGAGGGGCAGAAGGCTAATCTGCCTGGCATGTGCACTATACTGGCAATTGAATGTCTCCAATTCCTCTTTGGTGAGACAGAAAAGGTGGATAAAGTTTGTTTGCTTAAACTAAAGCAGAATTTGAACAGGTAATGCCATGAGACTTCACGGTTGCTCATAGAAAAGCTCGTCATTACAAGCTCGCATCACAACTCATTCGGCTTCTTATGCATTTCACTTAAGCTACTGACGCCATTCACGTTTTCCTTTGCATAAAGTGCACGTATTTAAGTAAACCACGTACTGCAAAACCACTGCTGCCATCTAGGGCAGAATGAGAAACGACTGCTTTTTACTGTAATGGATTTTAGATTAGCCAAAATGTTTTGAAGGGATTTAACGAGGGCTTTTTTTTTATGGCTACAACATAATATTTTGTGTCTGTGTTTCTTGCACAGTTCCAGCATAAGCAGTAGACATTTTCACCAAGCACGCAAGTTGGTTCTAAATTTGTTTACACACTGCGGGTAAAATACAACACGTGATGTGCTGCCACATTGTGGAAATTACAGCCGTGGTGCAGGGTTTTGGTTAAACACCAAAAGACGGATGTGCACCCTTGAATGCCATCAGCGAAGGATTTATATCACAAGCTTTATACGCCTCTGTCAAAGAATAGACAAAAAGCAGATTCTGCGAGGGCATTTCATTCTCTGATTTGCACTGGGCCGTATGGGCGACTGGTAGAGGTCATTTCATATCCAAACAGTTCTCCTTACTTCAGCTAGGCAAGACTGGTGAAATGGCTTGTTGCAACGGGAATTTTGGCACAGCTTGTCCGGAATGTGGCCCTCAAGGAGGTAGGAATAACAGATGCCACAGGCACAGTCAACATCCTGAAAAATAGAAAAAGAGACACTGCCAACCGTGGCTTTACCATTTTTTTTTTTCCCCACACAGACGCTTCGCACCTTCTTCTACACCAGTATGACAGAACAGCAATGTTGCAAAACCTCACTTTATGAGTCTGCCAATTCAGACCACGAATCTTAGAAATCAAAATCCCCCTCACAATCTTCCCTCTCGGAAATCACAATACTCACTGACAGCCGCAGCAGTGAATGTTTTCTTATGGAACAAAAACTCTCGTGTGCCTTTAAAACTCATGAACTCAGGAGTTCATTGTTAATCCACATATGAATATGCACGGAATGATAAGTTTAACATCCCAAAATGAGACATCGGCTATGAGGGACGCTGTAGCGGAGGACTCCAGATTAATTTATAGCACCTGGGTTTCTTTAAAGTGTGCCTACATTACACAGCACACGAGCTTTTTTTTTTGTATTTTGCCTCCATCGAGATAAGACCACTGCAGTCGGGACTGAACCTGAAACACTGGTTTCAGCAGCCAAATGCCAAAGCCACCGAGCCATCGCAGTGGGTCCTACAAAAGAAAGTGCCAATTCACATAAACATGTAATAGGTAACCACCAATGGTCCCTTAAGGTAAGGTAGTTGATTCCATGAGAAGATCAAGCTGACAGGCCACAGCAGTGAGTCGGGTAGGCAGATGAGATTAGTAAGTTTGCGAGGATATGGCAGCCACAGCAGGTGCATGGCAAGGTTAAGATACACGAGAGGCCTCTGTCCTGCAGCGGGCATAACTGGGTAGACGATGATAATGATGAGATCAGGAGTTGACTGCACTGAATTTTAGTGAAGATAAGTGCATTACCTACAAGCCGTGTTGTGCTTGAGAAGATTACCACAGTCAAATTTAGAAAACCTCATGAGCACATGGGACATGACATAAGCGTAACACTGGCATGAACAATTATCTCACCTCCGGAGGCTCAGCGCAGAGTTTGGATGGCAACTCCATGCCTAACAGTGATGCCAAGTTTGTAGTTATCAATTCACTGCAATTCCTACAAGAAAGGGCAAGAATTCAGAATAAACAGTTTTTGATACGTTGCTGGTGCGACAGAATGGGCCACTTCAGCTTGGCCCTTTTGGTGGCAAGCTCGTGAATGCCTGCGAAAAATGCCACCCACCATTTACTCTTGTTTTCTTCCACAGATTCTTCATGGGCGCTCACAGCTGAAAGAGAAAGGTGGTGGTACTTAACGACACATTGCAGTACAGGGCAATGCATACGGTAAACAATATACAGTTATGATCAGCTTAACTACGTCGATTGCAGAACAAACGCCTCTTCCAGTGACTTCCAGTAAACCCTGTCCTGCGCCAACCGCAGTTAACCTTAACCCCACAGGTTTCCGAACTTCTCCGTCCACCTGATCCTCTGCCCTACAACCCTGCTACGCTTGTCCTCTCTTGGAATTCACTCGGTTGCCTAAATTAAGGGACCATCGGTTGTCTTCCCTGCGTGCCACGTGCCCTCCCCACGGCCATTTTTTCTTGATCTCAGCTGGGATATCATTAACTGCCGTTTGTTCCCCGGCCCACTAATGGCCGCCTTATTACAGGAGTGAAAGGGGTGCCATTATTTCATGTTCGGTATTTACGTTTAATATTAATTTTATGTAATGCGTAGCTTACTGTGCACTACATGTAGTTACAATACATGGGACCATATTTTGAAATGAGTCCTTCTCTAATTCATTCTTTGTCTCAACTCCCATCAGTCGTTACTACTTGTAACGTCGAAACTGATGGCTAAGCAAGCAATCTGTGTCATTGACTTTAATATCGAAGGTGGCTCTGAGTGAGGCAAAGAGGCAAGTGGAATAAGAATTGTCATATAATATGAATAAGAATTGTTATAAAATATGACCCTCACAACTACATCTCCTTTTTGCATGCAATAAAGCTGCAATTTCACCAGACACATATTGCATTAAAAACTGAGCAACAGCAGTGACTAAAGTAGAGTTGAAGTAAGCTGGGTCAGTACTAAGTAACTAAGTAATAATTAGCAAGCACTCACGTCTGTGAGGACCACAGAACTCAAGTCTAGGAAACATCCTTGGTGCTCTTGGCTGCACAACTACGGCAACAGAAACGTTGTTTCCTAGACATAAAAAGAAAGAATTTCATGTCAATATCGCTTGCAGACAGCAAGCAGTAGTCCACCAGCATGAAGGTTCACAAAAGAATGCACAGAATAAATACTATCATTACTGATAACAACAATATACCATTTCTTTTATGGCACACCACAGTGTATATATATATATATATATATATATATATATATATATATATATATATATATATATATATATATATATATATATATATATATATATATATATATATATATATATGGGCCTCCCAAGCCAACAGAGAGCTTGTGGGGCAGTGCCGAGCAGCATCTATGGGATACACAAATTATGCAGTACTACTGACGTCAGATTGTGCGATAAAAATCAAGATAGATTTAAGACAGGAAAATAGAAAAGGAGGCAAGATGGCAAAAAGGAAATAAAAACAATTTTAGGAAGGGAGACCACGTCTTTTTAACTTCTTGAATCAAAAAACACTACCAGGTAAATCATGAAGACTTCGTGGCATTTAGAAATGATGACACATAAGTCATGAAGACTTCGTGGCACTTCGAAATCATGAACGCGATCACCATATCCTTTGTGCACCCGAGGTAAAATGAAGCATTCAAGTGGATGCATTGTTCGAACGAGGGAATATGGATGACAAAATTCATTAGCCCACAGATACTAAGAACAATTTCCCCGTCACTTGATTCAAACTTATGACATCTACATCAAAAAGGACTCTGTGGTAACTATTTTTAAGTGAGTGAAAGAGAGCAGCCTAGCCTCTGGGATCTATGCCTTAAAAAACTGCCGATGCGCCACAGCTTACTAGCAAAATTGATCAGTGATTGTGGCACTAGTATTTCATAGTTTGCATTTTTCTAGCTTACATGAGCTCCATTTTCAAAGAATAGGTAATCTATTGGTACAGACCATATTCAACTGGTCCTCAGCGTCGCACAATCGGACTGGAGTGGATCTGTTTTGAGGTATTGAAAGCAGGGTAGGGGGCTTTGACACACGCAAAGACAAAACCTGTCAAATTCATCTCACCGAGAATGTATTTTCACAAAAGTGACAGCTTCACAGTCTTGGTTCTCAGCTGTCAGTCACTGTGTAGCATTGCTTCTAAGAGCTAGGTCAGACCAACCCAAACTTTTTCAAGGGATGTGAGAACTTCATCCAAATAAACTTATTTGTGCTAACAAACAGTTACAAGCTCACAGTATAGTGAATAGAAGAAGATTTTTTACCTAGGGCTACCCTACGATAGCAGTCGCAGTGTCTTGGACTGGTCGGATCAAGAACCCAGGAGTTTGAGTCCAGGTCGTCCATCACGGCCCAAAAATCTTGAAACTTTTCAACTTCTTCCTTGAACTTGTCATAAACTGCTTTTAGTGCCTGGTCCTGTGAGTAACGAGAATGTCATGGGTGTATTATCTCATTTTTGCACAGGCAACAACACCACTGAGCCTGCTTTTCTTACTACGAATGCAAATAGGCTTTCCAGAGTCAACAAAGTTTAATTTTAATGATATCAAAATTTACCACACCAAAAGCGACTATCAAATGCACAAAAATGTTGCGATTAAACATCCCTCAAAGGGAAAATATATTTAAGCATTAATTTAAAAATGAGCACTTGAACAAAGAAGAGCAACTCAGTTGTTTTATACTAATTCTGCCAAGTAGTTTGAGATGTTACGAGATGCTGTAAGTTACCAACACTGTTCCAATAGAACTCTAGCGGAACAGGCAGGTCAGACTCAACCATGGGCTCTTCAACTGGAAACTGTAAAAAAACAAAGGTAAACCTGATCAACACATATTTTGCTTAATCTCTGTTTGCGGAACACTTTGATCCTTACTTTATGCAACCCTAGCAGTAGTAAAGTGTTTTGGCACAGAACAGCAAGAAATGGTGTCAAAAATTTTAAGCTGCTGATATAGGAGCTGCGGAAAGCAGATTTTGTATACAAGGCAGTTGCTTTCAATTGCTTTCAAGATGCTTTTAATTCTACTCCATAACCAGAAAATGTGTAAGGAATTTTCTGTTGTAATCATGTTCCGTTAAGTATTACAACCACACATATATTATTCTTTGTTGAAGATGCTACCACGAGTGAAAGAGCAGTAATCCTTACAACACTCTTCCTTGCATCCTGACAACTCTCATCGAGTGTGGCAGATGTGCTTTAGAAAATGTCGCTCAAAACGTGCCGAGAATAAACCATCGTCTATGCCAAGTTTCCTCAAACATCTGAAGCATTCGAGAATGTTGTGTGCAATGCTGCATAAAAAGCTTACCGCTTCAGAAAATCGAATCTTCAGTAAATGTTTCCTCTTCTTCTGATCAATGTGTTTCAAGTGTATTTCATCACCTGACGTGCTCAGGTGCTCTAGGCTGTACCAAAGAAATGGAAAATCAAATAATCTTTGTCGTACATCTGAACACTATGTCTGAATTTGGAGGGAGAAAAAACAAACCATTGAGACATTTGTATGCTGAGTTAATTTTGATATCCATTTGCACATGGACTTAGGAAAAGGGTTGAGAACACTTTGCCAACACTTTGCATTAAAAAGAAAAGTTATAGCCAGGAAGATCTCTTGGCTGCACATGTGAAAATTCTCAATCTGCAGAAGCAAACAGTAGGTGCAAAACTACCTGTGTCATTTCTTCACACATCTGTCATTTACGTGTACATAATGTCCCACATTTCCTAGGAAAGTGCTTTGTATGTTGAGTACATAAATATGTCACGTGACATCCTGCTACTTTTTCATCACTACTTGTCGACAAAGTTCATTACCAGCATATTTGGAAACAAAATTTAGTTTTTATTGCATAAATGTTGTATGCGAAGGCAAGCAGCAGATGCAACTGAACACATCTTCAGGTATTTGAGTTTTCTAAAGTGCACTTCCTCACATTCCTTTTGTACGCATGCAACTACTGTCTATTTCTAAAAGCCCAGCTTACATATCGCACATTTTCATATGCTCTCACAGGGCTGAACATTTGACTTCTTTGCTTTCAGCGACTAACGTTATTCGCTCAACGACACAAATGCAGTCAGACACTCACTTTTCCCATCCACACTGTTCCAAATCCGCCATTATCCGGCTGAAGACTTCGGGAGCAGGATCAAAGGTCCGGTGTTTCTTTCTTGACTGCAGAACCATCTCCTATAATATACGATTTCAATAAGTTACTAAAAATATTTCTTCCAAGTTTTTTTATTTTCTCGCGAAAACTCCGCTGGCCCTCTGAATATCAAGCAACACTAGAGATTAAGCAACTTTGGGCAGAATACGTGCAACTTTTTGAACGTAAACATACTTTCGTGATTTGTTCGTGTCTGGATTGAGGCTACCGCGATTGGCCAGCATAAGCCGACCAATCAGATTCGCCAGTGCGACCCCTGATAACCAATCAGTGAGATAAGATTCACTCACCATCAGATTGCAAAATTCCATCAGAAAGTGGCTGGCTGATTTGCACTTCGAGAAGAGCTGGAAAATTTCGCGGCATTGAGTACAACTGAAGTTGTAAGCTAAAGCGCTGAGCAGGCAGCGAGGATTAATTTAAAGCTACTGCATACAAACCTCGTCAAAATTTTTACCCGACGAAATTATGATTTGCTGGAGGTCCCAGTCGCCGCTCAAGCAATAGGTGTCCGGATTATGGACGTCTCCGACGCTTAGATGGACAAAAAAGTCTTCATCCTGCCGACAGAACGAACGAATAAGCGCAGTATAGTATATGAAAATCAGTCATAGAAGCAAGCAAACGAATAAAAATAATTAAGAACACTGTCCATAATCTGAAAATGCGTTTGTAGTCGAGCGAATTAGGCACCTGAACATTTTACCGGCATGGCTACCTATAAAAACGTTTTATTCTTTAACGAACACTTGCCAGTATTTTTAGGAAACCCTTGTACTCGGTACAGCTGTCGTTCATCGGAAGCAGCAAAGGGAAACGCTTCAAAATCTCGCTGTCTAAGCGATCACATTCGACACCGTCCATCACATCTCTGGGCGCGGCCATTTTCAAACAAGGTATGTGATGATGACGATAGCACCGACACAGTGTGGCTGTATCACCATGATGGTTTCTGCTAAAATTCATGCAGTAGTAGTAGTAAGTGGTTTTTATTAATCGAATAATAAAAAGGAAGGAAAATATTTTTGCTAGCCCCGGCATCTGCCATCGATACTGAAGCACCTGAGCTGGGGCACCGGAAATAAAGGATAGCAGACAGAATGGAGAAATGAAATGAAAGAGGTGAGAGGCGTAAAATTCAAGGCAATAGTGAAATTTCATCCGCACTCTGGTAGGGGGTCGTGGAATGGCTCGCGCTAAAGTCGCAGAGCGTTATGCATCTTCACTTCAAGAACAAAATATATTACGAGTCACGGCTAGGTGACGTGGGCAGCTACCCGATTTAAACGGTTCAGCAGTCCAGCCCATGTTCAGACTCATGGAGGAAGGAGAGAACTTCCTCCATGTTCAGACTTATCGGTCTATCCATCTATCTACCTGTAGCATTTTTAGGCTCTCTGGGCCCCTAGCATTTTCTTCGTTTTGTTTTTCATCGCCTCTCGGCGCCATAGGGGTACTACTACCAACACCTCATTTTAAAGGCGAAAGCCCATTAGCAACGAAAGCCCATTTGCAACGAGACCAATCGTCCAGGAAAAGTGAGCGGTCCACAAAATCCCCAATGACATCATCTGAGCCAAAACTCACATTCAGATCACGATCTGAGTCATGAGTGAGGCAAAACTCATATTGAGTTCATTATTTGAGTCCTGAATCCGCGGGGCTCAGATGATGGTCTTTGTTTTAGCGACTACGGTTTGGCTTAGCTTGTTTTTTTTCCTTTAAGCAGGGAGGAAAGACTTACTGCCGCGACCAAGGACGCTTCAGGACGAGGTGGCTTTAAGCACGTGCGGATGTGTCGGAAGCTTGGACCGAGCTCCACCATGCTGCTAGGAGGGGGGGGGGGGGGGGGGGAAGGGCATGGCCATGAGCCATTGGTCGAAACGAGTGATTCCCTAGCTTGCTTGAGTTCGTTGTTTGACAATGACCATGGACCCCATTTATGCCATCGCCATATTGCTATGTGGGGATTTTCTGGCGATCATACTAAATGTCCCTGACGGGCCGGAGGCGCTCAACTTAGCAAGACGGCTACTGAGAGGAAGTGACAACACGAAGGTGTGCAAGCACGAACTTTTAATTGGCGTAAAAGTCGAACCTCTTTATAACGAAACGGTCTGTGACGAAATAACCGATATATCGGAGGAATGACGATTCTCCTTGGAAGCTCGGTCAACACGGGCTATAACGAAGGGCAGTGTTGACCGAGCTTCCAAGGGAAATCGTCATTCCTTTGTTATATCCATTATTTCGTTATAAGCAGCTTCGTTACAACGAGGTTCGACTGAAGAGGGTCGCAGACCGAGCCAATTTGTTCACGATTCATTCGGGACCCTGCGCGCAACATACTTCAGGGTCCCGTCAATTGGTCTCTCGATGGATGGTTGATTTTCTTACGGAACATGTTAAAAGAGATAAACTGCACGAAGCGAAGACATACGACAAATATCGCACTGCGACCAAGCGCGTTACCTCGACGCTGTTTTGTTCGAAATCGTCGAGGACCTGATCAGCGCCTTCAAGAGAGTTAACTGCTCAGCTAGTTGGTTTTCAGAAATAATGTTACGGGACGGCAAGCAGGTGAAAGCAGGACTACATGACAGATGGCGATGGAATGATTTAATGGCGGTGGGCCTAGCTCGAGCGCTCCGTGCAGCGCCACTGCCCACTTTGTCGTCTTCTAGTTGGTGACACTTAGCAACGCTGAAAATCCCGGTAATTAGTCAGTAAGCTTCGCAGCCCGTGGAGTAGGCAAGGCATTGTTCCAACAGGTCACGATGGACGTCGTCGGGTAGCATTGTGTGCCAAGCCCGCCCGAAAATAGGTGGGGATTTGAAGCTATTTCCAGCAGACTGGGTGTTGAGAGGCAAAGCAAAAAGAACGTGAGCATGTAGGAAGCACCTCATGCCAAAAGCTTGAGCAGGTATAAGACCAGGAAGTAGTAGTACACGAGGAAGGTTAAGATAGGCTTTTGTGGGAGCTGCTCAATAAGGTGGAACGAAGCAGCAGTTGACACACTTGCGTACGCGGGAACGTTTGCGGATTGCGAGCGCGAATGCGCACAACCTATAACGCACCGCTCTTGTGGGTCGGTGTCGCAACATCTCGCAAGAGCGTTTTCCGTGCGGGGTGCGCGAATATATCGAATAGCGAATCGAACGCCATCCTATTCGATCCGCTGTACGAATCAAATAGGCCATGCGCATGACTATTCGAAACATTCTCTCAAGTTTTCGAACCGGTTTCGAATATTTGGCTCGAAGTTCCATGTCCAGCATTCTTGGACAAAAAAATTTAAATATGTGATTGTTCTAAGATATTGTTAGGGATATATTGAAGGTAATGGTTCATTCTTCCGATGCGTAGCAAAATCTTTCTTTTAAAGTGTTTCCATCGCTTGTATCGAGCAATTAAGACTGCCATAAAAAATCGATAGGGAACGTTTTTGACGACAGCGAAAACATTAGTAGCAAAAAAGAAATGGAAGCCTGCCCACGGGAGATCTGCGGACATATTAATTGTTACAATGAAATCTTACAATATATGAAAAAAAAAATTGCGTTCATAAACTTTTTACTGTTGAAAAATGCCTTTGTCCAGGATTGTTGGGTATGAATAAGGCACTCTAATTTTCTTCAACGGCAGTTTCACAAAGATTGGCTATTCGGACGCCGCCCAGCATGCTTGGTCGGCAATGGGCGCTTGAGAGAAATGTTATTGCCAATTCGACGCTAATTTCTCGCGGATTATTTTGAGAAAAAAGGCATATATGCTGAAACTGAAAGATATGGACTTGTTTCTGAGGCTTTGTTAGTGAAAAAATAAATAAATGAGTGCCATGCTGAGTTTATGTCTCCATTCTCTTAGGTCACCCGCCTGAACACTGTTAGAACTAGCATATATATATATATATATATATATATATATATATATATATATATATATATATATATATATATATATATATTATATATATATATATATATATATATATATATATATATATGGTAGTTTCCGGTATACAGTCCGCCGCCGATGTATAGTCCGCAGTTTTTACTGAACAAAAAAAATTACTGTATAGTCCGCAAAGATAAAAAAATTTTAACTTTTTGATATAACCCCAGCGCACTGTATGCTGGAATTTTCGGTATGTGACGCAAAATGCCGTTCGCGTGAGCACCGAGAGATTTCCATTGGCGCAGCAACTCGTTTTTGTCTCATAGAAATGCCCGTGTGTTTAACTATGCATGCTATATAGCGCAAAAGTGTTTACGGCCACCAGATAAAAAAAAAAGAAAATAGAGGGGAGAGATCGCTGGGCGACGTAATATTGTTTTCGCCGAGTCGACGAGGACAGTCGGCGTGGCGTTTCCAGCAAACACCTTTCATTGCCGGTGCTCGGCAATGTCCCCTCGTCACGCAAGGGGGAGGAGCAGGTAAAGGTCAGCGAAGGCGACACGAAATGCAGGCGTGCCGGGTAGCTTACTGGCCTGACGCCGGTCGTCAAGTCCATGCGTTTGAATACGTACACTGAAGGCAGGAACATCCCCGCCGCGGTGGCTCAGTGGTTAGGGCGCTCGGCTACTGATCCGGAGTTCCCGGGCTCGAACCCGACCGCGGCGGCTGCGTTTTTATGGAGGAAAAACGCTAAGGCGCCCGTGTGCTGTGCGATGTCAGTGCTCGTTAAAGATCCCCAAGGGGTCGAAATTATTCCGGAGCCCTCCACTACGACACCTCTTCCTTCCTTTCTTCTTTCATTCCCTCCTTTATCCCTTCCCTTACGGCGCGGTTCAGGTGTCCAATGATGTATGAGACAGATACTGCGCCATTTCCTTTCCCCCAAAACCAATTATTATTATTATTATTATTATTATTATTATTATTATTATTATTATTATTATTATTATTATTATTATTATTATTATTATTATTATTATGCCAGGAACATGGAAGGAAGCAAGGAGCGAAGGAAGGAGTGAAGGAAAGAGGCAGGAAGGAAAGGGAAGAATAACGGAAAGATGGAGGGATGAATTAAGCGAGGATGGAAGAATGAAAAGGAGCGAAGAAAGATGAATGGAAAGAAGAAGAAAAGGAATGAACGAAATAACGAAAAAAGAGGCAGGAAGGGATGGGAAGGGAAGAATAACGGAAAGAGTAAGGGATGAAAGAAGGATGGAAGAACGAAAAGGAGCGAAGATGGATGGAAAGAAGGAGGGA
Organism: Amblyomma americanum; assembly: GCF_052857255.1. Taxonomy (NCBI): domain Eukaryota; kingdom Metazoa; phylum Arthropoda; class Arachnida; order Ixodida; family Ixodidae; genus Amblyomma; species Amblyomma americanum. The sequence continues at coordinate 134,212,450 of NC_135505.1, read as the reverse complement.
AGGAATGAAGGAAGGATGGAAGAATGAAAAGGAGCGAAGAAAGATGGATGGAAAGAAGGAGGAAAGGAATGAAGGAAAGAGAGAAAGAAAGGGGCAGGAAGGAAAGAATAACAAAAAGAGGGAAGAAGGAAGGAAGAATGGAAGAATGAAGAGGAGTGAAGAAAGATGAATGGAAAGAAGAAGGGAAGGAATGAAGGAAATAACGAAAAAAGAGGCAGGAAAGAAAGGGAAGCATGACGGAAAGGGGAAGGGACTAAGGGAGGATGGAAGAATGAAAAGGAGCGAAGAAAGATGGATGGAAAGAAGGAGGAAAGGAATGAAGGAAAGAGCGAAAGAAAGAGGCAGGAAGGGAAGAATAACGGAAAGAGGAAGAGACGAAGGAAGGATGGAAGAATGAAAAGGAGCGAAGAAACATGGATGGAAAGAAGGGGGAAGGAATGAAGGAAAGAGCGAAAGAAAGAGGAAGGAAGGAAAGAATAACGGAAATAGAAAGGGATGAAGGAAGGATGGAAGAATGAAAAGGAGTGAAGAAACATGGATGGAAAGAAGGAGGAGGGAAATTATTAAGAAAGAGAAGAGGGAAGACAGTAGAAAGGGGAGGGGGAATAAAAGATGGAGAGGGGGAAGCAAAGAAAGAAGGACGCGGTGTGGCTGGCACCCAGTGCAAGTGCGGAACTATCAAGCGACGTTGTTAGTATTTTGAATGTAATGGTGCGTGACAAGGATAATTGGGGAACACTGAACGGACAGGCCTTTGTTTTGCAGCGTGCCAATTTAACTTACTGCCGCGCGCACGATGGTGAATCACCAGTAATTTACCGAAACAGAATGAGCACTGGTATGTATAGTCGCACAAGAACCGTGAAAGGCATAACCAGAAAAGTTGAATGGTGCCGAAAGAAGCGTACACTGTCTCTTTTAGATTTACTTGTGTAATATGCATTGCGTATTACAAATAAATAATCAAATGAAGGTTCAAGTTCTTGGAATAACACACTGTTGTATACACGTTTGCACCAGGCAGCAACGAAAAGCTATATAAGGTCAGTTAATGGCGGCTTGATTATTCATAGACTTCGCGCCGTTTGCTGTTTACTGTTGCTATGGCGACCGGATGAAGATCTTGCAACAACAGTTGCGGGCGATCTCAATGTACCGGGTTCTCGGTGCTTGCGCACCACCTCGTAAAAGGAGCGCAAAATTACAGCCTATGACAGTTTAGTCCTTTTACCTTCTCCCTACCTGAATTAATCCCTTACTTCACCACTTTTCCCGCAGGCTTCATTCAGGCGTTTACCGTACACACAGCTGGTGTGCCTTTTCTTTGCTCCGAAACTCCACCCTCTCCCTCCCCTACGCCCTCTCAAGATCATTTCCGATAGCCAGCCATGCCAAGCTGTCTGGTTAGCCTATAGAAACTCACTGTTGGAAGAAAGAATTTGTATATCTCGCTCGAGGTATCGATAAACGCCGAAGTGCTTTTGCCCAAGTTATTGACTATAGGCATGGTCTGGTACCTGTAGATCTTACTTTTTTCTTCTTTTTGTGCTATCGAAAATTAGTTTTTGAGGACAGGAAATGACGCAGTAACTGTCGCACATACCTCGGTGGACAGCCGAACCGCGCCGTTACGGAAGGGATAAAGGAGGGAGTGAAAGAAGACAGGAAGAAAGAGGTGCCGTAGTAGAGTACTCCGCAATGATTTCGACCACCTGGGGATCTTAACGTGCAATGACATTGCACAGCACACGGTCGCCTTTTGCGACACGGCCGCCGCGGTCGGGTTCGAACCCGAGTACTCCGGATCAGTAGACGAGCGCCTTAACCACTGAGCCACCTTGGCGGGTTTTTTTTGTGTGTGCCATTTATAACAATTGCTGGGTCATATACCCTGTGATTGTGTTTTGCGACGGCACCATATTCAACGCACTTCAGATATAGTGAGGGTGTTATTTCTGTTAACACACGCCTGGCGCAATGAAGGCAATTAAGGGGGCACAGAGACTGCAGAGAAACTAGGGTTGAAACGTGCTCTGCTAATAGCATAATTCTTTGGCTCGAATGCCTACCTCTGCCCCCCCCCCCCCCCCACCCCTCCGTTTCGGGACACACCCGGTGCTAGTTTGTCAAGAAAAGGCCGTCGAGGGCTGGAAGCTATGGGAGCCTGACTTGGTCGTATACCGGGCGGCATTCAAGTATAAGCCGTTCGGAACAATTACGCCTCATTGTTTCCTTGTTCCAGGAACGGGCGCGCACGGATTAAAAAGCCTTTTTCTCGTCGGGGGAAAAAAAAGCGCTTAGTAGCGTGTGGGCAAGGATAAAAGACCCCCTCCCCCGCGTTTTTTCTTTCTTCTTTCGTTCCTTCTTTCTATGACAAACTTCCCGCAGCAGACGGCAAAACTTTTTCCCGCCTCGTTCCTAGTATGCTTAGGCGGCCGCGTGTGCGTCAGCAATGCCAGCGAGAACGATAATAAACAAAACGTTAAGATGTTCCTGCCATCTACTCTTATGAAAATGGTCTATAGGCTGTCTATAGACTTCTTATAGGATCTATTGCCTTCCTATATACATTTTATTTTGTCTATTCACAGTCTATAGCCTGCCTATCGAAAAAGAAAACTTAATGAAAGTGTATGTCCATAAGGCTATAGATTGTCTATAGGATGCCTATAGGATTTGTATTTCCTATAGACTAATCCACAGAATATGTCTAGAGAAAGTCTATACACTCTATATATATAGACAGGAGCCTATGGATAGTATATAGAATGTTTACAGAATTTTTATTCTTTTTAAATAGAGCTTCTAGTATGCGCTAGCAGAGTTCCTTATATATTAGTTGAATTTCGTACATTTCTTCAAGCAAAACTTTTGCATTCGACCGATGAACGCGCCGCTTCTTAGCTGCGATACTGTGTCTAAAATTTTCAAGAAAACATTTTTAAAACCAGTTTAACCGCACGTCAGCAGATGGCGCGACAATCTACACGTTTTTGGGAAATAAATGTTTCTAAAGTGTCAAGTCAAAGTCTATCGGGATATTCGCAAATGGTGTGATGAACGGGCACTGTGCCATCCATCTCAGTCGAGAATCGTCGGTCATATGCGTTCGCATTGGTCCGTTAACGACGTCTTCGCTGCTTCCTGTTTGCGATGTTACGTTAGGTTTACTGGCGCTATCAGGCCATCAAGGCCAGCCGAGGCGACAGTATGCCGTTTGTAACGATGCAGTCGTAACTATCGTGGTTTATTACAGAAATACAAAAAGAAAGGAAAAGATGTTCCCGGCCGCTGCAGTTGATATCTGATACCTTAAGCATCTGAGCAGCAGATACTCCTAACGTTCATCTCGTTATGCGGTTTCACATCACCTGCACTGCCAGTAGCTGCCCAAAGTTTCGAAGAACATTGTTAAAAAAAGCGGCAGTCAAGGGGCGCGGCGCGCAGGACGATGTATCGGATGTTCCGCTGAACGCGAATTCGATATACGCGAACAATAGTGCTATCTATACTTCTGCATGGGATTTTCAATAGGATGTTCTGTCTGTTCGATATAAACAATAATTTGATATATCCGGGTTTGACATATCCGAGCTCGACTAGAAACACGAGAGGGATACTATTACCCGTCGTATTTGTATAACAACGTTAGCGAATTTACATGCGTAAAAGCTTCAGTGGTTACCAGCCTGCTGTTGTAAGAGCGTTATTCGGGGTGAGTTTTGCTTTCTTCGAAAGCGAACATTCGACGGAGCAAAACTTCAGGACGCGTTGCGTTATCATGAGCTGCAGTATCAGCTGCATTAGCGGCAATTCTTAGAACGGAAGTTTCTTACTCAACCGAATTGAATTGAACCAGCCCAGTTCAGGGAAAAATTGACCAACTCCTCTTGTGGGTTCATTAGCGTACGCGGCGAATGTCGCTCTGTGGGTTTTATGTTCGTAGTGAACAGCGCTCAGGCACTTTTATGCACTGCCGCTGCTCTCAATCAATGGGTCAGAGCAGACAGGATACGCGTGCTAACACCCACAATAGTCAGCGACAACAGGACCAATCGAATCATTTCCTGCGTTGCATTCAGCGCAACGGCCGTCACCCTTCGAAGCAGACGACGCTTCGAGCGGAGAAATACACTGCGCGCTGGAACGACAGGCCTTTCATCCTACCAGCAGCAAAACACCAACGCAAAATCCAGGCTAATTTATGAAAATTAACAAGTCATTCCGTCACCTATGAATAGAATATTTATTTATTTTATGTGTATTTTACCTAAAATAAGAAAATAAACATTTAATTTTTACTCGCTAGATGGGGCGATAGTTTGTGAGTAGCCGTTTTAACTCAAGTAAGGCGACATATTTTGATGCCGGCTTTTTATGAAGGGTTTCAGTGGGTGACCCAACTAAAGGTACCGCCGCACCGCTTCAGTTTATGATCACGTGACACGACGCGATCGCAAATAGTCGGCGGAGCAACAAGCCAGCCCGAACGGCGGCGTACCGTCCAAACAGCGCTAGCCGCAGCGGCGGCGGTTGGCGGGCGGGCTTTTTCGGAGTTTGCGTTTTGCTTTCGTCGTTCTTTAGCGTGCGTGCTGTTGGTGCGGCTCACAAAACGGTTCCTGCAGGGGGGAGCGGCGCCAGTATTCACTCTCTCTTGGATCGTGCTCGTGCCGCGTGGTTTGGTGTGCGTAGGGGGGGTATAACGGGCCACGGAGATGCCGGCGAGCGCGGCTGAAAGAACGTGACAGCCTACGCTCGGCCTGAAAAGAGAAGGTAAGTTTGTGTTTTTTTCTCTTCTTTTTGCTTACGTAGTACTTACTCGCGCGTCGGCCGTCGCGCTCTTCCTGCTGCGTTTTCGTCGTGGCTTGCTCTATCTATTCGATCGGGAAGAAGAAGGACCTATGCGAGTTTTCGATAAGAAGAAAAAAATGAATAACCTCAGCGCGATAACGCTGGGCGCGTAACTGTTTTCTGTTTCCAAGTTCGGCTTCGCTGCGTTACACGCGCCGGCTTTCGAATTTGACAGCGCCACAGCTGAGGGAGCGCCATGGATTACTGGACTATGACATCGTCGTTTGTGAGTTTCAACCGTCAGTTACTCCTCTTGAAACCGGTAATTTCGACCCGCATTTCCGCCGTTTATTATTATTTTTTCTTGGTGATTTGTTCGCGATGGTTTCTTGAATTCGGGAAAATAGCCAGCAGGAGATTACGGTGTTTACGGCGCTCGAGTGTGTTCATTAATTACGGTCATTACTTCTTCGCTGCCTTGGCTAGCCGCACTGACTGTGCAAATCGCTCACGAGCGCTTAGCCGTATACATTGTTTATATATACAACGCATACAATCTTTATTTCTGACTTTCGCAATGTTTATTTCTGATCCAGGAGACTGTGTCGTGGTACTCAAGACGATATGTGCACTCGTAAAAGTGTGGCGCACTTCAAACGGCCTTATCTTGAACTAAACCAATACGACAATCACACTTATTACTAGGAAGCATGTCCCCATTGATTTCTGCTCCTACCTCATTGGCAACAGGTTGAAGAGAGCAAAAAGCACTCCAAATATCGGTGATTGCACGGACTATGCTTGAGATTTCATGAACATGTTAACTATGTTGCCAGTTCTGCTTCTTCTATATCCGATTTTATTGCATCACACGTGGATTCAGTGAACCGCATTGTTTGATAATACTGTTTTGTTCTCTCAACTGTGTGCTTTAAGCTTGAAGTCGCGTCGGTTGTTTGGAACTGTGTTTGCACTGTACTTAGAAGGTAGAATCGAAAAAAAAGTTCAACAACGTTTCCTCTGCATCATATTATGGTAGGTACCTTAATAATAATAATAATAATAATAATAATAATAATAATAATAATAATAATAATAATAATAATAATAATAATAATTGGTTTTTGGGGAAAGGAAATGGCGCAGTATCTGTCTCATATATCTTTGGACACCTGAACCGCGCCGTAAGGGAAGGAATAAAGGAGGGGGTGAAAGAAGAAGGGAAGAAGAAGGAGGTGCCGTAGTGGAGGGCTCCGGAATAATTTCGACCACCTGGGGATCTTTAACGTGCACTGACATCGCACGTTAAAGATCCCCAGGTGGTCGAAATTATTGGTCGCCGATTTTACTACCAGTATACGAGGACCCTCACTTAGTGTAACCTCGAAGAATTACGAACCACAAGCGAAAAACACGATCGAATCATCTTTTACAAGTCACACCGCATGTATGTTTTCACGCCCTAGAGTTTTAACGCTCCAACAAAATGGCTGCTCTACCAGAACATTTTTTTTTC